>NC_043760.1:14314115-14619662 GCF_902148845.1 Salarias fasciatus
TCATGAGTGCCCCTAACAGTCGTTACATGACAGACTGTAATGTGTTTTCTGGTTTGGACCACTGTCACTGACGCAAAGTTTATTTCCACAGGCGGGTTCAGAAAACATGGACAACAAACAGAACGTTCCTCTCTCTGGACCCTCAGTCCACGTAGTGAGCAGAAACCCAGCTGAACTGCGTGAAATCCTCCTTAACAGATTTGGGTGTGAGGCCACCTTTGAGGGCGTGGAATTTCAGGGTGGTTCTAAAACCCTTAAAAAGAGAAAGGCACCTGCCCCCCCATCGCAGAGGTATGGGGTTACCCTGCCTTCAGGTGTCCGGGTGTCTGTGTGGAAGGCCGACCTCACACAATTAAACGTGGATGCTGTTGTGAATGCTGCCAACACTCACCTTAGCCATGGCGCTGGCCTTGCTGCTGCCCTTTCCAAAGCCGGAGGTCCACAGATCAAACGTGACAGTGATGATTATATTCACAAATATGGTCCCTTGAAGACAGGACAAGCAATTATCTTCGATGCAGGGTTTTTACCATGCAAGAAATTGATTCATGCTGTGGGGCCACGTCTGGCACACCACTCTGAGGTTAAACAAGCTAGACCACAGCTGGAGAAGGTCATTGGGAGCATTCTTGACATAGTTGTAAAACATCAGCTGAACACGGTTGCCATCCCTGCCATAAGCTCTGGGTTATTCAACTACCCCCTGGCAGACTGTGCACACACCATTGTGACCACAGTGAAGCGCTACTTTGGGTCCTTGCCCAGTTACAAGTTTATCCAGAACCCTATAGAGATCCAGCTGGTGAACAATGATGACCCCACAGTTACGGCGATGTTGAAGGCTTGCTATCAGATACTAGGATCTCCGTCCTCCAAGTCGTACAGCCAGGCTGTATCAAGCAACACGAGAAGCTCTGCCAACACACCACCCATCACTGTCCAGATTGGAAATGTCCTCGTGAGGCTCATGAAGGACAGGATTGAAGAGCAGCAAGTAAGAATTATTGCATTGTTTACTCGAGTGTGCTGCAGTGTTTCTTTTCTCTTATTGACTTTGAATTACCTTTTTGGAAATTGCCAATATGCAACAATGCCATATCCATTTTTCTTTTTTTGTCTCCTACCAGACGGACGTCATTGTAAACACAACATGGAGTAAAAATCTGAATAGTGGTGCGATCTCTAAGGCTTTGTTGAAGAAAGCTGGATATAAGATGCAGCAGGAAATAAATAATGCTCAGCAAAAGGGCCGTATCATTGTCACAAAATCCCATGATCTGGAGTGTAAAGAGGTGTTCCACACCTTTTGTGTTGACAAAGCAGACTTCAATGCCTCACAGGTACAGTTTACGAGCAGTTTCCACCTTCCCTCATTCATGATCAAGAAGTATGGTGTTATTATAGTTTGCTGTCAGATTATGTTTAATTAAATTTTATGTTTTTAAAAAATGCACTCAAGAATTTGAGAAAAAAAATTTCTTGTTCATCTGTTTGTCCATGACAGGTTCTGTACACTTGTGTATGGGAATGCTTGACAATGGCAGAGAAACATCATCGCAGGTCAATCGCTTTTCCAGCGATCGGGACCGGAGGTCTGGGCTTCACCGGACAAGAAGTGGCTTCCATCATGTCCCAGGCAGTGATGAACTTTGCAAAATGTCGTAAAGACAGATTTGAAGTTCATTTTGTTATATTTCCTTCTGACGTCAGCACATTTGAGGTACAGTTTCAAGAATGATTTCAACATTTGAAGAACATTATCGGCCTGCATATAATAATAATTATGATTGATCCCGAAGGTTGCTGTAAATCCTCATGTTTTGGTGTAACACATGGAATCATGTCTGTCAAAAAAAAAAATCAAAATAAACTTTTCATTTTAGGCTTTTGAAATGGAGATGAGATCCCTCAAGTCACGACAATCAACTGCCAACGTTCCTCTTGGTAAATGGAACATTTCTTTCAGTGTAATGTGTGTGCAGAGCAGGGACCTGCAAACTAAATATACATTTCCAATTCAAGCACAGTCTCTAAGAAGCTGTTGTACATGAAATATGGCGATAATATTGAAACACCTCTGACTGTTTTCTCTTTTCTAATAGCGTCGGTGAACCCAGATGAGTCCCGCAGCAAGAAATCTGGGACTCCACACATCAGCCTGATGGGCCCATCCGCTGAATCGATAAGAGAGGCCAAGAGATGGCTCAATGACCTTTTCAGATTTTCAGAAATTACTATCCAGAACAACTTCATCCAGCACTTCAGTGACCAGGAATATCAGCAGCTGGCTCTGTTCAACCAGGATGGAGTCTCCGTGGAGGAGTTTTTCACAAAGGGCCACGCGTGCATAAGTTTGAACAGCGAATCACAAGAAACTGTCAGTGAAGCTGCGCTGCAGGTGGAGGCCATGCTCCAGGAAGTCCAGAAGGCGTTTGTCACAGAGGAAACGAAAGAAATTCAACTGATGACACAAAGTGAAGTTCTGTTCTGTGACAGAAAAACAGTTGACAGGTCAAGCCATGAGTTCATTGACGTAGTTAAGCCTTTCAAAGATTTGCCGATGAGCCCAGTGAAGGTACAGCATTGCTTGTTGAGTTAGTGTTTTATCGTGTTTCAGATCTGCTGCTGTCGCCTCATTTTGTGAAATACTCTTTACTTGTAGGTGGAAAAAGTGGAAAACACAGCGCTGGAAATCCTGTTTAGCGTCAAGCAAAGTCAGCTGCAGTGCTCAACTCGAAAAATGTACCAATGCATCCCTGCACAGTTCTGCAACATGATCAGCCGTGTTGGATTCCACGCAGAGATTGCTCCACCAGAAGGTATTAAAAAGCTTCCTTGTTGAATTAGTGATGTGTTGGATGGAAAAGAATGGAGACGTGGATGTTTACTGTTTTATGCTCCCGTGCACAGCTCCAGACTTCGGAGAGGGCATCTACTTTGCTGCCACAGTGGAGAAAGCCAGGGATTTGTGGAGGGGGAGTAAAGAAGAGTATCTCTACTTTGTTGAGGCTGTGGTGCTGGAAGGAAACTCCACCCGTGGAAAACCAGGGCTCATCCTTCCACCAAATGATTCCCAGGGGTCGTTCAACAGTGTGAATGGAGGGAATGAGATCGTGGTCATATTCAGCGGCTACCAGGCTCTGCCCAGGTACATCATCACCTGTGGGAAATAGTTTATCCCAGAACACCGTCATCTAGTGAAGACGTCTGCCATCAGACAGAAATTACAAATTCATATGAAGTAGTTCACAATAATCTAAAGAATTACTTCATGTCCCTGTTGCTCATTACTGAAGTATTTGCAGCAGGATTCAGATTTTTCTTTTGCTCTTTGATTGCGATGGTGACATAACTGTGTGAAGTCCAGCTGTAATGATGTACTGAGATGTAAAAACTACTGAGGGCACAGAGTTAATGACAGTCACATGATAGACGCTGTGCAAAGATCGAGCCGCAGATCATTTAAATGAAGTCGATTGGTTTTGTTTAGAGGAAGATGGGCAAATAATCACTTGTGTGCTGTATATAATTTTGGTTTGAGCCGATGATGCCTGTTGATTTTTTTATTTTCTTTTTCTTTTGCTGTAATTTTAAGCCAATGATTCTGGGATGGATGGTAATGTGAATGATTGTTGATATATTGAAATAAACATCACAAATGAAGAAATGTTTGCATTTTTCATTATAATTTGAAACTGCCCGTGTGCATGTTTCTCTCTGTCCTGTGATGGACTGGTGACCTGTCGAGGGTGTACCTGATCCTTCAACCCTCGCTACTTCAGTTCTTTCTGATGCTGCGGCCCACTGGTACCGCCACATGCTCCGATGACTGTTCATGAGGGGAAAAACAAAACGGACTCAGATCAGTCATACTGCTTTAATCCAACTAAATCGCAGATTCAAAAGACATTTTTGAAAAGACATTTCCTTGAAGCATTTCAGCTTGAACTGGACATTTGAAAAGACGTAACAAGAAGGTATCATTTTCTCGGCTGCTAGAAACTGCAGGTTAGATGAGTGTGATTATTTGCCAGTAACATTTTGACACAGAAAACGCTCTTAAGCTGCCTTTCACTCATCAGCTGAGGTTCGCTCAGGAAACATTCACACTGGATTTCACCAGATCTCCATATAAAACAAACACCTCTATATAAAATATCTCAGACATTTTTTAAATCATAAAAATAGGCTAAACTCTGTAATATCAGCCTTAAAAATAAGAGACTCGGCACAGTGGATCTCTAAAGACGACAACCACGATTTATAATTTACATCTGGCAAACTTTACATGTGGATGTGCATGAAAATAAAGAGTGAGCACAGATCTGTTCTGTCATGTAAATGGAAGTGGTATTTAAAGCTATGGAGAAATGATGAAGCTTAAATGGAGCGAATAAATACAGGTGCATCTGAAAATAACTATAAAGAAAAAAAATATAAATAAGATTTTTACACATGAACTGACAGTTTTCTTAGCTTATAGGTTTCAAAAGTCCAGAATACAGTGTCTCATAAAAGAAGATGGGTTTTTTTTAATTGGAGGACAAAAGTAATGAAACTGAAATTTGAAATAAAAGCAAACCAGTTTTGTTTTTTAGAGTCACTCAAATCTAAAAACATTACAAAATAAATGTGCATGGCTTTATATTATTCATTTTGTGAAGTAATACCTCAGTGGGATAATGCTATCAGATCTTACTGTTGATTCATTATCAAGAGATGATTTGAACATTTTACATTATGATGATTTATGAGCAGAGATTTAATGTTCTTCTGGTACAAGCTTCTGCATATGAAGCAAAACTCATATTGTAGCATAAATGTTTACATGATCTTCACATATTACCTAAAATGTGTTGTTAAATGTGATATGACATCAAGTGGAGGACATCCGATTCAAAATGGAAACCTTCCAAAATGCTTATTTTTAATCATAGTTCATGACAGATATTGTGGTGGAAGTTTTTGATATGAAAGTGAAATTTTTTTACATTGTAGCATAAATAGAGTTCATCACATCTGCTCAAATAGTGCAACAAAAGATTGCATGAAAGTTATGCAATTGTCTGTGTTTAGCCTTAAATGACATTTCAGATTACAGTACGATCTTATTTTGTAAACACTTTTGGGGAAAACTCGCATGTGAACATATGGAAACTTTGACATAATCAATATTTACATGAATGAAGTGAGTAATCAGGTTTTCAGAGACTATTTTTGTTCCATTTTATGCTATTTTGTTTCTGAGAATTTTCACAATGTCACATTTTACGTAGTACATTTTTGAAGAGATAACTTCACTCAAGGGATGTTAAGAAAACAGAGCATGTAACAGTTTACTGTGAGGAAGATTTCCTGGGTGTAAGGAAAACTAATGCGTTTCTCAATATAAAATAGAATTTTCACATGATACCTCAATAGATTTTTACACATTTCTGACACAATTGCATGTAAAAGTAAGCACTGATCATATTTCTTGGTAAAATGTGATTTTCTACATTATGATTTTTTAAGAGATTACTTAAAAAGACTTTTCATATTGTATTATGAAAATATGCCAATAATTTATTATGTTGTTTAACTTTAAATTTTCTTATGTCAGACCCTTTAACATATATTATATTTTAAAGCCATATCATGAAAAAAATGGTTTTTATGGGCTTTTGCCATTGTTAGTGTGTGATTACTTCATGCTTTCTTTTTGTCTTATGTTTTAAATGCTTTAAAGCACTATGTATTGTTTTTTTTAAATCTGAAAAGTGCTAAATGAACTTTGATTGATTAATGTTTTGTGTTATATTGCAATAAAATTGCTTGATATATGGGAAAGCTTTATAGCATAATAAACTTGTTTTATAGGGGGAAATTATATGCCCACGCTATATTATAATGCCAAATCCAAACATGTATGAGAAAATTACCTCAAAAAAGATTTTTGTTGGAAAGTTTTACAACATACACATTTAGATGTCATGACAAGATGTGATAATATATTACATTTCACGCTACAATGTGATAGTTTCTTGATATTAAAGTAATAATGTATAAAAACGACGTTATCGCTCAAAATGAGAGACAGTAAAACTGCACGAACTCTTTACTGTGAGTTTGTGATTTGTTATTTGTAATGAGAGGGATTTTTGTCCTAAACACATTTGACTCTGTACTCATTCATGTAAACTTTAAATGCTGTTGACAGTTACTGAGATTGGTCCCATTCAGATCAGTATAAAGTACCAGCTCTCTGATCAAATATTAAAAAGGTTTTTGGGTTGTTTTTTTTTTTCTCTCTCTCTCTCGCGTGGACATTTTCAGAAAACCCTGATCTGCCCACGCTTCTTCAGCAGCTGCACGGACACACAGTCAGCGTTCCCCGTCGTTGTGGCTGATGTATTCTGCACTGTGTGGCCATGGGAACCGGCTCCGCCAGAACACAAACCCCCGGCTGCAGTCACTCCACACACTCTGCGATCTCGGTGCCGTCCACCAGCAGCGTGTGGATGATCCCGTCTCGCCGCTTCCCGCTGCTCACAGCTTTCACGCAGCAGTTGTGATCCCCAAGCGTGAAATGTGTCTCCGTGCCGTCGTCCACAAACTCCCCCTGAGGGGAGAGAGGGATGCTTTCAGCGGTGGCATTCGGGACGCTCACAGAGACTTTATTCATGCACAGCTTCATGGAAACAGTGATGCATCCTCGAAAGGGAAACAGACTCACTGCAGTCTCGATCTTCTCTCCGTTACACCACACGTCCATCGTGTCTTTCTCTGAAACACAGCAGCAGTGAAGAGGTTAAGCCAGGCTCTCAGATCTGATCTGATCACAGAAATTGATTCAAAATAGTGATATTAGCACATGTAAACTTTAAATCGAAACATGAAACATATCTCTAAATACAATAAGACTTGTGGTGGATCTGTATAGCCTTTACAATTACTCAGTATGTAGAACACTGTAATAATCGGTGTCTGACAGATGCAACGTTTTGTTCCCTTTGTATTGTGTTTTATTTTTCTATTTTATTGTCTGTCTTGTATCTCAAGCAGGAAATAATCTGTACATAAAGATATTGTCTGTTCACTAAAAATGGGAGTAATTTCTAAACTGCTGATATGATGATTCAGCCGTTGTGTGATATTATCTAATCTTGATGTCACGTCACCAAAAACAATAGCAGAGAAAGTGATGGAGGCAGCAGGAGATGAGACTCTCTCAAAGGAGTCCATTTGTCTCTGCAGTTTGTGCCAATAAGTAGACCATTCCAAGTTAGACACGGCAAATTCACAGCAAAGGAAAGCCTTTGATTATTCTTAATGACTTGTAACAACAGGGCAAATATACACTCTATGTGTTTAAAACTGACTGGATATTTATTTGTAGTTGAGGCTGCATCTTTCACTGTTTCTTTAAAAAAACACCATTTAGAACCACATGGTTTGAAAGTATGATGGAAATAGTATAACAAGTATTACGGAGTGTTAAACCGTGACTCCATACAGGTCTGAAAAGTAAAACAGCAGCTATAATCCTGCCTAAATTTAGAAAACCTGTCTTAGCTGTGTCTTGTGTCATGTTGGAAATGCGAGTAATACGACTGATTGCTGAAAAGATCTTAGTCAACATCTCTGTCTACTCTGTTTTAACTGTTGTTCTGCACTTCAAATATTGATATTTCTCAGGGAGAAATGCTGTCTGTTGATACAGATCAGCACTTTGTGGAGGAGGAAATATCTGAGGAGCATCTTTAAACTCATGAACTTCCCATTACAAAGTCAGTAGCTGAAAACTTTGGTAGCTCTAAGCTGAATTTGAACCAATATTTTAATGTGGAATTCTTTGTCCAGTTTAGTTTTATGGAGGAGACTAAAACCTGGTTCCACCCTCTCCATTTCTGCCCATGCAGTGAGCCTCTTCTGGCCCTTCACATGTTCCTCTGCATGCCACCTGATCAGCTGTGAGAAGGATTAACTAACCCGAAGATGGCACAGCGCTTAAAAGCAGTTAAAGAGCTTAGCCTCAGCTCTGGTGTAATATCACAGGGTAGTTCTGAACGGGCATAAATCAAACTATTCAAAATCAATCCCGACTGATTAGACTGAGGATTAAAAATGATTGAATCATGGATGTTGAATGTATGAGGCAGTGATAAGTATGAAAACTACATGATCAGTGGAGGATATGGTGTCGAGGGCTCACCCAGGACCACTCTGCAGTCAGTACCGTCCAGGTTCAACACCCAGGTGCTGGTGACCTTTGACCTGTTCTCCATGTACTTCTTCAGGCTCTTGCCATTGATCTCCAGGGTGTACTCGTAGGCGAAGCCGCTGACCGCGTCGATGTTGATGGTGGCCTTGGTGTCCGCGCCGCCCACCGTGAACGTCTCCTTCCCCACCAGTTTGAACATCCAGTCTCGTCTGAGGACCTCCTGCACGCACATTACAGGTGAGCACACACACACGTGCACGCACACGTAGGGAGAGGGGAACACCGTGAAGGCGTACTTTGCCATCCACGTAGATGACCCTCTTCCCCGTGGTCGTGCCGTGTTCAAACTCGATCCGGTGGACGCCGTCGCTCAGAGCCACCTCCCACACACCGGCCAGGTCGTTGGACATCCTCACTCTGTCCGAGCCTGCAGGAAACAATGAGGAGCATAAACAAACACAGGTGTAGACACACTGGCGCATGTATACAAACATAAGTGCAAAGAAACAGGTTAACCCACACAAGTGGAACAGACAGCGAAGTAAACAGAAATGGGTGTAAACAAACAAACATGAGTGTAAACAAACAGGTGCATACACTGAACTACACCTGATTCAATGACCAAAATTGCTGTCAATGCAAATGTCTCGTGTGATTATTACTATTTAATATGTTTTGTTTTAACATTTTTTTCCCCCTTCTTGCAACTACTGCACAACAAATCGGCCGTCATGGGACAAATGCTAAAGTTGAAGGGAAACGAGCAGATAAAAAACAGGAGCATCAACAATCTGGAGTGTAAACAAACCGGAGCGCTTCATGGCGCAGCACGGATGTCACGAGCCGAACGGTTTAAGCTAACAGTTAGCAGATGACAAACAAACACGGACTCACGTGAATTCAGTTCGCATGTTTCAGTAAATCCACCAGGAAATCAACGAGTGTCGCGTGAAGCAAATTAACTTCTCATACAAACGTGACTAAAGATAACGTGAAAAGTTAGAGTGGCCTATTCCATTATGACTTCCGGTTGGAGAGGTCGCCTTTCAAAATTAAAGTCAGCGACAGGTCAACTTCATGAGGTGAAATGATCTCAGCATGTCAATTATTTTATTTAAAAAAAATCTCTATCTGTAAATGAATAGAAATAATCCAAACTCGCATTCAATGCTAACTTCAACTACACTGATAACTAACAGTTGTTGATGCCTGGGGTTTTAATTTCGAGAGCATCATCGGAAGTCGCCTGCTCCAGCTCAGCCATTATCCAAACTTGATCGTTTTCTCAGTAGCTCGAACCGCTAGCGTTACCGTGTCGAGCTGCAACAGGGGCTCGGGGATCTCATCTGTTGGGACTCACGGGGATTACCTGAATGCTGCGATGATAATCCGTCCTGCTCCGCGGCTCACAAGCGATCAGCGGGGCACTTTCGCGCAGTTTATCCGCGACAAGGTTAGCTTGTGCTGAGAGCCGACAGACGAGCTGTGACTACGCTGTTACCATGGTAATAGGAGCTCGCGCCTAAGCGCAGCCGCGTCCCCGCCCACTTCTGTGAGTGCAGGGCGGGAAATACCCGGCGAGCGGCCTGAGGGGCCAAATGGAGCTGCAGGGGCCCCTCATAGAGAATCCATGATCACGGGTGGGACACGTTTTAACATGGAATAACTATAATTTGATTCTATAAATAAAGACCACATTAAAGTGTATTATAAAGATAAATTTCCTGTTTTTTCATAACACAAGCATGGATTTGACTGCAAAATATGCCTTCAAAACATATTGCATGAGGAAAGAAAAAAAAATCAAAGAGCACAACCATGTGTAAGATGAGGTTACAACAAACACAAACATCCACATTAAAAAAAATTCAACAATTCGTTAGAGCAACTTGTGTTGCCTAGTTCAGCTGATATCCTGAATACACTGCAGGATGTCTTTAGAAAGTTTAGATTAGTTTAGATTCAGTTAAGGAAAAAAAAAGTGTGCCTCAGAAAGTACAAAGATGGTGTAAAAACCTTAAGTTCCTGGATTTTGATGAAAGAGACCAGGTAAGATTTGAAGAAATCCAACCAGGTCCAAAGACTCTGAATATGTTTGTAAAGTTCTTGATGCTTTTTGGTGAATCCAAAAAACTGAGGATACTGATCAACTTTGGGGAGAACAAAGTTGTTTTTAAAGAGTCCTAGTGAGGCCTGAAGATTCCAAGCGGTTAGTGTCCAATGGAGGAATTTATGTTTGGATTAGAAATGACTGCAGTGCCTAGTATGCTTAAGGAGTCTGAAGTGTTTACTTCAGAACCTTAACCTCACTTCTAGTAAACACTCTCTTTAACTTTTTATTGCAACATATTGCTGCTGCTACTGTTTACTCATGTCCTGGAAATGGGTCAGTTAAAAGTGTTGCGCTGTTACTCTAATGGACATTTTACTGGATTGACCATTTCCAATATGTATATGGAAGTGAATATTAATTCAAAAGATCATAAGGTATAAAATCCCCCCCACTTCCTCTTTTTATTGGATTAAAACAAGATGTATCGAGCATTTCTCGAGGTTGTGTTTTGGTCATCTCTTCTCACCGCTATTTGTAATGAGCCATTGGGCACAGTGCACTGATGACGTGCATGATCCTGGACAGATTCCCAGAATGCATTTGTGATGATTCATGCAGCTTCCAGTATCTAATCAGCTGCATCATTTAAAAAGTTAGGGGAATACCCCCAGAATCTTCTTGTCGACATAGTGACTTTTGTTTCTCAAAAATAAACAGTGAATCATTGAAAAAAAACCACAGTGAGCAGGTTCATTGGTGAACTGAAGAGGTTGAAATGATATTTAACAGAGGAACAAATCAACAGCAGAGACAGAAACATGGCTCGAGCTCTGAGCATGAAGCAGCAGTAAATCCTGTTGAAAACATTGGAAGTTTTTCTACCTTTTTTTTTTGGGGGGGGGGGGGGGGGGGGGGGGGGGGGGTCAGGGCATTAAATGTATGGCCCATTGGCCAGAATCAGTCCACTAAAGAGTTTCAAGATGAAATTTGCCAGCTGTGTGAGAAATTTCCACATTAACTGGATCATTAGGGTCCACATTGGTAATGGCTATTACCTTATTTTCTTTCTAGTTTGTATCATGTGGTGAATCAGTTCATGTGATCAGGATCATTCTAGCATTATTAATATGGTATTACGAGTATATCCATAACATGAATTAATCTACTGTATTTCTGAGGTCCAGCGGTGTTGGGGGTCAGTGGAATATCTCCAGCATGAAGATTGTACAGTTTTTCTATGTGGATTTTGTACTCCAGATGAACTGGTGATCCTTCCAGGATGCCCCCTTTATTCCCCCAAAGTATACTTATTACCATCGAGCCTTACTGGGACAAAATAGTACAGAAGGCCTGAAAATGTATGCACAATCTCCTTTTAAAGGTACATTCTACCTTCATCTTCTCAGCACTAGTTATTTGGGTGTCAAAACAAATGTGGGTTTATATTGAATAAACTACCGTCACATGCTGTCGTGTTCACTAATATATTGGGTTAATCGTGCAAAAAGAAATTCGAGGACAGTTTTAAAAACACCGCGGCTCAAGATCACAGTGTTGATTATGAACTGCAGCGTCACGTTTGTTGAACCACACATTTCAACATAAGTGCTTCATGAATGAAAATTGCTGGTCAGAGAGATTGCAATAGATGTTTCATCACTTCTGCCTGTTATTATCTGATTGCAAGTCATTTTCTCTACATATACACTATTCTAAGTGGGCTTAAAACCCAATGTTTTGCAAATATAGACACAAGATTCGCGACAGAACAAGATCTTAAATACTACAGGACAATGCATTAAACGACATTAACAACACGGAAAGGGCTAGGCAATAATTTGCCGACATTTGAATGGTGACAGTCAGGCTTCTGACGTATTGTCTTTCTTTCTTTTTTGCAGGACAGTGGTGAAGACAGTGTTGCAAGAAGAGAAAACACTTTTTTGAGGATATCCGTTTGAGATTTTGATCACATTTTTTGAAAACTGTTTTAAAACTTGTTGAAGCACTTTCCCAAAAGGCTTGACCACATATAAATTAAATTTCTGGTATGTACCAACTTTAAAACTAAACTTACAAAAGTAATGAAAAAATGTGAACACAATGCTGAAAACAGTGAATCTGTAGATATTTAGAATAAAAAATTTTTGAACCCCCAAACACTCCTAAAATAAACAGATATTAAAGTGGCAGAAGAGGTGAGAGACACCGATTTCTGCCTTTACCAGGTGGTTGTGACCATTAAAGGTTGTCACAGTGGTCACTGCATATTGTCGAGGAGCCACATGAGGTCAAGCAAGGTAACAGCCTCTAATAACAATCTAACCAGTGATCTGAGCAGTTAAGATTACGCTGGTGACACGATTTCTTAAATGATCTTTTCTCGCTAACTGCAGCAGGAAGCAGCAGCTACACCCATCTGCTGACTATATGACAGGAGCAACACATCCTGGACACATCTGAAGTTCACTACAGGGCAAACATAGAGAAACTTATAGATTGATGAAATAGTGCCATAGTAAACTTTGATTTGAAACTTCAGTTTTGTGGTGCAGAGTGTAAGTGATTAAAAAAAGTCTTTATTTTCAGAAAAAGGGTTACAATCTTAAAAAAAAAACAAAAAACAAAGCCAGTTTATTGAAATCTTCTGGTACAAAATACAGTGAAATATCCAAAAAATATTTTTAAAAAATCCTATTGATGTTAGATCATTTTACAAACTCACTCTGACAGCGTGGCTTTGGGGCTGGTTTGGTTGTAGTGAGTTACTTTTCATGGCAGCATCCCTGATACCTCAGCCAAGGTGTTGTGCTGTGTTCCTCTCTCTATAAAGAAATCTCTTTAAAAAAAAAATCTGTCTTCTTTGAAATCTTTAAAATTTGCCTGGAGGCTCGGTGGGTCAGACTGGAGCCTTTTGAGGACCGATATCAGGTTTTGTCTTTTTATTTCTTTTGTCATTACTGACTTTGGCAGCATTTCAATCAAACAAAGCCCAAATTCAGACGGCCATAAGTGATCACAGAAAGACAAGTTTTCATGCATTACTTGTGTAAACCTGAAAACAAAATTAAAACAAGAGTGAAAATACATCAATGCATTTGTAATTGTTATCACAAAATTTCCACTTACTCAGGGTAACATAATCTGAATCCACCAAACGCACAAAAAAGCCAAACTAGCAGAAATAAACAGGCACACACACACACACACACACAAAATAGACAACAATTGATATGTTTTCGTGAATAAATCATCAAAGAAAACAGTTTATCAACAGTAGGAAAATTTAAAGAAAAGTAAAAACATTTTGCAAACCAGTTAAGTTCATGGTTGTTGAATCTGCTATATTGCTTTGAATTTCATGTTTAAAATTCTGTCGTTTTGCATTTTGAAGCCGTTTTCAGCCCATATCGCAAATTGTTCATCAGTCCAAATTATCAGTTGAACCAATCTCTAAAGCACTAACTCTAATTACACGATTAATGTGATTTAAAAAAAAAAAATCTTTGACAGCCCTGCATTAATTAATTGCAATTAATATGATAAATTCCGACAGCCTAATTTTCTGTCCAAATAATTTCAACATTACTTTTTTAAAAAATCAAATACTGTACTGGGAGGAGGCTATCAGTTGTTTCAAGGTTAGCTTCTCAGTGGGAACTTGAATTTATGTCTGGAGTTACTTACAGTACCTTCAGTTATAAACATTGACTCACACTGATAAAAGCAACCACCGCTGGAGTGGACGGAGCTCCTCCATCAGACCAACACCGAGGAGTTCCTGGATCTGACGCTCCCGGCGCTGCTCCTCCTGCTCGCTGCCTGAAACCTCTGGCAGAGGCCACATTTGGAAAGAGCCAAGGCCAGCTGCCTTCGAAACTTCTCGCCAATGAAGGCGTACAGCACCGGGTTGACTGCGCAGTGCATGAAGGCCACCAGCTTGGTCACGTTCAGAACCATCTCCACCACATACTGGGTCTCACACAGTTTCACTTTCAGCCACTTTCCCCTCATGAGCGTGTCGATCAAGATGGTGACGTTGTAGGGCAGCCAGCAGAGGATGAAAGCCAACACTACGGCCAGGATGACGCACATGGCCTTGTGCTTTTGCTGATTGCGTGTCTGAAAGAGCGTTGCCACGGTCCAGCCGTAGCACACAGCCATCACCAGCAACGGCAGGAAGAAGCCCACGGAGTGCTGCAGGATGCGCACGCTCACCCTCCAGCGGTTGCTGCTCTCGACGGTTACGTTGTCATAGCAGATGTACTGACCCAGGTCGTCGTCGTACATGCTCTCCCTCTTAATCATCGCTGGTAAGGACAGCCCGACGGCCACCAGCCACACCACGCCGCAGATCACCCTCACCTGCAGGTGATGGAAGGACGAGACCCGAGTGGCTCTCACGATGGCGAAGTAACGGTCCACGCTGATGCACGCCAGCAGGAAGACGCCGCTGTACACCGACGCCTCCTGGAAGCCTGAGAGGAGCTTGCACAAGAATCCGCCGAAGATCCAACCATAGTGAACATCAACGGCCCAGAAAGGGAGGGTCAGACAGAAGAGCAGGTCTGCCAACGCCAGGTGCAACAAGTAGACCTCTGTGGTGGTTTTCCTCATGCTACACACCACATACACGACTACGCTGTTGCCCATGAGGCTGATGACAAACACAATCATGTGGACAATCAGCAGACCCAGGGAATTGAATCCAGGCACGATGAATTCGCAGGGAGCAGAGAGATCTTCCTCATCCCACGAATATGTATCATTCGGGAGTTGCTCGTACTTTTCCATCTGAGGAAATAGAAACAGAAAAGGAACAGTTTTCACAATTTTTTTGAAATCAACAACAGTGAATCCTTTGTGATGTTCAGACGAAGCGTCAAGAATCACTGTCTTTATTTCTTAAAGCTACTAGATGGTACTGTCTGTTCAAGAAATGTTTGAGAGCACATCTCATTGCCAGTCCTCCAGCCCCTATCTTAGAACCAAGAGTGCCATCTAGTGGTTTCAGAAACTAAAGACGGCGCTTCATGAAGCTCCACAAAGCTTCATCTGTGCATCTCCAGTAATCCTGAATTTAGTCTGATTGCTCCCCACCAAGACATTCAGCTCATAGAAATCACGCTCCCTGTCCTTGGTGTCAGTTCCGCAGCCCAAAACGTGGAAGCTACATTTGATCATAACTTCAGCTTAGAGACTTCCAAGTCATCTCTGCTCCGGATTGAACAGAAGACATCAGACACCTCAAAGACTCATTTTCTCTCCCCTGACTTCCTGTAAGTGTCGTGGTAAAGAATTGAATTGTTACTGAAGCTCATCATGAGTTGATTCTGGTCCATTAGAAGTCTGTTTGTGATTTCAGATCTTCAAGGAAAAAAACTAGAGGTGACGTAACTTTTCCTCTCTTCGGACCCTCACACCCAGGAACAGCCAACCCGAGGCTGCAGAACTACTCACTTCTTTTTATTCACATCTTCTATTCAGACGATGGTGTCGTTTTATAAATTCATCTTCTGTTACCACTCATCTTGTTCAGGGCCACGGGGTGCTGGAGCCAATCCCAGATAACTTGTGGTTTGAAGGCAGGGTATGCCCTGGACAGGTTTACAGTTCATCACAGGGCAATAATTTATATAATTTTATCAATGTCCTTATTTGTTCAAGTTATTTTGGCTTCAATATATTTTCAAGTGTTCCTTTTGGTTCAACAATATCATTCTTAATGCTTATTATTGCGCAAATAACAAAAAATAAGTTCTCAATATTGACAAAAAGGACTTAAACATTCAAGCATTTTAAAAAGCATTCTTTTTGTTGCATGTTTCATGTGTGATCTATAGGCTGCAGCACATAAACACGTCATTTAGTTCCTGTAGTATAAGCAAACATGTAAAACAGTTTTACATCTAAAGTTTAGAAAAAAAGTGTTTTCAATAGATTTGACAAACTTCATGTAGCTATTGATATCTTCTAAGTGTGAGCTGTTCTTAAAAACAGATTACCTATATATCTAAAATGTACTTACACAGAATTGTCACATTTCTTAAGTAAATAACTGATCAGTTGTGGCATTTACCTGTTCTTCACCCTCTGCTTGATGTATGAGCATCAAATACAATGGAGCAGAAAGCTGCAGCTCGGTTACTCTTCTGTGCACAGAGTAAACAGGAACAAAGTTCTTGGCCAAGGAGTTTGTGTGTGTGTGTGTGTGTGTGTGTGTGTGTGTGTGTGTGTGTGTGTGTGTGTGTGTGTGTGTGTGTGTGTGTGTGTGTGTGTGTGTGTGGTAAAGGAAGTAAGCAAAACATGCCTTTTATCTGATCTGATCAAATCTCCCTTTCTCTCTCTCTCTCTCTCTCTCTCTCACACACACACACACACACACACACACACACACACACACACACACACACACACACACACACGCACAAACACAAACACACACCAACCACATACATAGCATGCCATTTGTTGATTCTACACTGGAGAATCATATGTTTACATTACAAAGCATTCAAAACAAGTCTATTTCTGACGACTAATAACAGAATCGGTGTGCATCGGTGTGACTCTCACACATCTGCCAGATCACCACAGCACGGTTACTGTTGGGCACCTCCCAACGTAAATGTCACTCACTTCACTTGTGACTCCTGGTGACCTGTGACCCTCACCCCTGAACGTGCTCCAACTCCCCCCTCAGCGGAAAAAAAGGCTTCCTAATACAACCCCACCACTGCCATTTAAAGACTGGGTTCCTTCTCCATCTGTTGGGCCGCATGCTGCTCTAATCAGCAGATTCTGGACTGAGAGACCGGCCAGGAAAGCAAATGGCTTTTCTCTGCTGCTGCCAGACCAGAATCACTAATACACACAGCATTTGAAGTCTTTGACCCATTTTATTAAGTTACCCCTGCTGAAGTAATCAGCTTTATATTGTTTAGAGAACAAGTCACGTACTCTAAATTATTGGTGATAAAACGAGGGATTAAACAAATGCAGAACGTTTTGTGGCTTGTGGGTCAGAAGATTGAACTGCATTCAGACCTCCTCGTGTTACAATATGGCAATAAAAGCAAACATGATTTAGATTGCTCATATATTTGTCTGCAGTCACAACGCGTGAAGACACCATATATCACAATATTGAGAAAAAAATAGAACCAATAAAACATAGGTTTCAATAACCATTTTGCTGATTTAGTCAACTGTGAAAGAAGGCGTTTAAATTGCTTAATGCATGAAACTTCTAAAGAACTTATGAGCCTAAACCACTAAAGTCACACTGAGTGTCGTCGGCATCAAGCATGCTTCAGGGTTTCATGACCCTTTAAAAATAAGTTAGTGGTTCCAAAAACTGCCCTTTAAGCTTCAGTGAAGAAGCACTGTAATCATACAAACTGATCTGGTGCGCGCACAAGTAGAAAGCCTTGAGTAAGAAAACTTCATTCTCTTGAAAGAAAAAAAAAAATGAAAAGAAATTCCACTGGTTGCTCAAAACAATTTCTATTTTTCACAGATGATAATTAAGTGTTGCATAAGAGGGGAAGTCTTACATAACACTTTTGTAACCGAATACAATCCCTGAAATGAATTCAAAGAAGTGTGTGAGGAAAAACACCTGCAGGAATTAGTTATAAAACTCACGTGTCGAGCGCGAGGTGTTCTTGTCCACTAGGGGGCGCGCTGGGCTGAGCTGAGTTTGTCCTTCCTGCTCTGCCCTGATGGAAAAGTGATAAACATGCCGGGCAAGCTGCCAGGAGGATCCAGTCCTTTCCAGATGCATAAACACGCCGTATATTTAGGTTTTAGTACTTTGGGAGGCTTGTTTCTGTAAATCTCAGGCACGTTTTTGAGAAAAAAGAAAAGAAAAAATGCTGACAGCAGTCGTTTCATTGTGTCAACATAACTTCATTGTCCTATGATTGACAGGCATGTGCAACTAGAAATATTCCCTTTGAATCCAAACCTGAATATTTACTGGCACGTATCTTTTTTTTTTTTCTTTTTTCTTTTTTTTTTTTGGGGCAATCATCCAAAGTGCTTGTGGTTATTTGCCTTCACTTTTGCAGTTCATGAGTTTGGGAGAGCAGTTTCTGTCACTGTTTGGATCACTCATACCAGAACCTGCCGCTCATTTCACTTTATTTGCAGCCATCTCACCACCAAACTTCAGAGGCTCAGTCTGTTGCCTGTTTAATCCTCCTCTACTCTTTACTCTCCTTTATTTTAAGTGTCCTGTGTGTTTTGTGTCAAATGTGGCAGATGCTTTCCTTCTGTTTGCTGTGTGTTGTTTTAACCTTCTGCTGTGACTCCTGTTGGGATCTTACGGAGCCTTTATTTACTAATTGGGAAGTAAGAAAGGTGTAAATACCTTGAAAAGCTAATGCATTTGTGCATCAACATGACAAATAGTATCCTTGATGAAGCTTTCTCTCTAACATTAATGATCTCTCTCTCGTACTTATAGGAGTAAAAAAAAAGAGGCCTCTTTCATTAGATTGACCTACTAAGTTTATCAGCCAAGAAGAAATTAGTATTTCCATGTGTTTTGAAGTGAAATATTGACAAAAGTACCGTGAGTGTTCAAGCATGGGCGAAGGGAGAACATGAGTGCTAGTTTCTGTAGGTGATGATACGGTTTGTTCTTTGCAGAAAATCGTTGGCTTCACACGTTAACTGTTGGAAAATGAATTCCCAGCATTCCCTGCATCATCATGCTCACAATCTGCCCCAGTTTATTCACCACTTTTCTGAAAAAACCCCAGTGAGAACTCCTGCCTTGAAATCGGTCCTGTATTGGGACAGAATAGCCCAGATGTCAACATATTGATCTACCAGTAATTATAAAACTGAATTAAAATTGAACTAAGTTGATATCAGTAATAATAGTAATAATAGTAATGAAATAAAATTGATAGTAATGAATAGCTTCATATTGGTTGACATCTAACTGTGATGAAGGAGAAACTCATCCGTGAGATGAGAAAACGTTTTACAAGCTTCTGAACAGAACTGTTTGGTTTCAAAGCTGCAGCATTGTGAGAACCAAACACACGAAGAGCTGCTGATTTAGTGGATGATCTGGAGAGCGCAGACAACTGTCACAGTGTTTGTTATAGGAAGCAGATGTGAGTTTTTTATTTGTTATTGCTTCATGCTTAAAGTTTTGAACATTTATATTTCATTATTGTTATGCGGTCTGAAAACTTTGGGGCAGGTTTTGTGAACGTTTTCTTTGCTTGGAGTGATAGGGTGAGGCTCTTCATCT
This sequence comes from Salarias fasciatus, assembly GCF_902148845.1. Taxonomy (NCBI): domain Eukaryota; kingdom Metazoa; phylum Chordata; class Actinopteri; order Blenniiformes; family Blenniidae; genus Salarias; species Salarias fasciatus. The sequence continues at coordinate 14,333,643 of NC_043760.1, forward strand.
TCCTTCTTCCTCTTTCTATCACAGTCTATGGGAGTCAACAGGTTGTCAGATTGTCTTGTCTCCATACCTTCCCTGTCGTATGTGCTCGGTCTGTGGTGTCATGTGTCTGTGGAGAGCTGATGAAATAAAGGAAGAGATTCCAGCTGCGAACTCTGCTCACTCTCCTCTTAGCAAAAGAACAAAACAAACTCAACTTATTGCTTCATGTCTGTTATGACTAGATGGAAACTGGATGGGTCGCCAGTCCATCATTCATGGGAAATAAAATCCATGGGACCATATCTTGTAACATGAAAATACAAAGATGTTTGTATGTTTGTATGCTGTTCCTGTGGCTTTGACGGTTTTCTCCAGATTTCACTGGCCGCATCCATTCTGCAAAGACATGCTTGTTGTGGCTGACTGGTGATCCGACTAGCTGGAGTGTGGCTGCCGGACAGTTACCTGTACTCCTCTGCTACAGAGTTGTTAAATTAACATTTCATTTGCATTTACTGTTCTCCTGCTTTGAATCACTTTTTGAGGTGACTGAAATGTAAAGTAGATTGCAAATAAAATGTATTATTATTATGAATGCACATGCAAATAACCAAAGCAGCTACAATTACTAAAAATGGCTTTAAACAGTGCAGAAGGTAAAATGAGAAATGCAGCTTAAATGATTCAAACAACTTGTTTTTTAATGAGAGAGATAAGCAGCATTACTGTTGGACCAGTTTCTGGGTTTTTGTGCAGTTTAGCTGTGTTTATGAGTAGTTTTCAGCCTGAACTTATCTCTTTGACTTAATGCATTTTCGTAGGCCTCAAATCATCTGGTTGCAGCTGAAGGAGGATTTCTGACAGCTGTCTTTCATAAATCCAGATGCTTTCCACAAACTGAGGCAGTCACTCTTCAAGATCAACATGAATTTGTGCTAATCTGCAAGATCACTGATTGCAAAAAACATGATCACGTTGTTCCACCCATCAAATATTTGATCTTCTTTGGACTGTAAAGTTACCTCCCAGGAGGAAAGCCCTCGGCCATGCATGCATGTCTGTGTTCTCCGCTTTGCTGGTTTTCATATGTTGCAAGAGTAAATCCAGCACACATTAAAGTGTATTTGCATGAAGAGCGGTCAGCCTGAATGGGGGGACCGCCCTCTCGATCGCCGCCATTGGGCTCTGTTTGCTTTTGTTTTTGTCTGTTAGATGGCTGCAGATTAGCCTGTGCACACACTGCCGAGAGGTGCCGTCTGTTTAAACGGGGGTTAAATCAGATTTGGGAACAGAAGCAAGTGTATAGTCCTCCTTGTTGTCGCGGCGAGCGTGTGCAGCCCGGTCCAGAGTGTGCCCCAAACAATCCATCCATCTTCTTTACAGCTTCATGCAGTTTAGGGTCCCTGGAGGGGGGGCAGCCTGAATAGGTCACCATTCCTTCACAGGGAAAGTGGGGAGAAATGCACAGAGGCCAGATTCAAACCAGGCGCGAACACCAACTACTGCGGGGTCTGTGTATATTTTATCTAGCTTGGCAGCCTGGCTGTTCTGTGTAACGGTTCATAAAGCGGCCTTGGCATTTCGTGATATGGGCACAGGTCATTTTTCGGATCATCGGAGGCAACGTGGACGCTTTTAAACTCTGACTCAGTGCTTTTCGCGAACGCCTCTGCTCTCTGCACGAAAAGAAGTCAAATCTTTCTTCCTTGTCTTCTTTGCTGAAGGGGAACCGCAAACACAGAGCATATTGAATGAACGCTGTCCAGCTGTTGTTTGTCTTTTCAGCCTAATACTGTAAAACAACCAGCTTCCTGCTTGTGTAAGTAGGTTAGTCTGAGCACAGGCAGCGGATGTGCTTCGAACATGAAGCCATAGAATGGGATCAGTCGTAAAAAGTGACTTAGAAAGCTTCACATGATCAGGATTTGACATGCTACGGTGGTGGTGCTTCGAGTTTTACGGCAGTCTGTTCGCTTCACACATGACGTGTGTTGTACTGTTTGTGGAAAGTCAGGAGTTGTTTGATGTGTTGCAGAACTAGAATGTTCATGAGCAGATCATGGAAATGGAGCACAGGGCAATGTTGAAGCTTGGGGAGGAACACAGCTCCAACCAGGATTAAACTCAAGTTTTCTTTTTCACTCGGTTGATGCTGTGTCAGTTTGCCTTCACACAGGGAGCCAGCAGAGGCTTCGCAGGTTTATGTTACACTGACCACAATTCACAAAAGAAAAAGAGAGAGAGAAGAAAAAAGCGAACCGTCCCAGAAGCCACGTCTCACTCAGGGTCAACCGCTGGGCCTTTTTTTTTTTTTTTCATGTGGATATTTTCAAGTGTCTAAAATAAGCCGACTGTTCACTCGCAGTGCAGAAGGAAGGAAGAGAAATGATACGCCTACCCACACACTCTCCCTGCGTGTGTGTGTGTGTGTGTGTGTTTCTTTTTTGCCTGAAACAGTGGGGGATCTGTGTGGCACAGAAAGGCCCGTGGTGCCTGAGTGTCTCTAAATTTAAGGCCTTCTTGCCAATATGTCAACTGCTCCTGAGTTTTTTGGCTGACATTTTGCTTGAAAAAACAGAAACAGCTGTGTCCACAAAAGCGCTGCTTTATTTAAAACACATGAGTTTTTCAATTACATAGTGCTCACTTATCCAAATGACTCTGCTGTCACAACAGTATCGCCTTCAGGAAGGTGATAATTTTCTGATCCGTTTTGGATGATTAACACCAGTCCCAGTATATTCAATATATAGTTTCAGTAAATTTCCTGCAGCATGTTTCATCTGGTTGAAGGGAGCTAAAGCTTTTATGGCTCGCCGCCTCAAACGCAGTGTTCACTGTGTCGGTCAATCACTGGCGTGCATGAAGCGTGCTTTGCAGCCATGATGAAGGAGATGCGGGATGGGACGGAGCCACAGAGGACGACTCTGTTTGGTCACAGTGACATTTCATGGACGTTGCAGGGTTTAATTATTTAACTTAAGAGAGTCATGAAGCTCCTGGAACACTCCAGATCCAACAGCAATGGTTTCTGAAGACAAGAAAAGAATTTCATCTGTGGTTTGTCAGTCCGGATTAGAGCCTCTTGTGGGCCTCTTATGTCCCACGGACCTTATGTTTGACACCTCTGATTTAGGCATACGAAAAACAAGTCAGACTTCAATCAGTTATGTGAGCCATTTTTTAAAGTTTTTTTTCTCTGAAACTGTGCATATTCTCCTCCGGAGTCTCTGCACACAATGTTGTTCCATGGATTTTAGTATTTGATATTTGTTGTTGGAGCCTGTGGTTGTTGCATGAAACAGATTCTATCATCTGTTCATTTTAATGTGAAACTTCACCATATGCTTTTCAAGTCGAAGGTTGAAGAGTTTAAGAGAATTTTATTCAGAATCTCGCAACATGAGACGAGTCACGAAACACAACCTGATCTGAGGCTGTCCAGGAGTCGTCTGATTCTGCCTTAAACTTCTCGCCCTGATAGCCTGAAGTGAACAAGGACTGATTTTCACAACAGTGCAGCTGCAGATAATGATAAGATTGGAAGTCTCCTCTCCCCCTGGAGAAGGTCGGACCTTGAAACTAAAAGATCATCAATATTCTGACAATGTAATGTAATGAAAAGTGTGAATTCTTCCCTCGAACATGCAGCCCTGATGGCAGAACTGAAGAAGTGTATGTTGCATGATACCAACATTTGAAATGGTCATTTATTGAAAATCTTCTCAACTTTGTTTTGGGACCCAGACGTTCTCTTTAGCTGCTAAATACATCCACGTGTGCAAATACTATTTAATCACCTTCCCTCTCTTTCTCTCCAAGGCTGTGGGGTGCAGTGGGTTTATGAGAATTTTTTGACTAAAAGCAAGAGCCCACAGCAGCTGGAAACAAGGGCGATGAAAGTCAAGTGTGCAGACCACAAAACCACAGCGGATTGCACCTTAAGAAGCAAATCGGCCCGAGGGAGCTCACACGCTTTACATGACTTCGCCCTTTCTCATTACACTTGTAATTATTTTTGATTAGTGCAACTTTAACACACAATTAAAGTTGTAAGTGGCAGATTCCTGCTCAGAGGCAGTCAAAAAGCCAGCAATGTGTGGCAGAGTTTTAGGACTGCAACAGCATTTTCAATATGAGCATGCCTTTTTTTTTTTTTTTTTTTTTAGGTAAATCACCTTCTTGCTAAATTCCTTCCTGAAAAGTTTCATCTGGAAGAAACCTGGTCGCCACTGGAATGTTGAGGGATTTTTTCTCCTTTTCTTTTGAAGGAACCGATATCAGGTTCTCACTACAATAACACGTTTGTTTTCTTCCTTCTCACTTCCAGGTTTTACCTAATGGGCACACCTGAAGAGTCAGGTGTCTGAGAAACAGCTGTACCTCCCACGTGCCTCAGCACGGTTCAGTCACGTAAGCAGGGCGGCTGGAGGAGTGTCACCGCTTCCACCCTGGCGAGACGCTTCAATCTGACATGAGTAATTCACCCAGAGGAGCGCGGCGTGGCGCGGCGAGCTGTCGTCATGCGAGGCGGAGCCGTGATCGGAAACCAATAAACTAAAATTCAGAAGCTGCGTCAGCCTGGCATGTCACCACTTTCGTATTCCTAAAGAAGTACAGTAGTTTGTGATCAAACACATTATGCTCAACTATGACTGCGATATTAACAGTCAGACAAGCTGATTTTTTTTGCTTGTTTGTTTGTTTAAACTTAGTATGCATGCATCTTGGGTTCAGTAAACCTCTTGAGGTCCCAGCTGGTTGTGAGGGAGGCTCCGGAGGAAGAGGAGATCCATCTGACAAAAGAGCAAGATTTATTCAGTGACCTGGAAACAGCAGAGGACCCTCCCTTATTTACAGAACCGTGCAGACCTATTAATTCTGCAAGTCAGTATGCAACAAACAGGGCCAAGAGAGCAGTTTGAATGAAGCCGAGGGGATGTCCAGGTTAAGGAAGACACGAAGACCAAAAATATGCATCAATGCACTGTTTATAAACAGCTGTACTGGTGTGTTGAGCTTTGTTGTAATTAGGCGAACTGGGTTGATAGTAGCCATAAATAGGGATTCACCTTTTTGTAAAGTAACAACATCTGTAAATAGTTTTCATATCTTGAATGATGTGTGCACCAATATGAACATACTGGTATTATGTATTATGTCTCATTTGGATTACATAGATAATATCTTGTGAATAATTTCATTGTTTTGGTGATTTGATTATTGTCTGACTTTATAATGTATATTATATATTATTGTAATTTATCCACTCCTTTTCAGACACGTAGCAAGTCTTCAGCATGTTTTTTTCCCCCCAAATTCAGTTGAGTTGACAATAACTAATATGAAACACCATACCAAACTCAAATCTCTCTACACAACGCATAGGTATCAAGCAACTATAGGCCAGAAGATGTTTCTCAGGTGATAAAGGTGAAAAGTTATTTTAACCACATTTGAACCTGATTGCTATTCACATCAAATTGCTAAAACTGCCCAGACTAGCAATAATTCAGCCATATATGGTCAAGTTCGGCTGAAACGGGGGTTGACATGTGAGAAGTGAATGAGTCAATGATAAAGTCCTTTATCTTAAACTTCAAGAACTCCATTACACGCACAATTATCAGCAGTCGTGCACAAATCAGTATAACGTCTTTTCTTGAAAGCAGATATATTTTTAAACCGATGCTTGTAAATGAAACAGCCGAGACAAACTATCGACGTGCAGGCAAAGATCTTGGAAAGGAAGAGTTATACACAGCTGGAAAACAGAAAGACAGCAACTCAAGGATTCTTTATCAGCGCACTGTTACATAACGTGGGATGGAATTTCACACTCAAGGCCTGGGAAGTAAAATAAAATTGAAAGTAATGTTTTGTTGGACATATATTCAAACAATGGACAAAGGGCAGATGGTTTGAGCACACAAATCAAGAAAGAAATGCAAAAAAAAAAAAAAAATCTGCAAAGTCCACAAGCTGTTCCCCTTCTGGAGCTGCAGATGCAACATGTGAGGAAAAAAAAAAGAAAAACTTGGCCCAATCACAACTCATCTAAACTATAAAGAGGACATGACAGCAGTGCTCGGAGCCACTGAAAATGCAACTTTTTAAAGATATCTCCGAGGAGGAGCGTTTTAAAATCACTCAAATGCTAAATGCAATTTAATGAGGAGAATATAAATAATACTTGCTGATTACTCAATTGAATAAACTTAATTTAGTGACCAACAGTACATCATTCCTGTGATCAGCTGTTGAGCTAACACACATACTCGTCTATTATAAAAATGTTTGGTTTTCTGGTAGAAAGACGTTTCAAAAAAATGATCAGAGTTGCTCGTCCCATGACTAAAATGAATGGCTGCCTTCGATACACACTCTTCTCTCACCTCACACGTCATCAAGCCGCTGAGTCAACAGTTCCTCTGCGGAGCCCATGAGCTTCATGACTTTTCCCTGAATGCCAGTTTAACACGAGGCCGGTGATTGGACATTTTTCAGGTTACTGTCGCCCCGTCTTTGTTGGTGTGCTGCCGTCAGAGTCCTGTCCCACACTGATCCCTTTGTCCCTCTGTTTTACTTGCGCACACCCTTGCAAAACAAGACACAAGGAGGCCTGTCTTTAACTCCTGGTCTCATATGCTCACGCTCAGACACACACACACACACACACACACACACACACACACACACACAGCCTTCAGTCCAGGAAACAAAAAACAGCTGGTTCTGTTGCAGCTTCCAGCCTCTTCTCATGCAAATCCCAAGAATTCCTGCACCGAAAGTCTGGGCTGCACGGCGGCGCACGCCATCGCCGTGCTTTCTCCTCTGATGCGGCTGGCAGAGATCGAACATCTTCAGACTCTTGAGAAACACTTTCATGTTCCTGCTGAGGCCAATCAAGTCTTCAGTTCTTCAGACGCCGACATTATTGAAAAATATTTGTGCTCAGTCATGATGAGAGGCCAACTCAACAAGTTTTTTTTTTTTTCACTTGAATTCCTGCAGAATGCTTCATATGAGTCACGACTGCCTTTCGGACAACAGTAATTCAGACTGTTATTTTAAGTTTATGATTCTTTAATGCGCATATTAAAGCTTTTTGCTTGGAGCTAAACCAAGCAACTTTCTTCATCTAAACCACAATATTTTCTCGGCCATAAAATAATTTCCAGCCCATTAAATAGATTTATATATTTGGTGTACTGTACAGAGCACCAGCGGATCTTTTTGTCACTCTGAAGGACATCCACACCACAAAGTGGTTGTAAGTAAAAATGACAGCTACAGACAGTGTCGTTGTTGTTTCATTTTTAAGCCCGAGGCTTTTTAACTTTTTAACTCTCCACCACAGAATACTTTCAGAAATTCAGTCAGGGACAGCTGCAGCTGTGAAGCACTGAAACAGCAAAACGTGGGCTCCATAGATACACATAGCCAGCCTCTCTGTTATATTTCACCACGAGTGAGATTTGAGGAGCAACACAGCAAATTTCTATTTTCACTGTTTGGCATTTTGACAATTTTACAAATGAGTGAGTATTTACAAGCTTCACAGAGACATTTTTATCACAGTAAAATAAGACGGCCTCCTCACTTAGACAAGGTCTTGGTACATTTTGAGGATTTGGTTCGATCACCAGTGTTCAACAGGTTGGTTGAAAAACAAGGTGAAATCGCATTAATCACCACTGCTGATTAAAAGGAACAAGTTCCTTGGGAGAACTGGCGTTTGCTTTAGTTAAATTGTCCAGACCTGTCTCGAAAATGTGAAGATTACCGTGTTATTAAAGTGTTCCTGTTACATGTCAGACTGACTGATGGAGATTACATGACATTGCATAACTTAGTGTGAGGAGGATGATCTGTTGTCTGGATATTCCGGTTCTTAAACGAAACTGATTCCTCAATGGAAAACCTTGAGATGAAACAACAACGCTGCTGGAATAAGCAACCAATAAGCCAACAGCAGTAAGTTTGTGTATAAATGATGAATAGACTTCAGTTTTATAAAACGTTGTCATTTTCACACATTCACACATTCAGACACTCAGGTGATGTGTACATGACAATGTTTCAAGCAAAAAAATGCTTCTTATTTTTTAGCGTTTTTGTTTCGAAAATGATGTCTGTTTACACAGCAATGCCAGAAACCCCAAAAACTATGTAGTTTTATACAGGGCCACTAGAGGGTGCTGTTGTTTCTTTTCTGAATAAAATCACACACAAAAAAATATGCTATAAATATTAGCAAGACACATGCACTGAAACAGCATGTGTAAATGTTTTCTTCATTTCCACATACACGAAGTGAGAGCGTTTTCCAAATATTGCAATGGCTCATTTTCACCGATAAGGAGTGAGAGCATTTCCACGTCGAGAGTCGTTTTCAAAAAGCTGCATTTTCAGTGGCTCTGGGCATCATTGTCACTTAAATTCCCAAAGCACTTTCATTTGAAAACCTTGTTGCACAAACAGGCTCTCAGATAGCAAAGACAACGTGTTCGACCTCCTTCAGGATCAACTTGAGGTTCAGTGTCTTGCTCAGGGACACTTGGACAAGGTGAGATAAGGGAATCGAACCACCAAACTTTGAAGTGGAAGATGAACATTCAGGATAGGAGTTTAATAAAATACCGACAGAATCCTTTCAGATGTAAGAGCAGCTTAAGGAAACGCTAATGCTAACAGTCAGCTGGGCGAACAGGACAGAAAGTGGCGAGAAACAAATCCACCTAAACTTCAGTAACCGTTACTGTATCTTTTTTTCATGGTCCCATCAAAGTGTCGTTGGCAGCAATTTTTTGAGGTATTTTCATGGATTTTCACTAAACAATCATCAGAGATGTGAAACCAAGGACAATGAGCTTCCAACCAGTTCAACAACACATGATTACACAACACATCCTCTCTACTGTGTGAATTACGGTGAATTATGGTGGACTTATTCATGTTGCAGAGAGAAAAACACAAGGTTGAGTGATGGGTATTTGTTTAAGTGGATGTGATGAATATACAAAAAAGGAATTCAGTCCATTTGGTGAAAAAAAAAAATAAAGAAAACAAGCTGTGAACAATGTTATGTGAGTTTTTTTTTTCCGAGCTGGCCTCAGTTTCACTCTTTAAAGCCCAACAGCTGTTTTGTTGTTTGGCTTGAAAGCAATGAAGAGTTCATAAATTCTGCTGGAAGCGGAAACAGCTGTGATTATAAATCATCAAATATGTCTTTATATACAGCCATTTGAAATACTCTTTTTTTTTTTTTTACATGAACACATAGAGGGATGAAGTGTTTGACTAATTTGATCCGTCTAGTCTTAATCAGCTGGTGAGACCATGTCTGCTCTGCTCATGATTCTCGGTCGGTTTTCAGTGGAAAGTCTGCTCGTCTATAATGTTCCAGTCTGCGTGCTAAACCACCGGACCCTCCCTTGGTTGGTGACCACATCTGACGTAAGAAGGGAAAGTTGCAGAGCTGGTACAGGCTGATCTCAGACCGCCTGAAACTTCAGTTCCCACGTCTGAGAGAAACCATGGAACCATATTTTTGGTTTTCATTCGATCATTTGATTATTTTGTTTAAGTATTTTCTTGGAAGATGCTGTTGCCGTTCAGCAACTGTTCTGATGTCAACAGCGGAGAACAATGTCTCTTGTAATATACGTTTGATTGGGGGACAATTGAGAGAGAAATCACTCTTCACCTTGGAGTCCAAGTAATTCACCTTTCAACATGTTTGCCCAGAATTTAGGCCAAATTTAGACGTCAATGTTTAGAAGTGAAAACGGAAAACTTTCATTGTGTTTTGTGGTGTATTTACATGGCAATGTTGCTCAGGAAGTGCAACTTCTTGAAAAGGAATTCCAAAGGGGAACTTTTAAAAAAGAAGAAAAGCTCTGTCTCTGATGAAACGGGTGAAAACACGAGTTTTCTGAAATGCTGCTACTGCACGTATGTAATGCTAGTAGAGAAGCGTAAGTGAACACTCTTTTTATTTTTAAGCATAAAAACACAAAACCTTTCTGAAACAGGAGCACTATGAAGAAAGGTCGCCGTGAGTCTTTTCTGACTGCTTGACCAAGCCACAAAACTATAGGAGGAAGTTACAGTACGCAGAGATGCCGATGCTCACTCAAGGAGAACATGCATCACTTTTACATTCTTGACCCTGGTTTTTTTCTTTTGCTTTGAGGCAGTCATGCCTAATGTGACATGTGAGACTACAAGACAAAAGGGTTACAGTAGTTTCTGCTACGCACAGTTGTGTGTGTGATTAGTTTCCTCGGGGCACGCCACTCACGTAGCAATCTTTCAAAGCTCCTTTGAGAAGTTAATGTAGTGGTTTTGAACATATATATGAGGGTATTTTAGAAAACACTGAAATAACTCCAAGTAAAACAACTGCGTCAAAACTCTCTGACTGCAGTTTCTACTTGTGGTTTTGGTTCAGGTTGTTTTCGTCCATCATATCTCTTCAACTCCCATCTCCACTCGTGCACACGTCAAAGTTTCCCCTGTGGCAAGACAGTCAACCTCGCAAAGCAGCCTTCAACACTTGTGTGTGTGTGTGTGTGTGTGTGTGTGTGTGTGTGTGTGTGTGTGTGTGTGTGTGTGAGTGTGTGAAAGGATGAATGTGATTGACCCTGGAAAGAACTTTGAAGCTGCTGAAGCAGTGAAAGGACACGATTTTGATGATTGAGGGCCATCCTTCATTTTTGCTGGAATGATCTGCTTTGCAACGGCCAGAACCATTTTGCATATTAATTTCAGAGGTGATATGATCTTATACCATAGGTCTATAACCTTGTACAGATTTTATAGGTTGTTTGATGACCCAGGCTTTAACTAGATCTCCAGTCAGACTGGCCTATTTTAGTCAGAAGCAGATATTTTCTGTTCAGTTTGATCTCACTGAGACTACTTATATTTATCATGTTGCATTGAGGCTTCGATTGATTATTTTCCACAGTAACTGTTTGATCCCTTCAAACTGTGTCTTAACTCTTTAACTGTCATAAAAATCAGCATTATCAGTTTGGAAAAAATGTGCAGGTTATCATATGTGGTTACCTGAAGGATAAAAGGTTAAGGATTCATTGTATTTACTAGGTTGCTACACTTATTTAAATTATAGAAAGCAGGACAATTTCCCTTTCAATGCTTCCTGGCTGTCACAGAAAAGTATTATATGAGACCAAAATGGACATTTCACCATTCTGAGTAACTGCTCCAAACTTGTAATCTGGCGAAGAAGCGTGGTTTATATCCCGTGTGATGGTTTTAGCCTTCACAGCACCGTCCGTCCGTCAGAAGGCTGTTTATTACACTGAGTGCACAAAATGTGAGCGTTGGGGGAGTCCAAAAGAACAAAGTCGGACTCAGGTCTGGCCTTCAGCTGCTTTTTTTTTTTTTTTTTCAAGACAACAAATCACAATAGGCTCGCCGCCGGGAAAGTTCCCAGTGACCCCATTCTCACCGAGAAGCGTCGGTATCAGTGTCCTGTTGGTTTCTACTCAGTATCACACAGAGGACACTGGCATTCCTGTCACATGCAAGTGATTTTGAGTTAAGATAAAGCACTTCACACACCTTCACACACATTGTTTAAAGGATAGCTCCATTGTGAGCCTGGCTCCACCTCCAGGGTTGCAAATGAGGTTTCCCTTCCTGACATCTTGGTCTTGATTCCCTTTATTGAAGCAACAAAGGAGGAATAATGGGGAGATAGCACTTCAGCAGCTGTACCCAATTACAATAGAAAGTAGAAGACCATTTTCTGCTCCTTTGTGTTGTTTTCTCAAGTCCTGTGAGGTTGATACTTTAGTTCAGATATGCACATTTAGAGTCAAACACTATTACAGCAGTTGGAACTCTCATTGTATATGGAAAAGTAGCTTAACATAGCAACTGTGTGGTTTTTGCTGAGGAATATATTTGAATGTGGAGACAGTGTGGGGGCAATATGGCCAATCCGGCCCAAAAAAAACAAAAAACAAAAAACAAATGAACATGGTCTCCCAAAAAGACTAACTTTGCTGTGAGACCCGAAAACCTCCTGTGGATGATATCACCACTCAGACATGAGAGGGCAGGGCCAGATGGGATAAACACATGTGCAACACAAGAAGCCCGTCCGAGCTACCCACACAAGTGTGAAGACGCACAACTCCTCACCCAAACTCTTACTCAACTCCATGATCCGAATGGCTAGACAAATCTAAAAATATAATCACAACAAACGCTGACACTCATAACCAAATATACAATTTCCAAATGAGTCAAATTCAGATTTCAGTTCTGGTTACTGTGCTTCACGGATGATACTGAAGCTCAGTCTTGACTTTGCATTCTTGTGGCTTTTAAGGCACAAATCATCTTCTCCTCTGCAGTCTCTTACTGCTGCCTTGATAGATTGGCTCATTTTCCTGTCATCCCGAGGAGTGGTGCTGTACATGCTGAATCAATGGTGATCCCAGCAGTTTTACTCGGCTCATAATTCCTCGCTGTCCCAACTTACTCGAGGACTTTTTAGCAATATGGCTGCCAAGTCTTTTACGCATTTATGGCTCTTTGGCACAGTCACGCTCACGTCATCGGCGCAGTGTGCTTCAGAGGCAGAGAGCTTTTGGAGGCTTAGCTGAGGACGACTGTTGGTACATTGTGTTTTTTGTTATATTCTTAGTCCACCAGCCACTGCCCAGTGGGACAGAGTGGAACCAGAGGAGCAGCGAATGTGAAGAAACCTTTAAACCAGATGTGGGCAGCTGGAATATTGGGTAACGAAGAGGAATTAAGTACAAGCACACGCTGTACAGGACAATAAGTGATGCTCTTATATGTTCCATATTAGCTCCCAAATCAATTAATCATAATAATTAGAAAACAAGCTCTGGTACTACTTAGATGTGCAGTAGGTCCAATAGTTGCAGGGATTCACATACATTTTTATCAGAGATTTCAGCAAGCTTCATATGGTGTTTATTTTTCTTTCTTTCTTCTTTGTTAAATGATCTACAGATTGCAACAGCTGTTATCAATATGTATCATTGTGAAAATACAGGGAGTACAGTATTTAGCCAAAGATTACAAGTCAAAATGAGGCGGCGTTTGAGTTTAAAGTTAATCATGAATTTCACAAGAAATGATTTTTCTTGTCCCTTTTCTGTAGAAGCATATCAAGGAGAGATTAAATTTATCTCCACTATTAAGAAATATGCATTCAAATCTGTTAACTTTTTTAAGCCCCCACACTGTCTCCACATTCAGGATTTTTAAGCTGTCATTTTTTTTTCTACTTTAAAACAAACAGCTTGCTTTCGTTTGATCTTAAACTTTGCACTAGCATATATAATTTCTTGTCTTAATCTTAAGTCTGGATGTTATTGATTTCAAAATGTTCTTTTTTGTGACAATGAAAATACACTACTTATCAAAAGTTGTAAAACACCTCAATCTTTGACAAACATTCAGTTTATCTCTGCAACAAAATCACGGAACAAATTCAATATTTTTATTTATTTATTTTTTGTAAAAAGATCATTTATGAGAACCTTAGCTGCCAGTGGAAGGAAGTCCACTCACCAGACAAGAGCTGTGAAGGGCAGGGACAGCAGAGCACAGAGGTCGGCCACAATAACCCCATTTCCTGTGCCTTCAAGTGTTTCTGTTTCATCCTGCTAAATAACTGCCTTTTACTCTTCAGCCTTGTTTGTTCTCGTGGCATCAAAGACTGCTTTTCTGTCTCTCTGTGTGGGTACGCTGCTGCGGGTGCTGGCCGGAAAACTTGAGAACGAATCCAAGGAGTCCAGTTTGAGCAACAGATTTATGAGGGTACGGCTTATCCCGTGCCAAATCAGTCACGGCACAAAAGTGTCTAATTACAAGGTAAACCGGGGAAATGAAGCAGTTGTTGCTGCCGTTGGATCTCTGACATGACTTTACGACATCACAAAATTTGTCATTTTTCTTAAAGACCTCCCTTTTTCAGAGTCTCTCTGTTGGTTTCTCGTCTCTGCTGCCAAAGGTTAAATTCGGTCTGGAAACAGTCTGAAAGACACATTCCGCAAGGAGGGAGAAACTGATATGAGGCTTTAGCTTTTACCCAAATGAAGTGGATATCTTCCAGAAGTACAGACTCCTGCTCTGTAAAGACAGATTAGCTGCCTCAGCTCATTTTCCTTTGTCAGTTTAACTGAAAGGCCGAGTGTTTCGTGAATGAAGTCTAACTTTGTCCGAATAATAAGATGAACTGGGCCTTAAAAAGTGACCTAGAAACCAAACAGAATGTTCCATTAAAGAGACTTTGCTTTCATGATTATATAGTTTAGGAAGTGAGTGCATTTTACTCTTTTACCATTGCAAATTAACTTAGTGTGTTTTTCAGAACCTAATCAGGCAGATTGGGTTGTTTCTGTGTCAATATTTAAAGGGTAGCATGCTTATTTTATATGAACGCCTCTCGCTGTAGTCAAATGCTGACTCAGTAGAAGACGGTTGTTTGAATTCATAAATCTGACAGGAGCAGTTTCTGCAGTGTCTATGCTTTCACCTTGGTGTGCATGACAATCCTCTAATCCTTTATGGGGACCTCATTAAACCCTACATATTTAGGCATAGATAGGTATAGATATGGGTATAGACCGATATTGAATATTTTTTCAGAGAGTCTGTTGAATAGCAATAAAATCAGCTGAGAAAAAACACACAATTTCTACTGTGAAAAGTCCTGCAATCTACCTAATTTGTCGTTGGTTTACTGTAAATGATTGGCCACCACCTTCATGCTTATACAGTATGTGCACACTCAACTATTAACAATATTCATGATGTTTGTTCACATCAATCAAGCAGTCTAACTTGAGGGAAAATACACTTTGGCATTGTAAGGAGGCAAAATATTCACTCATTTGTTCAGTGTGACTAATCGATCTTGTATTTTATGACCGTTATCTAGTTACAATGATTTGTGACTTGATATTTGCAGAAGTTACTAAATAAGGTCATTCACCATATAAAGGGTTAATCCTTTTTACATTGGTGACTGAGGAATGTTTACGTGCATACATTTACCTCACATGCCACTTCAGTGAGAACACTTGTGTAATCTAAAGTGCTCCAGCACAATAACTCTGCTATGAATTCAGACTGAGGTATACAGTAAACTCAAGTATTCTAATGCAGGATCCAAAATGTCTGAAATGCGTGTCAGAAGAATGCAGCTCAGCTCAACACTGCTGCAAACTCCAACCTCAAAAATGAACTGTCATACATGATAAAATGTCTTTGACAATCTCAAGCAAGAGGGAACACCGTGACCTTTGTCAGGGCACAATCTATGGGAAACTGTCAAACTGGATCACATTAAATTACGCAAGAATGTAAGAACATAAACTGTGTATTTCTGATGCACGTTTAAACACGTTTGTTTTCTTGCTTGTACGACTACTTTCTTTGGGTTGAAATAACAGAAAGACAGACTGTTCATTGAAATTTATGAGAAAGTTGAAATTGTGGGCAAACTTTGTTTCTTGACTTGCCTGCTCACTCAGCGCTCGAAGACTTCTTGGTTCAACATCAAGGCAAAGAAGCGTTTTAATTTTTACAATTTGGGATGAACATTTTTATGTTTTCTTTTCAAGAACGATAAAAACATTTCCAGAGAAACCAACCATTGACTTCTACAATAAAAAACAAGTTCCTAAATAATTTTTGCTTTCTTGTTTTCAAGCAGTTAGGTTTTTAAAAACAGACATTTGACATGTTTTGATGGTGGTCAACAAAAAGAACCTAATTTCTCATTTATATTCCCGTCAGTGATACTATAAAGTCTATTTTAGAATATCAACATGAACAAAGCTTTGTTTTCATGATAATGGTGATCGGAGCCACTGAAACTCAACTATTTGGATGGATAAAGAAGCAATCAGACCTTCCATTGTCTATTTTCTCCCAACTATTGTCTCCCTCAGTTTCATGGGTATTCAAGTAAGGTATTAACATAAACTGTAATCACCTCCTTTAAAGGTACAACTCATTGATAAGCCTTTGTTTTGAAGCCACTAAAGGCAGGCAACATCTAAACAACAAGGTTTCCATCCACTCCAAACCATCAAAATGTAATTATTCGAATGGTTAAAACTCTAACAAGGCATTAAGTGTAATTGCCGTGGGGGTTGTTTTAACCCTCGGAACGCCTCAACGCAGCAATGCCACCTGTTTTAGTGGAGAAGGCACACAGAAGCTGTTGTTTCAGGACAGAAACCTGGGACAGATAATCATCTCTGCGTCCCGCCATCACCGAGCACCCAGCCCCCGATTCCCTCCACCTCCACCATCTGCTGCGGGGGTAGGGCTGTCTGTTTCCATGGCAACGTGGTGCCCCTCCTCCCCTCCGCTATTGTGTGCCCCACGTGCAAGTCTTTCTCCAACTGTATCCCCAACATGCTGCTGCAGGGTGTCGGTGCCGGTTGCGTGGCAGGAACGGGGGGATCCGTCTTTCGCCGGGTTTGGCAGAAGCAGCAGACGAGACGCGTTCGGGAAACAAAGCACTGACAAGACTCCACAAGTGTTAAAGAAAAAAAGGGGGGCTTGAAAATCTAAAGGATCCTCATTAAGAGAGATCATCACTTCCCCTTCCCCCCAAGGCATAAGAAGGTGACCTTGCAAATTGAGCGCTCCCCCCGATCCCCCCTTTTACCCAGTGCGCAGTCATGCCCTCTCCCAATGGAGTGAGACTATAGGAAGCAGTAAAAAGAGTGAGAAAGGAGTGTGAACGAGGTAGGTGAGACTTTAGTGCACTTTTCTGAGCTGTCTGGCCCCAATTCCTCTAAAACCTCATTCGTTGATCATTGTTTGTTTCGTGGTTTAAACCCGGTGATACAGTATTAAACAACTACCACAACAAAGTGTCAAAATGTTGCTCAAATAACTGAAAGTTATTGCTTGATTACACTACTTCCTGAAAAAGTAACTGAAAAAAACTTACTTTACTGAAAATCTAAAGTACTGAGCCACTGGAAAAAAAATGAAAATTACATCCAATGATGCTTTAAGATTTTCCTTTATATGATATTGATGAGTTAAATGGAGGCAAAAACTCTCTTATCTAGATATTAGAGGTAACATCAGAACCTAAGAAATGAAGCAATGACAACAAGGAGAAGAAGCAACCAAAAAATTAGGTAGAGCCCAAACATGCACAGCGGTTTTGAAAAGGAAAGTAAAAGAACTCAAACAACACAGGCCAAGGTAAAATATTCCATGTCGCTTCAAGCTAATCTGAGTGAGGCCCCGTTAACATGACAACAACTTGAAGAAAATCGTAAAAGTTTTGTTGTGTTTTAAGGCCCTGTTTACACAACAGCTGCGCACGGAGCCACTAAAACCGGCTCCTTAGGCGGAACTTTTCAAAACTACTCCAACTCCGTCTGGGAATGTTAGTAGAGTGTCGTTCTCAGTGTGTGTGTGTGTGTGTGTGTGTGTGTGTGTGTGTGTGTGTGTGTGTGTGTGTGTGTGTGTGATTTCATTCCAAAAAAACAGCGCCAACTCATGTCCTGGCATGCTGATTACATCAACTTCAGTGTTTCTGCCATTTCCGTGTTGATAGACATAATTTTCAAATCGTTGCCGTGTAAATACAAAACTTGCTCATAAAAAAGTGAAAATGATGGATTTTCTGATTGAAAGAAAACCTACTCTGCTGACTGAGCCACAGTCACCCTGTTAACTTATCATCCTTTTTTTTTGACATCTTTCTTATACTTACCACAGTCTGAACCCGATAAGGTATTTTAAACACATTTACAAGACTCAAAGTTGCACAATAGCTTAAAATGTAGATTCCAACATGAGACATATATCCACACTGGTTATAGTCCTTTGCAGGGGTTAAAATATAGTGCCTTTTAAATATACGTACATTTTTTTATTTTTTCATAACTCCATAAGCAATTAGTGGCTGTAGTGCTGTAATTATATGGATGTTTCTTGGCATGGAAGGAGCACCTCTTAGTTTTATTTTTCCCCACATGTGGGATTGTAGGCGTGATGTACAGTATAGATTTTAGGCCTGTAAGCACATTTTTCCCTCTATACTTTTTTTTTAACCTTCATGATGCAGGCATATGAAACTGCAGTGTGAAAACTGTTAAATGGAGCTCACTCACTCCCCTCTTTTTCCGGATGCATTATTGGGCTAAATTAAAGTGAGTTACTCTGATCTGAGGCAGAACCTTATTAGGCTCTATTTGGGATACAAAGACTCCTAAACAACACACAGATGGAAAGCATTAGTCTTGCTGGCAGGAAGCTCCACTTCCCTGTTGTACTGTGAATTAAAATGTTCCAAATCTGGCTGGGTTTAGTGCTACATCTAATTAATCTGTGTCCAGTGAATAATAGCCTAGAGACCCACAGGTGCAGGTAGATCTGCTACTTCAATGTTAACATTTATGAAAGAATGAATGATTAGAGGGGAAACTGTGTTGCACAAACAGTGAGAGTCGAGGAGCATGCAAAGTCATTAAAAACAAAGTTGCACAACCATCGAGCCGGGCATGCGGGAGAAAGGAATTTCACCGTGAGCCGCGATGAATACGCAACCGGTCATTTTTCCTCAAGTCATCTTGGCAGCTTGCCAGGCTAACCCTGCGCTAATGCCATTTAATAAAGTGAGTCGCACCCTTGTGCATTTTCCGTTGGCACGGAGACAGCCTCAAGAATGCGAGTTAAAAAATTAAAACCAGCGAGAGCGTACCGCCAGCTTTCCTGCAAACATCAGGGCCTCATTATGTATGCCTTCCACCGTCGTGCCTGTCGCGTCTGCGCTGCAAAGCCTGAGCTAATGAGGACAAACGGGATTCCCTTTACAGCGTGTCTGTAACACGAGGATGAATCAACACGTTGTTTGTTATGAGAAAAGACAATAGAGGAAACACTCGGTCAGAGAAGGAGTATCGGCCTCTGCGGCTTTTCAGCTCCTTCTTCCTTCTGCGCTCGGAGACGCTGACCACAACCGCCAAAAGAGGAACATTGTGACTTTCCTAGCAAAAAACTTGCACAAACATGCAGGCACAACCAGTTCTGGGATGAGTCGATCATCTGAAGTGCATGCGTGAGCGATCGTGTGTGTGTGTGTGTGTGGCAGGAAAGCAAATATCACCAGGATATGATTCACTGTGGGTCAAGTTCTGAGGCAAGCATGAGGGCAAATTTAGAGCGAAACCCTTTCACCTCGTTTGGCGGGTACGATGTCACAACACGCTAACCGTGTTGCTTTCTGTCTTAGTGGTTGATACTGGAAAATAGAAGGAGAGATTACAAACAGAAACATAGTTGCGAGACCACATCCAACAGTGTGGATGAGTCTTAAAATATATAGATTTTATATTTCTCTTTTTAATGCATAGAAAGAACTATAGAGCTCAGTTCGACCCCCCCCCCCCCCACCCCACCCCCCCAAAAAAAAAAAAAAAAAAAAAGAAAAATCAACACAGGAATGTTGAGCCCTCCTTCGTTGGGTAATCACAGACCACTTGAGCAAGCAGCATTAAGCCGGGCTGTATTTCATAAAGCTCCATCACCAATAAGGGCGTGTACAGGTCTGGCAGGTTTGCTTCCCATAAAACAAACTCTGGCGCTATTGCTCCGTTGGTTCAACTCATTCAAACTAGCGCTACAGTCTGGATGTAAACAGGATGCAACAAGAGGCCGAACTGCGATTTCCTTTCATTCATTGAGAGAAAAACAGGAATACCTGTTTGGACTCCTTTATATATTTTATAAGCTCTTAGTGAGTTGGGACCTCAGACACCGATATAACACTGCATTGAGCTCAGTTATTATGAATACACCGTTTTCTTTCATCATAAAGGGATCTCATATGACACATGTTTACATGCTGTTCTGGTCTGTTTCATTTCAACCCCCCTCCCCAATGCTGTCGTCTGCTACATTCCAGCTGTATCTGGACATCTCATTGGAAAACCTGGGTGGTACCATGTCAGTTTCTCACAAAAATGTAAGTCTTAAAACAACATAGAAACCTCTTGCTCCAGCTATTTCAAATATTGATGAAAATGTCAGTATTTCGGCAAAAACCAAAGAATTACAACAGAAAATCACAGTAATCTCAACATGAAGTCAATTTTAATTATGCCTTCCGGTGCAAAATACAGTGAAATTTACAAAAGACCTTCTCCTATAGCTGTTGCAATATGTGAATTTTTATTTAATCGCCTAAAGACTGATCGAAAAAGACCAAACACAGGATGTGACAGGCGTCACGATCCCTGGCCTCTTTGCAGCAGTTTCTTGTTGATGCGTGCAATGGAGGAAATCCTGCTCCACATTTTATAAACTCACAACTTGAAAAAAAAAATTTAAAAAAAATATCACAAGTGACTTGGCCCACCATGGTGCTGACGTAGATGTTATGAAAGATCTGGTCATCGTTCAAGCTGTCACACACGCCCTTTGAAACTACTGTCGATGTGTTTTCACATGCTGTGAATCAGAACCAGCCAGAATATGGATCAGTTCAGCACACCTGCTGCACAATGTGATCATTTTGGGCGTTTGTTTATGTGACAACGGTACTTGGAGGCACTTAAAATGCAACTTTTTGAAAGCGATTCTGAATGTGGAACATTTGAAAACACTTTGTCTCTGTGGAAATGGTGAAAAATGCAACTTTTCTGAGACATTGCAGCTGCCAGTGTCAGACTCCAGTGTCATGACTCCCTGTCCATATTCTCCTGGGACTTGGTGGTTCTACCGTTGAGAGCCTCTCGTAACAGATATCCAACTATATCGTCAGTCCATATGAATGTCCGTGTTCTTGCCTATCTTAACGTATATAGCATATTGTTCTCTGTGTACATGCATGTGATTTCACTGCAAAAATGGCAGCAGCACCGACTAGTTGCCCGACATGCTAACTACACTGTTTTCGGTGTTTCTGCGGTTCCAGTTGGGGTTCAGACCAGATACTTAAACAAAGCCCTGATAAACGGGTTTGCTGGTCTCACATGTCAATTGTTCTCAAGCATAGACCAAAGACAAGAGCCAAATAGATTACAATTTTCATAAAATTAGGAACACTTGTATAGTCTATTGTGCAACACCTTGGGTTTGATGACCGGACCGCAAGCTATGAAATATTTGAATTGAGAAATCAACCAAGGTTCAAGAGATTTTTGCAGTAATACAAAGATGATAACCACAATGTTTGCTAGAGATGTGCTCTTCTATCAACTATTGACGCAAACACACACACTTGTTCAGCCCAGTGAGGCTCTGAAGACGCCACAAGGCCAGGCCCTCAGCGTCCACATTATCTCCTGTCATCTGGACGGTGGTTTACCAAGGCACCCCCACATTACACCCTGTGAATAAAAGCACGCTTGCACAATAGAGCTCCGACAGCACCCTGAGAAGGGGGAAGGGCTTTGCATTCCTCCACTGACCTCCTGTTTTGCAGCAGATATCAAACAATAACCGCCACTCTTTGTGTGCCTTCACCAGCAGCCAGCTATCCAAAGCGGTGAGACGAAGCTCAGCAGTTCCTCCATATTCACAAAAAAAAGAAAAAAAAAAATAGCAATGTGCTAAAATAGAAAGGATGTGCTCCGTCCACACTCCTGTGTGGAGGAGTAGGTAAACGATGAAGACCGGTCAGGGAAGAACAATAGGATCATTCAATCTGAGTGGCTACCTCAGGAGACTGATGTCTGTCTGCATGCCTGAAATATTTAATCTCGGAGACTGCACGGACCTCGTTTAAGTCACTTCCAGAGAAATAGTGCAGCATCAGCTGAGTGGAAACTCGGCAACTTGAGGGATGAAAAAAAAAATCACTTTTGATTGATTGCTAATATCACAGTGCAGATGGCAGATGCCCCATTTCTCTCCTCTCCACCTCAGATAAAGAGTCCATAATGTGCTGAGTTCAGACATCTGTGCTTTTCACCTTGTGATTTATGACACAACTGCTTCGCATCTGACACAAAAACAGAGAGAAACCTGGTCGATGACACTCGGAGTGGGGTCAGGGGAGCGTTGCGAAGTAAAGGGCCGAGGAAGCGCACGTGTTGAACTGGCCAAAGAAAGTGTGACATGAATGAAGGGACCTTATGGTAGCAACAACTTCCTAACATCTGCACCAGCAGGAAAGAGAGAGCGGGGGCTGCGTGCTGCTCCACATCCTCAACACAGATTAAAGAGG
Organism: Salarias fasciatus; assembly: GCF_902148845.1. Taxonomy (NCBI): domain Eukaryota; kingdom Metazoa; phylum Chordata; class Actinopteri; order Blenniiformes; family Blenniidae; genus Salarias; species Salarias fasciatus. Next base: position 14,355,850 of record NC_043760.1, read on the forward strand.
AGGCAGCTGCCACTCACAGGGTACAACATGAATGTATGTTTTCTCTGAAAGAAAATGGCCAAACAACTCCACTTTTCTTGGCTGCTGGCTTTAAAAAATGTCTTTTTTTTTATTATTTTGCAGTTTTAAACAGTCCAGAAAATTCTTGTGTGTATTTTAAGGCAACAGGCATCGGACCAGCATTGTTTCTCATCTTCCTAGGAAATGCCTTTGGTAAAATTCCACATTTACTCAGCAGTTTGGAGAAATATGTGGTGGGTCGCATGAGTTTTGGTCTCTAAAGATCCTGGAGACCTCAGAGCTCACACTGAAACAAAGGAAGACAAAAGTAAAGGTTGAAATATAGATACTTTTTGTTAAACTTGTATCTTTATCAGACTACTGTTTGCATCATGACATTAAAAACACTGAGTGGTATCTTGATGAGGATTCGGATCATGATTTGAAACTTTCCTTCTGTTCAATAAAGAATTGCTGATCTGTTTTGATTTTCAATGCAGAAGAATCGTTACTTCTATTTTTTCATTTGAAATGATTTTAAAGATACTTTTGGGAGACTTGTTGTTGAAAACACATTATTTTAGAAATATTAAAACAGCTATCAAATGTCAAACACATTTTAGTCAGGGAGTCACATACAGCCCAGTGTCATCTTGAGTGGACCGGACCGGTAAAACAGTCCCATAGCAACCTTTCAATTTAAACTTTAAAATTTTTCCTGGCTGTGCTCTGTATATGTTTTTTTTTTTTTGGGGGGGGGTGGCTAACATTCACTCACAAAAATGTCTTTAATTGTTAATGTTAGTGATACATTTGGTGCAAAATACAGGTGGAGCAACAGGCCTCAAGTTTGGCACCACACCTGCAAAGTCCTTTTAAAATTATAAAAAAAAAATGTAAATTAATTTGTTCTCTGGCTTTTCTGAAGAGATTTATTATCATATCTATGAAGCATCTTTATGAGGAATCCTAGCACAGTTTAAGTATCTCCATTCCTGTGGAAGGGTCCACTGGGTTGGAAATCAGAATATTTCAAGTACTCAGCTCGTTGTCATTTGCTTCTTACTCAAAATTTGGATGTTTCTGAAAGCAACTTGCGCCCGGAGAGAGCTTCTCCTGGTTCTGAAGTTACAGCAGAGTGAAAAAGGACGAGGCAAAAAAAAAAAAAAAAAAAAAAAAGATTGCATCAGGAATGCTGGCAGTTGATCGTTTTCCTCCACTGTGCGCAGACAGGGGGTGGGGTGCCCGGCTCAATGGGAGGAGAAAAGAGGGGGAGGTGGAAAGGAGGAGGAGGAGGAAGAGGGGGGATTTAGGAATATTCTTTGTCCTCAGCCCGCAGTACTACACACAACTGGAGAAGGACGCGGGGCGCTCCTCAGTCTGGAAGAACAACAGGGGAAAAAAAGAAGAAAAAAAACCCTGGATGGCTTGATAGAAGATTGGGAGTGCGCTATTTAAAGAAGAGAAAAACGCCAGGAAGGGAGCTCACCGTAACTTGGACGCTTGAAAATCTCCATTGAAGGTAAAGGGAAAAAAAAAAAAAAAAAAAAGCCACACACACACACAAAAAGCGTAGCGGCGGCGCAGAGACGCAGCAACAGCGCCTACATATATGCATTTTAAGTGTTTTTGTCAGCTTTTGGGGGGTTTAAGTTTAAACCCCAACTCTAGCACGACGCTTGATGGGTTTTTCCCGGAGCTTTAAGCGTGATTTCCACCCTTTAATGACACGTATTTGTCTCACAGCTGCGTTCAGACGGGTGGTTGATGGATCAACTTTTACGCGCACAGACTGGCGGGCGGCTAATTAAAGCAGGACAGAAAAATATCGCTAATTTGAGCAAGAATTACATTGGGAACACGTTTTAATCACTGGAGCCAGGTGTGTGTATGTGCGTGTGTTGCGTTGTTGCTCATTTTGTCTCCACTTTTCAGCTGTGTTTGGTGGGATTCGGTGATGGGAGGGAAGCGCGGGGACCGGCTCCGGTTTCCACCCTTCTCAAAGCCCCACATCCGCTTATACAGCTTTAAAATAGGATGTTCGTCAGCCCGCAGGAGTTCCAGGTGTTTTTGTTCCACCATACTTTGCTGAGGCTGTTTGGGGAGGTGAGCGGCTCCGCAGGTCGTCCATGGCCGGTGTGGAGAGCATGTGGCGCCCTGCTGCGTCCCGTTAGCCACGAGGAGGAATTTTCCACATGATTCACCTTCCAGGGCGCATTTTTCCTTTTTTTCTGCTTTTGATAAGAAAAAAAAAAAGATTTGCCTTACTTATTTTATTTCCGCCATATAAATCTCTTTCAGTGTGTTTTTTTTCTCTCCATAAATCATGGTAATATGAGGGTTTGGTGAGCGGATGTGTCTCTCCACCCTTTAACGGCCTGGCTTGTATTCACTCTTCTGCCTGGTTTCCCCTCCTCTCAGCTGAAGGGCTCTCGGGATACACCGGGGTTAACTGTAACTACCCTCCCCAGATGTGAGGTGCCACAAAAGCCCCTCTGTGTTGAATCCCCAGCTGCCTGGAAGCAGACTCTTGTGTGTCAAGTGTCCCATATAGACCCAGACCGGCTCTCTGGACAGTGAGTGGAAATGCTGCATGAAGCTCTCAGCTGGTGAACACATCCCTCTTTATCAACCAGAGGAATGCAGAAATAATTGAAGGATGGCCTTCAGGAGGTCGATCTTGGTCAGTATGCTGCATATTTGTTGGCGAACACGTGGAGAAAGCACTCTGGTCCTTGTTTGCCTAAAGAAATCAAAAATCAAATAATCTGGTGCTGTTTGATTCTTTTGAAACACAATGTGATGATAAAGTCCTAACAAGATGTGGTTTGAGGATTTCTCACGGAATTCCTGGACATGTGCACTGGGAGTTTTGCTTGGTCAATGTAACCTAAGTTTATTTGACTTTATCAAATCTATTAAGCATTTCCATCAAATCTTTCATTAATATATACATTTCTACATCTGTTCCATTCATTTGAATTGGAATACAGTTTTCTTTTTTCGTAACTTATGCTGTTGCAACACCAGAATTTCCCAGTTTGGGATTAATGGAGGAGCTCTCTACTCTACCTGTAGACTAAAGTTTGTTTTACAAATACTAGTTCATACAGTATTCCGATTACTTAGATTTAGAGAATGGCTGGTTTGAGTCTGTGTTGGGCTTCAGGGTTTCTGGAAATAGTTTGTTTCACCATGCGTTTTCTTAATGCCCCTCCAGCACCACCACACATAGAATTGGAATGTACAAAAATTGCCAATAGGTCTGAAAGTGTGTGTGATGTACGGGGTGTAGTCTGTATAGTTAGCTGGGATTGGTCCTGTTGATTTTTTGGATTAAACATTGTAAAAGGTGGATTTATGTGCACCAGTATCTCTTGTTTTTTTTCTGCCTCTGTGGTCTCTACTGTGACGTGCACACAATCACTGAACAGCATTGAACTTCTCATATCTGACTTAAAGCAGTGCTTTACATCCAGGGAATCCGGCGCCTTGCCCTGGTTACAATGAATGAGCCGCATTGAAGCTGTGCAGATAACATCCTGATTGCATCAGTTGTGTCGCAGCAGGGAAAGTAATCCAGGCTTGTAATCTGTCTAACAAGTTCTGATCTGCGAAATGGAAGGGGGGATAAAAAAAAGCTACTGAACAGTAAACTTCAGTCTTTTCGTTGTCCAGTAGCTTCATTTCCAGCATCTGAAATTTAAACTGGAAAAGACGCATGCTTATGGTGGCTCTCCCAGGAGAACGTGAATCAGTACCTGTTTGAATTGTGATTGCTTGTTAGTTTTCAACAAAGTGTTTGTCCTCGTCTGATTTTCTGCCTGTTGGTGCTATTTGTAGTTGTGCAGTTGAGAACAGGCCTGCAAGGAAGTGCCTTGGGTATAGTTATCAGATCTTACAGTAACTTTGTGCAATTTTAAACCGTTAACCCAGATTACGAGCAGCTGAGCTGTGTCGTTGAGGTGTTTCTTGCGCTTCTCTCCAGCAGCCTGAATAGAGAACATTGTGGTCAACTTGTACCACATTGGTAACTGTGAACAAGTTTTCCATTTGCTCTCAACTCTGGTTCCTTTTGAATGTTTTGTTGATGTACTGCCTTAGTCGTTAGATGTGGAAACCGATATCTTTCAGGTGTCTTTTGCACTCTGCAGATACATTGAAGCAGTTTTGCACAAAGCCACAGGTTGAAACATAATAGTTGAAGTTGACTGGTGCTTGAAAGAAACATAATTACTTTCTGGTATAGAATCTGTTGTCGTGCTTTTTTCGTTGATGCTAGTTGTAATTTACATGGCCAGTGCAGATATGCCTCCATTTAGACCAGGAATCTGCCAGTATGTTATAGGTGCTTCCTCCATGATGTTTTTTTGATATCAGACGACAGCCCATGTGAGCACCGACTGCTGTAAATGAACTGTGGTGTTTCTGAAGGGAGCGTTTGTGCCACGACATTCAGAAAATAGTTTGGCTGTATTGCTTTCAAACGCATCACATCCGCTGCACAGCTTGTTCGACCGCTTTCCTTCATGTGCGGTTCACATGTGAGCGCGGAACGTGAGCGCTCAGTCATCAGGCAATAATCGGTTTTCCTCTTCAAGGAATCTGACGGAGTGACAAGTTTCAAACTGTTCTGCTCAACTGTCAAACAGCTTTCCTGCCGAAGACCTCATTTAAACCTTTAGTTGGTGTTTTGAGTAAAACATCTGATTTCGTGAGGGTCCTTTAATAGCACATTTTCAAATTAATGTTTTCAAAGCACATTTTCATTCATTAGTAGTTGTTTGTAATAAATTAAAGTAAGAACATCTTGAACATGGGCCTTTTTTTCTGTCATTCAATTTCTGGATAATGTGGATTGTGTAATGAAAGGATGTATCTTCAAGGGAACATTTATAAAATATGATTGAATGTCGTTGAAAGCTAAACAGTTGTCCTCATACTTACGTTTTCCGATGTTTTTTTTTTTTTATTTAAATGTGTAGAAGATTTCTAAACGATTTACCTGAGCCTTTGTGCATTTTTTTTAACAAATACTTCTGCTCTGCTAAATCCACAAAGCAAAAAACTACAGCAGAAACACAGCAAGGACTTTTTGCAGTCAGAAATGTGGTGAAATTTTATTTTATTTTTTTAAGTACATCTGCTCTCTGATTAAACAGTTGACTTATGGATTCCATGTTTCTCTCCCAACGCACAAATCATAGCGTGCACAGTTTCAGTCAGATGCTCTTTTTAGGTGGAGCCGCTGCCACTGAAAAGGAGCACCATAAATATTACGTAGCTGCCCACATCCTGGGATAGGCTGAATGAAGTGGAGCCTTTCATGTCAAGCTTTTCTCTCTGCTGGGCACTGTTTGAACTCTTGCAGTGCTGGAGTGGCTTTAAGTAGTGGCTGTCGTCAGACATTCGGCCCTTAAGATTTGATGTTTGGGAGTTATTGGTGTACAGAGTTATCGAGTATCAGTCTGTTAAATCACTCCTTGGGAGTCTGGTAACCGCTGCATGTGGTTCTCTCGTCTTCCAGATTTCAAGTAATCAAAGATATTGAGGTTTAATCTTGTCTGAAAGGACCAGTGTCTTACACTATAGACAACTTTGGCCACATCGGTCAGAGACGAACCAGGAGCCGAATGTGGCGAGAAACCAGTCGTCAACCTAAGTAACAAGTAAAATGTAGGATTCCTACTTGGTAAAAGCATGGTGGTGCACTTTATAAAGGCAGATAATTACCCGGCGGAAGTTGTTTTATGAGGTTTGTCGCAGATGGCGTGAAACCACAGGCGCTCTTCATTACCTCTTCGTTGGGAGTCAGATTATTAAACCACGGCCGCCAGCGAAGGAATGTGACTGGTTTGTGTGTGTGTTTTGAAATGCTGAGGGGGAGGCTGAATTGTACATGGTTATGGGTAACTGTGGAATTTTATATTCAGAAGACTTGGGAAAACGACCTTGAGTTGTAAAGCGCAGCTGGTCACACATGCCGAAGTTAGTCTCTGTTTGGAAAAGTGAGATAAACTTGGTTGAGGTCATAATTTTATAGTTTAGAAAGTGTGAGATGAAGTACTTTGGTCTTTCACACATCAGGGTATAATGCCTAACAAACCCCTTTATGACTTTGATAGTTAATCTTCTCACCTCTTTATATGGTTCCAAAGAGACTGTGACTCACACAACCTGCTTGGAACTTCTTCCTCTGGCTTTTTGTAGCATGTGTTAATGTGGTTGGCTTAGGGGGCAGAAGTTAACCAGGTTCTTAAGTGTTACTTAATGGCTCCATCTTGTGGCCATCTAGTGTAATCAGCCAGTTTATGTGAGCTGTTTTTTTTAAATGTGATTTCTTTTCTTCTCTGCAGGTCTGAAAGTCTCCCTGCCTCGCAGACAAGATGAGCTGGAGCTTCCTCACGCGTTTGCTGGACGAGATCTCCAACCACTCGACCTTTGTGGGCAAGATCTGGCTCACGCTCCTCATTGTTTTCCGGATTGTGCTGACGGCGGTCGGGGGCGAGTCGATCTACTATGATGAACAGAGCAAATTTGTCTGCAACACACAGCAACCCGGTTGCGAGAATGTGTGCTACGACGCGTTTGCGCCGCTCTCGCACATTCGTTTCTGGGTGTTTCAGGTGATCATGATCACCACGCCCACCATCCTGTACCTCGGGTTCGCCATGCACAAGATTGCCCGCATGGAGGATGAAGACTACAGGCCCCGGAGCAGGAAGAGGATGCCCATAGTGAGCCGCGGCGCCAACCGGGACTATGAAGAAGCGGAGGACAACGGAGAGGAGGACCCCATGATCCTGGAGGAGATCGAGCCGGACAAGGAGAAGGACGTGGTTGAGAAGCCCAGCAAAAAGCACGACGGACGCCGTCGCATCAAGAGAGACGGGCTGATGAAGGTCTACGTTTGTCATCTGCTGTCCCGTGCCATCTTCGAGGCCTCGTTCCTGTTTGGACAGTACGTCCTGTACGGGCTGGAGGTGGCGCCGTCGTACGTCTGCACGCGCTCTCCCTGCCCGCACACCGTGGACTGCTTCATCTCTCGCCCGACGGAGAAAACCATCTTCCTGCTCATCATGTATGCCGTCAGCGCCATGTGTCTGCTGTTCACCGTGCTGGAGATCCTTCACCTGGGCGTCAGCGGCATCCGCGACTGCTTCTGCAGGCCGAGGTCTCGGCCTCCCACCCCTCGTCACCCAGCTCTGGCCAGCCAAAGGTCCTCCATCTCCCGCCAGCCGTCGGCGCCTCCAGGCTACCACACCGCCCTGAAGAAGGACCCTTCGGGCAAACTGGGCTTCAGGGACAACCTGGCGGACTCGGGCCGGGAGTCCTTTGGGGACGAGGCGTCGTCGCGGGAGCTCGAGAGGCTGCGCAGGCACCTGAAACTAGCCCAGCAACACCTGGATCTAGCTTACCAGAACGGGGAGAGCAGCCCGTCACGCAGCAGCAGCCCGGAGTCCAACGGCACGGCGGTGGAGCAGAACCGACTAAACTTCGCCCAGGAGAAGCAGAGCAGCACCTGTGATAAAAGTAAGTGTTCAGTAAACCTTGTGAGACTTGAGTTGTTGATTTTATGAATGTTGTGCTGACGTGTGCAAAATCTCCTCTCCAGGTCTCCGTGCATAGGTCCTCTCCAGCGGATCGGCTGACACGAGGAAGGGAACAGGGCAGAGGAGTGTGAACGTGTGACATTATGAATCGGCTTGAGGTGGAATGAAGTCGGCCCCAAGCCTTGCAGTGTTATTGCCTGACTGCGGTCCATCATCAAGTCCTACGATGACGGGACGTCTCAGTCCAGCAGTACTTGAGACACCAGCCTGTCTGAAGAGCCAAAGTGCTTACAAACTGCCTTCGTGCAAAAAGAACAATTAAGGTGAACATGTCCTTTTTCCTCAGGGCAGCTATTTTCTTTTTTTAATTTCTTTTATGAAACTTAGAGCTGTTAGTCATTTTTAAAAGTTTGTTGTTGGATGTTCAGTGAGTGCATCTCATGCTTGCCTTAGAATTAAACTGGAACTCCCGTTTTATGGCATTTTGGTGAGGTGAGGTCAAGCCAGTTGTGCAAAAAAAGAAAAGCTTAAAACTGTAAGACTTTTTTTTTTGTTTTTGTGGGTGAGCGAGCGAGCGAGTGCTTAAGGATGCAAGTCAAAGGTTAACAGACAGGGCACCACTCATCTTAAAAGGTACTGGAGGTATTGTCATGCTGATGAAGACATTTTGAAGAGCTGATTTTTCATACAGAGGTGTGGACTTTTCGGGGTCGATGTTGACACTGCACCGGTCGACATTCTCGAGTCTGGTACCTGGATTGTAACTGGACCACACTTGGGGTGCCTTTGTCCAAAGGAATAAACAAACCTGGGTAATGCTTGAAGATAAAGTAAAATCATGTATTTCTTGATATTGTCTTGTATGGTTTCACACATTTGATACTGTTTATTTTTGTATTTTATGTATTGTGGTGTTGACAAAAGCCTTTGTCACTGTGGCAAACATGCTAAATTTGAAAACTACATTTACTACTGTCAAAGCTTTCGAAGCCTGATTCTGGCAGTGGACCAATGCAGACTGAAGATGGTTTGGTACAATCTTTGTTTGATCACAGCAGTTTCCTTTTGAATAATTCCATTATTTTATCTATTGTGTAGTTTTATCCGATTAGGTACAAGTCATCTTTGAGTGTTTTTTTTTTTTTTTTTCCAGTGCAGATGTGAATTACTTTGCATTAATATTCAGAAAAGGGATCAAAATGTACATTTTCTCTGAGAAAGTGCTGATTGTTCCCACTGATCCAGAATCTACATGAGGGTTGTAAACAAATGTAATAATTTCGATGTGAACTCAATGCCTTGAATGCGCTCTAATAAGATGCCATCCTTTGTTTTTATATATATTCTGATAATACCCACAGTGCCACGAGTGCCGACTCAAATGTGTTGTCATCTCAAGTTATTTTTGACCAATGCTTTTTGTACTTTTATACTTTTTGTATTGATAGTACTTTGTGGTTAGTTTTTGAATTAAATTTTTAAATCAAAGAATGCTTTTCTTGTTTATTTCAAGTGTTCAGTGACTTTCCCAGCAGTTACTGAGAATTTCCTTGGTTAAAGAGCATCTTCTCCCCACTAAGTCAGAGGTCTCATGATCATGTTAGTTCATGGCCACATTTACTCCAATTTCATCTTGAGTTTCTGCTTACTGTTGTCTGCTCCTCTAAAATGTAAAAAATTCTTTGAAATTTTTACATTTTGCTTGGTTTGGCGGACCTGATCTTTGGGGCTGGCCTTGGGCCACAAGCCTTATGTTTGACTCCCCTAACTTTGATTTATGAGCTCACAACAAGCGGCACAAAAACTAATGGACTAAACTGTACCACAGCTATTGTCTCTTCCCCAAATTTCAATAAAATAATGGGGGGGGGAAGACTGCCTGTATTCAGCAGTCTCTTGACTACAACGCTACCAAGTTAGGTTGATAGCACAAGGCACAGGTTTTATGAAGTGTTTACTTTGAACAGTAAGAGGCAAACTCTGTTTGGCCACTTGGAACCCCAAACTGTGCCAAGTGTGTGTGTGTTTTTTTTTTTTTTTTTTTTTTTTTTTTTTTACTTCTGAAGGGAATCTATAAATTCTTGTGATTTCCATCACAGGAGTCTGTATGTGTACAATACACCCTTTGGTCCTGGTATTTAGCCACTATATTATCAGTTTCATCCAAGAGACTGTCAAATACATGAAAAAGTATATACCATTGGTATATATTAGTATAAATTACAATAGAAACAGACATATCACGGGGAAAATAAAATTCCCTTTGCTATCTGAAAGAAAAAAAAATCATTGTGCAATGTAATAAGAGGTAAAATGTGGATTTTCAGAATAAAAGTTGCCGAAGTATCGAAGAGTTCATTGATCCAAGATGGCGGCGGCTCTCCTGTGTTTACGCTCACAGCTACAGTATATCCCTGAAAGTGGAGTCCCATTCAAGTGTAAGATTTACAATGTCAACAAACTTTATTTGAATTTCCCAACACTGACGATAAGTCAACAAGAGGCAGCAGTCCAGACTCTTAAGAATATAAATTGGAAAAGGCCACAAAACGGTAAGGACATAAAATATATTGCTTTTGGTGTGAAACGTTTTGGAGTTTGGTGAAGAAGTGTGTGAGAAACATTGAATTTGAGCTGCCGGTCGTAAAATATGAAGGTCGGTTTTCCGTTTGTTTTGAGAAAAGTGGAGCTTTGGGTTGGAGCACGTGGCGTTTTATTTTACACATGTATTTTAAAGATGTCATAAAAGTAAAAATTACTTGATGTCCCAGTGTGTTCACTTACTGGCAATAGAGCTTCTTGTTTGAGAAACAATTGTTGGAAAACATCCCCACGCTTTTTACACACAGTGAAGTGGTGCTGGTGCCAGTTCCGTCGAGCTTAAGCAAAAAAAAACAAAAAAAAACAAACAAACAAACAAACAAAAAACAACAACAACAACTAACCAATAAACAAACAATCAAACAAACAAACAAACCGTAATGATTGTAAATAATACTCTGCAGCACCCTGAAGACTAACCTTTTTTCCACTCAGTACATCAGCTGTTCCAGCTGTCACCCTCAGGGGGGCGCTATTGGATCAGCCAAGACAAACAGACAGACTGAGAGACAGCGCATATCCCAGGTAATTTATGAATCACACAATTGATTCACATAAATTCGAACTGTGCAAATAATTTATCCTGCACAATATCGGGTTTAATATGCCACACTCCACTGCTGCAGAAAGACATTTTTATCAGATGCACTTTTTGATTTTGATTTTTTTATTTGAAAGCTGTATCATGTCAAACATGTAAAAAAAAGAAAAAGGTGAAACATCACAACGAAAAACAGACTTCCAATCACATAAACAACATGATAGAGTCATCACTATATGTGCCTACATCTTTCACAAAAGGAATAGGAAGAAGAAACACTTTTAGCAGATTTCTTGTCTATTTTTTTTTTTTTAATATTTGAATCAATTTTATTTATTTATGTCTTTTTTAATCTATGTCGTTTTTATGCACTGAATTGTGTTACTTAAAGGACTATGGCAATACAGATGGTATTGTATTATAATGTATTCTTTGTGGAAGAATTTTGAAAAACAAAAACATAACAACTGTTAGGCAGAGCAGATCGTGTTTCTGGCTCTGAATATGTCTAAATCAACATTTTGGATTGAACTTTATTATTGTCAAACATTTCACAGCCTGTTTTTGGTTTCACTGACTTACAAAGTCAAGATTACATCAGCATAATTTATAATCTGAATCTGTATTTGGAGTCTTAAAATATTCCCACTTGAAAAATGAAATCCCCGAAAATCTGCAAAAAAAGTTATGCTTTCTCTTTTTTCCACATTCAATACATTAGTCATGTCTGACAATATCATCTGTCAGAGTAAACTCTCTGGATGCTTTTGACTAAGAACTTATACATGCTCGAGCAGCCTCTAGTGGCAGCGGGAGGTTTCTACATACATCACAGCATGGAGCATGCATCCACTTTATGTTCAGTTCAGTAGATAATGATAAGGAAACAAATTTTCTCAAATGCAGTCAGGTGACTGGTCAATCACAAGTTAAGGCATGTGATTGTTTGCTTGCTTGGGTTTGTTCTTCCACATACTTCAAAACAGATGTCTGGCTGCCGTCTCTCTTTTTCAAGGTACTTTCTGTCTTCTGTCATTGTCAGGATCACAGTGATCCAGAGAGTACCTTGCTGTCTCTGCTCCATCTGGAATCATATTTCTCCAAAAAGACAATTGAAAATTTGCCAGTGACTCCTCTTTTTTTTTTTTTTTTTTTTTTTTTCACAGTATGGGCTTTGTCTAAGTAAAAAAGTTCATAAAAGAATTGCTAAATCATTATACTATTCTATACTATACTAACTACAAACACTATAATGTGAAAATGAGGAAATATAACTATACTCACTGGACTTTCAACCACTTTCAGTTTTTTGTGAAGTGTACAAATTGTTAAACATAATTACAAAGAGAAAAAAAACCTCTTAGAACTTGGTAAAAATAAGAACGCTTATTTATTGACGTATTTGTTTTTTTGTTTTTTTTTTGTCATTGGATGTCCTATTACTTTGCTTGAACAGACCAGTGTGCATTACACAGCAAAAGCTGATCGACCCCAACCAAAGAAAATGGTGTAAAATTAGCAAAAGACTTATAAGGATCTTGTTTTTGTAATTTAGTAATAAAACCTAAATGTTTTCTTATTTCATAATATGCTAATAATAACTTGAGGATTCTGAGGATGAAAGTTACTTTATAGAGATGTTGACCCAAAAGCTTTAAGTCCTGTTCTGGATTCTGTTTAGCCTCTACTCTAGTTATGTAAATCACTGTAAATTGAACATAATTTCAACGTAGAGCACTGTGGTGCGATTGTTCCTACAGGGATGACACAGAGGTAACAGGCTGGACGGACTTTTAACACTAAGGGCTCTAACTTCGCAGACTGCGCCGAATCCGCCCGCTGTCAGCGGAGCGCAAGGTGCGCCGTCGGCGGATAAAGTCAACGGGGCGTGTCCAGAAAATTGTCCTAATTTCGTGAACCAGGCGCAGTCACGCCTCCATCCCGCCCACTGGCGCAGGTGGCACAAGAGGGAGGAGAGAAAGTGGGTTTAACCCAGCTGAGAGTAATTTGACCAATCAAATGAACACCTCTCCTTTTTTTCAAATGCACTGCAGCAAAGGACACTGCTTCATTAACATGATGAAATACATTTTATTTCCTGGCCTCAATACTAAACCATAGTGAAGCAACAATGTATATGAAGGTATTTTAAAATAAATAATCTCTTGAAGAGCTTGGGGAACCAGACAAATGAAATAACAATGCAGACACATTTACAGGCTAATACTTCTTTCAGAGCGCCGATCGGCTCCGCCGAGGTCTTTACATACAGTGCGCGCTTTTACGCACGGCACTATTTATTCACAAAGAAAGACAAGGCAAACTGACAGGTGCATGGCTGTAGCAAATGCGTCGTGACAAGATGCAAGATCAATAAAACACTCTAAGAGCCCTCCCAAGACTGTCCGAACCGTGTTTTGGTCCGATGGTGTGAAATAACTTCTGACATCGTGTGGGTTTCCTCCTCAAAATCACAGGTAGAAATGATGATTCACCTGCATGCATATACAGCCGTGCGGGATCCACATAGTTTCCGCGCCTGCAATATGTTCATTTTATCTTTTTTAATCAGATCAATCAACTGAATGAAGCCGCTGTCATTGCGTGGAGTGTGTTGGTCAGCTAGTGACAAACGGACCGATTCTCCATATGAAGGATTTTCTTTAAGCCGGTTCAAAATGACCTGAGAGATCTTCCATCACAAAATAGAGACTGTTCATGCATGAATGAGGCGACGCAAAGCGGAGAGTCCCTCATTTTCGACTCATTCATGATGACAGAGTTGGTGTCACAGCTCTGTAGAGACAGCGTATCCTGCTCTGGGCCCGGCCGAATTGTACATTGACCCACATGAAACCATTTTCGCGTGTGGTTTGTTTTTCTTTTGTCTTTTCTTTCTTTCTTTCTCTTTTTTTTTGTGTGTTTTTTTTTTGTTGGTTCTTTGCCTGTGGAAGATTGACAGCGGTCGAAACCTAGCGCGAAAATAAGATAAATAAACAAAATATTAAGTCAAGAGGATCAGCAAACCTTTTAATGCCTCATGTCTGCTTTATCAATGCCTCAAATCAGGTTTCAAAATTTATTGAACTTTTTACAGTGCGCATTTGCGCAGCGTCACCTCTCACTGACACTCCGCGCACTTATGTCCCTGATAAACACGCACACACACACCAACACACATAAAAAAGTTGTATTATTAACCGTCAATAATAATCAAAAGCATATTAAAATTAGTAAAATAAGTCTCCCCGGCTGCGCACCAGGACGGACAACTTCCCACACCGTCCCGTCCTCTGCTCATTTGATTCTGGGACTACAGGCTTGACAGGACAAAGGTTTTTATTTAGAAAATATGTTCGTTCTAAAATTAATTTTTGGAAACGAAAAATACATGGTTTGCTGTACTGTGATGGAGAATATAATATTTTACCTGAATCTGTAATTGGCACCTCTGGAGACGCTGCAGTGCTCCTGCTGTCAACTACAGTGTTCACTGTTGTTTTTAATTTTAATACATTAGTTGTTTTTTTTACACCATTTTATGTTATAATTATTTAGTTGTAAACTGACAGCAGCCTACAGTAATTCTCTACCTGGAGGTGACGCGTGAGCGCTTCATGCGCCGCTGCAGGTTCTACGCTGGACTGTACAGCAGCTGGAGGTCGATCGGGCATTTTTGGGGCAGCAGGATTAAATTTGTTTCACTGTTTGGCACGTGCCTGTTCTGACTCTGATTCAGAACATTCCTCCTCTTCACTCCAGTCAAGATCGCTGATGTCCGACACGTCTCCGCCATCCAATTCCCCCTCACTGACCTCCTGTATCATTGCTAAAGCTTCTTCCACCTTATATCTCTTATTTATGCCTGTTTTTATTGTCTTTCTTTTGGGATTTGCTTGATATTTTTGGCCGTCTGTCTGATTGTCTGCTGTCAGAGCTAGCTCCCTGTTCAGATGCGCGCATGAACCAAAACAAATCAATAGCAGAAGAAAAAAAAAGCCCCGTGAAGTGCGTCTTTTTTTATCAGCAGTCTGTGAGACCACTGTTGGCCTTTGGAGGTATAAATGCTTTGTAATATTATTTGTGTCATTGTTAGGACCTTATTTGCTTCAGAAAAACATACAAGACACATATTTAGGAAAAGTCAAAGAATTAGAGGACAGGGAAATTATTTTTCACAGATTTATTTGAATTCCAAAAACCCAAACGGTCTGTCAGAGCATTTTGGCTGTTCTAGTGCTAAAGAAGATAATAAAAACAATTATGTGCTTCATGAGTGATTCTGTGTATCTTTCATGACACTGACAAGCTGTCAGTGTCATCAGATCCTCCTCCCCAGCCTGCTCACACCTTCTGCACTGAACTCTCACTGCGCCCAGCTGATTCTGTCGATCCCTCCCCCTGGTGCGCCGCCACGCCCATCTCGGCGCAAGTGCAGCGGACCTGCCAGACACCCTCTTCTGCGCCTGTCGAAAATAGGAATGCGCTGTCTCCGCCGCTGATCATCGCAAAGTTGCGCCGTCAAATTAGAGCCCTAAATGTTGAACTTCCTCTCCTTTTCACAGAGTTTGATCACTTCAATGCAAAGTTACAGCAGCTGTCTGGCCGGCTTTCCAGACAAGCAACCATGTTAACCTTTATAAAGTAGTTTACAGATTATCTTTAAAAAAAAGTTATTTATTTTAGATAACATGAACTGACAGATTATAAAAGCGTGTCCCTCCTTGTAATCCACTATAAATGATTAGCTTTGGTGAAATTGAGCAGCCCACAGTGGGGAAAAAACATTTGATAGCCTTTGATAAGACTTAACGAATCACAGCTTTTATGATTATTGTATTGCAAAGGTTTATGATATTGCATTTTACAACTTAGCTGTAATCGTTTTGGTCTTGAAAAACGTGGTAGCAGAGCGATAGTATTGCGATGTTGCTTGAATGGTCGTACAAATGTCAGATCAGATGGACAAAGGTTAAAAAAAATTGAATGGAATTATTTAAGCTATTAGAATT
The DNA here is from genome assembly GCF_902148845.1 of Salarias fasciatus. Classification (NCBI taxonomy): domain Eukaryota; kingdom Metazoa; phylum Chordata; class Actinopteri; order Blenniiformes; family Blenniidae; genus Salarias; species Salarias fasciatus. Next base: position 14,371,557 of record NC_043760.1, read on the forward strand.
ATTGATCCATGTGATCAATATTATCTGTGTGGAACATGGAACATAAGTGATAAGCAATGAAATTTAATGAGAGTAACCTTGGAGGAAATCTCCAAGAAGCTGGTACCGACTGTTGGTACAATGATTAACTGTGATTTCGAATATCAGGATGGGCAAACTTCCAACTTCCGACAATACAATATAACGTGTCCGCAATGGCAATGTAATGACCTTTTGGAAAAAGATTAACACAATTCAAACAAATGCTGTGCCATGCTTCGTGTACCTGTAATCTTTTATCTCCAAAGGAAATTCTGCTGACAGACAGCAACAGTCAATGTGCAGTGTCAAGAAATCCAATTATGACAATGCAAATTCTGCAGATCTCTCTACACACACACACACACACACACACACACACACACACACACACACACACATTCCAACTGCTGGCAAGTCACCCAACAGCTAAATTTTTTTACTCATGAAATCACACATGATATACATGTTTTTGAGATGAAAAGAAAGAAATTGAAGCTAAATTCAACGATGAATTTAAACTACATGTAATATGATGATTCATGCTAATGAACTGAATCACTTTTATTTAAATCCTTGACAATTTTAAAACTATGGCGCTTTCAAATGTGAGGGCTCTGAAGTGGAGGAGCAGTGTGCTTAGTGAGAAAGGAAGTCTTAAACATTTCACTTTCGTACATACAAACATAAATGTATATGTAGGATGTGGAGAAAAAATATTGTCAATGTTGAACATCTTCAAGAATTATATGAATATATGAACACCTATGAACTGAAGATGACGAAGCATCTTTCTCTTAGTGCATCCTTACATAATGAAGAAAGATATCATCTTCCAATATTCCGACCCATGGCGTTTTATTACCGCGTTGTGATATGGTCAGAAAGACTCTGAACTCTGTGATAACTGGATCTGCAGCCAGAACTTGTGTTGAAAAATAACCAGTTTAGCAATATGACTTCAGCATTAGAAAGGAAAAACCATTTTTGAATATATTAAAACTCATAAATGTAGGGACATTAAAGTTTACAATCGTTAATGAATTAAGAGTGCTGACTTTGTTTGGAACCTACATGTGGGTTACTCTTTTGAGGAAAATACTATTATTTTATCATAGATATCATTTCTACAGATCATCTGTAAAGTTTTCATTTTCAAGAAAGTCCTGTGAAATCACTTGGCATGAATTTACTTGTCATTACATATAGTCCAAAATAGGATAAATCAGAAAGTGCAGTGGTAGGATGTATGACATTTTCAATCATTTAAAAAAAAATAATCAACAGTAACAAGGCCCTTCAGGTTTTCTCTGATCTCATACTGAAATGTTGGGACTCTGATGGGACGGTTTCAGGCCTTGTTGGGATTTGGTTCCAGGTTGATGGTGCAAAACAAGAGTAGAGGTTGTGAACAGCATGTCGATGGATGAATATGGTGGCCTCCTTCCACCAATGGATCAGTGTAAGAATCTGCATAGAGATAATGATATCCACATGACCAAGGAATAAGAAATACAATGATGGCCAAGACATTAACATCCATTTATAAATCAGAGGACTCTGTGAAAAGCTGAATCTAATAAATGAAGAGATTGTGTCATGGTTCACATTTAGTTTCTTGTTATTTTTGAGTTTCTGAGTCTCTTTCGTCTCAGGCTGCTTGACTTACCCTCCTCCTGTCCTCGTTCTCTGCCCTGATGCGTTTCACCTGTGTGTGAGTGAGTGATTGTCTGCGCCTGGTAGCTCAGGTATATATTGGGACTTTTCTTAGGTGTCTTGTTTGCCAGTTTGTCTGTTTCCCTGTGGTTTCTGTGTTCCTTGTGCTCGGTTGTGTTTGGATTTGTGTTTTGATGGCGCAACTCTGTTAGCTGCTCGCTCCACTTCTACTTTCCTCAGTGCTTCTAATGTGCTTCCACTTAAATCACAGTGTCTCGCAGCTTGTGCTGCCAGATTAATGAAACAGCACAAGCGTCCAACAAAACAAGGGAGGAAGTGGCAGGTGCAAGCCATTTCCGACCAAAACATGATATTTCTAAAGAGTAAATCAAATTTCTGAACTGAAAACTAAAATGACCAAAATAAGCCTTGAAGTTTTCATTAATAAAATCAGAAAAACTATGCGAGAGGCTACAAGCTCAGTGGCGCAACCTTCTGGTGTCATGATACAGATTGTCATGAAAGACGCTTTCTTCTTATTAGAGAACAGCATGGCCCAAGCCTTCTTGGCATTTAACACAAGTTTGGGCTCATTCAGCTGTGACTTGATTCAAAAGCCAGGGAAACTGTATGAGAATAACTGTAAACAACCATCAGGGGCATAAAGATGAAGTGAAGCATTATGATAACACGTTTTGCTTAAACTATGCGCATCCAGAGGTCAACACTTACAGAAAACCATGACCAACATTTAGTTGGACCGGAGATGATCCATTGACTTGAACCACCTGCTTTCAGTGGGATAGATAATCAACCCAGAGAGTGGTCAGACAGGTGTAAGTCACATACGGTGTGGGACAAAATGTCACGATCAACAGAACCGAAGTCCTTACAGTAGTGGACTACGAGGGCAGCATGCTGATTTTTAGTGTTTAAAACCTCAATAATGTCACTGAGAAATTGTACAGCTGCACTGCTTGTACTGTGCTTCTTGCTGCAATTAGACTGACAGTCTGTCTGTGATGGACATACCCAGATGGGTATGATCGTCAAGATGTTGTGCCAACAAAGACAAAATTGTATGCCAGGGACTACAAGTGACTGAATGTATCTGGGGATTTCTGTAAAACGATGCCCTCTCTGAGATCCTCCTGGACACAGGTTTTGGACAGATACAGTGACAGCTGTCACGGTGGTTGCCCCGCCTGTGCCCTGTGAGTTGGCTTTGTTCTCAGGCTCTGGGCCTGGTGTTGAGTTGGACTGATTATAAAAGGGTTCAGATTTTGTTAGCTGCTCGCAATAAACGTCATGTTTACACCCTTTGAAATACTTATAAACTGGGCCCAAAGATCAGAAGACACTTACATAATCTTACTCTCATTGTTTGTTCAATCTCTTCCAAAATGTATCATGCTTCATTTGTTCACTCCAGGTTCCAGGTCTGACTGGAAAATACACAATAAAATGAGACATTTGATCCTTTTATGATGAATTTAGTGGAACGTAGTGTGCATGTATCATGTCGATCATCAGAAAGTTTTTTGATTTCTCGAGATTTTCTTTATTTGTGGACTTTGGTGTAACTGTAAGATGGTGAAAAGAACCTGTTGTAAGTGTAATTGTTGACGAATAGCAACTCCAAGTTAAATGGAACGACTCTGTTGACGGCTTGGTTGCATGGGAGGGCAACAGATCAGGCTTGTAGTACATAGATGCTCCTTCGGGGGGTGATTGTGGTGCTGGATGCCAAACACTTTTTCCATTAGAAGGAGATGACTGTTTTACATTTTCATTTCATAATGTTGCATGTGCAGAAGGAAACATTTTAACAACAGCTGTACACAAAAGTATTAGTGAACACCTTTTGCTTAGTGTGCCATTTTAAAAGGTTTTCTGAGACCTGCAATGAAATTACTGTGTAAATCAGCAGCCAAAATGCAACAAATTATATGTTTTTAACTTGAAAACATTGTTGCGTTGTATGTCTTTACTACTAGACTTGAGACCAAGACGTGCATTCACTCTCAGAACTCCTTTATCATCTCTAATGTAATCCAGTTCATATTCTCTCTGCATAGATGCATGTCTGTGGCCCTCGCTCTCTCTTGCAGCTGATAGGACATGCCTCGGTGACGGTATTGCAACTTGGTGGAGCACTTCGGCACAACTGTCAAAAATGTTTGCAAACTCAGTAATTAGTCATAATTTACTATATGATGCTCAAAACACCATTAAAATATACTCAGATCATTCTCATAGCCTGCAGACATGATGTTTAAATCATTAATGGATGACTAAAACTTCATTTGGTTATTCATTGCTAGATTACGTGAACCACACAGCCTCATGTTTAACTTCTATACAGATATTTATATAATAAATCTCTTCAGTTTGAACCTTTGTGTGATATCAGAAACTCCTGTCCACATCATAAAGTCTCACAACAGTTTGACCATGGCAGTTATGAAACCGCGTGTGACTGAAAGTTCAAGATTGTAAACACAACTTCTATAAAAGGCCAGCCCTGCTCGGGCTGATTCACACCAAGACACCATGTCTGTGTTGGGGAATATCGTCTTGGTGTTTCTGATAGCTGCTTTAAGCAGCTCGACGAGCCTGGTACATGGACACAAAAAGCGGCCGTTGGACACTTTTGCTATGCACCACTCCCTAAAAAGGTATTGTATTTGATTTGATTAATTCATTTTCAACATGCATAAAAGGGAAAGAAAATGAAAAATAAGACGTGAACGGCAAGGAGTAGGAAGAAGTAAATAAATTTGTTTATTCCTACCCCTCAAGTGCCTCTGCATCCTTTTGCTCTCATAACCAGAAATTAAATAAGCACAACTGTATCTGCTATGTTATCATGCTCAGACAATTTGGCATTACGCTCAATCTGATGTTAAAAATTCTCAATCACTGAAATAAGCACACTGTCCACTGACAACTCCTGATAACAACTTATGCATAATGCAACTCTGAAGACTCAGTTATTTGTATTTCTTTTAAAATTGATTTCCGTTTATTTGTTTGAAAACCTTGTTTGGAACCTTGAAATTTAGTTTTTCGCTTAGCATTTCTAATAATGCTGCTTCGTACTTTCTAAATGCCTTTAAAATTATTTTGTATACTTTCACAGTATTTCATAACAATAGTCCTTCTTACATATTATCACAATGTTAAAGTTTTAATATTTCTTGTACTTATTTTCTGCCTACTTAGTTCTGTACTTTAAATACTGGATACAGTATTTTTCTTGATCACGCATTTTTTTAATGTCTGTTATCCACTAAGTATCATTAAGATTTCCTTGTAAATTTCTTTGTAAATTGTATATCATCTTAAGTATAATCTCAAAAGTACCATAGGCATTATCGATGTTTTTCTTGAAAAATTGGTTCCCAGTCAAATGTTTGGAAATCTTTTTTAGTTTTTTTCAAGGATTGCTCTGTTTTGACATCTGTATGATGTGAGCAAATCTTCTGTGTGAACGTAAAAAACGTATTCATATTAGATATTATAGCTGATTGGCTCACAAACAACATTGTAAGAACATTGCAACATTGTATAAAGGGTGTTTGCAATCACATAAACATGCTACAAAGTATTTCTATGTGGGAAAAAGGAATGCAGAGGAACATTGAGTAAATTGAATAAACAGTCAAGTCAGAGTTTATTTTCAGTGATAAATTAGGAAGGTTAAATGTTCAGAAAGTGTTCTTGTTTTCACATATCATTCTGTGTATTACACCCTACAGTCTTCCAGACGTCAGGAAGATGAGTGACCTCAGAAACAGTTACCAAACTGTGTGGGACAAGTTCAGAGGTCAAACTGCAGCTGATCGAGATGCTTTCCTGACTGACTCATTCCCTAACGGCTTCCAGTGGGCCACTTCCAGTGAGTCCTTCAAGGTTGAAGGAGGATGGTCAGTGGGAGGAAAGGGTGAGACCATTTGGGACCGCTTCGGGCATCAAGGTCAAGCTTTTGAAAATCAGACTGCTGACCTGGCATGTGACAGCTACCGCAAGGTTATTTATGACGTCTACCTCCTGCGAAGTCTTCAAGTCAACACCTTCCAGTTTTCTATCTCCTGGGCCCGCATTTTCCCTTCAGGCCACAAAGACAGCCAATCAGAGGATGGGGTTCGCTACTATAACAGCCTCATTGACACTCTCATAGAATCAGGCATCAAACCTATTGTCACTCTCTACCACTGGGATCTGCCCCAGAGTCTCCAGGACAGAGGTGGGTGGGCTGACGCTTCCATTGTCGAGGCCTTCAAAGAGTACGCAGATTTTTGTTTTTCTGAATTTGGGGACCGGGTCAAGACCTGGAACACATTCAGTAGTCCCTGGGTGGTGAGCCATGCTGGATATGGCACCGGTGAACATGCTCCTGGTGTCAAGGACTACGTGACTGCAGCCTATCAGGTGATAATAAAACTCATAATAAACATCTCGGTGTTTCACTGGGGGTGAGGTCCATTCAACTTACACTTGTTTTTGCATTTTTTCAGGTCACTCACAATATTCTGAAGTCCCATGCTGAAGCCTGGCATGTCTACAGTGACAAGTACAGAACGGCACAACAAGGTCAAGTGGGCATCGCATTAAACGCTGACTGGGCAGAACCAGCAGATCCCTCCAAATCTGAAGATGTTGCTGCTGCAGAGCGCTACCTTGAGTTTATGCTGGGCTGGTTTGCACATCCCATATTTGGAGCCGGAGACTATCCTTCAATTCTGAAAACTCAAATTGAAGAGAAAAGAGCAGCATGTCCATCCTCTGTGCCTGCAATACTACCAACATTCACTCCTGCAGAAATTACTAGAATCCGTGGCACGGCTGACTTTTTTGGACTGAACCATTACACCTCCCGGGTAATCACACATGTTGATGGTGGCTGCGTCGCAGGTCCTGAGGGGGTGGGTAACTTCAGATCAGCTGTGCACCCCTCAGGGAGCTCTGTGCCTTTTGGCCTGAGAAGGCTTCTAAACTACATTTCAACAGTGTACTTACAAACTAGGAAAGTACCAATCTATATAACTGGGAATGGGATGCCAACAGAGTACACTGGGGATGTCATCAATGATCAAAGCAGAATACAGTACTTAAGGAGCTACATCAATGAGGCTTTGAAAGGTATGTTGAGAATAAAAATTCATTAATTTCAAACATCTATTTACACAATATTGTGGCTAAAAATCTCCATTTCTTTTTCCAACAGCTGTCAAACAGGACAGTGTAGACGTGCAGAGATTTACTGTACAGTCACTTCTGGATGGCTTTGAAGGTCCACAAGGCTATAGCGAACGTTTTGGTCTGCATTATGTCAACTTCGATCTGCCTGACAGACCCAGGACCCCAAAACAATCTGCCTACTTTTACTCAGAGGTCATTGAGAAAAATGGTTTTGCTCCACAAAACACAGTCTTTCATAGTTCACAAGAGAAAAAGCTGAAGTCAAAGAAAGTAGGACCACTGCCACCGTCCACCGTCCCATCCAGCGCCAAAGATGTTTGGAGAAAGTTCTCAGGTCAAACTGTTTTGGAGAGAAAGTTGTATCACTTTGGTACTTTCCCAGATGACTTCAGCTGGGGAGTTTCTTCTTCAGCTTACCAGATTGAAGGTGGCTGGAATGCTGATGGGAAAGGGCCCAGTGTCTGGGATACCTTAACTAGTACAGGTGGCAGCGGTGTCCCTGAGGATGCCAATGGACAAGTTGCCTGTGATAGTTACAACAGATTTAAAGAAGATGTTTACATGCTGCGAGGTCTGAGGGTAAACTCATACAGATTTTCTATTTCCTGGTCCAGGATCTTTCCTAATGGAAGGCTTTCCTCCCTGAACCAGAAAGGGGTTGACTACTACAACAATCTCATTAACAGCCTTGTAGAAGCAAATATCTCCCCTATAGTAACACTTTATCATTATGACCTCCCTACTGCTTTGCAAACTGAGCTGAATGGCTGGGAAAATCCTGAAATGATTGATATTTTTAATGACTATGCTGACTTCTGTTTTGCCACGTTTGGTGACAGAGTGAAATTTTGGATAACTTTCCAGCAGCCTTACACAATTGCTTGGTTAGGATATGGAATTGGACAGTATCCTCCAAGGATTAGAAATCCAGGAACAGCACCATACCAAGTTGGACACAACCTGATTAAAGCTCACGCTACAGCTTACCACACATATGATGATAAGTATCGTGGTTCCCAATTTGGCAAAGTCTCCATTGCTCTAAATGCTGATTGGATCGAGCCTGCTGACGCTAATAATCCCCGTGAGATATATGCTGCTGACCGTGCAATGCAATTCCAATTAGGTTGGTTTGCTCACCCCATTTTCAAGAATGGTGACTATCCTGATGCACTGAAGTGGCAAGTTGGAAACAAAAGTGAACTCCAAGAACTTTCAGAGTCAAGATTACCCTCCTTCAGTGAAGAAGATAAGAACTTCATCAAGGGAACTGCCGACATGTTTTGTACAAATCATTATACCTCAAGAATAGCAGGCCATGCAATAACTGCAATTAACCCCCCATCCATGGAGAATGACTATGACTTTACACTGTCCGAAATGTTTGATCAACCAACCACGCCTATCGAAAACCAGAGAGCTGTGTCTCATGGCTTGAGAAGACTTCTCAACTGGATCAAAGAGGAATATGGAAATCCAGAGATTTACATTACTGAGAATGGAGTTACTTCAGATAGGTGGACCACATTTGACGACACAGACAGAATCTTTTTGTACAAAACTTATATTGACGAGGCTTTAAAGGGTGAGTGTGCACATCAGTTTTGAGGTTTGTTTTTTGTAAGATTTAATTGTTTGTGATGTTGTGAAAAGTCTAGCTTTTAGTCAGTTTTGGTGATGCCAGTATGTATCAGTTACCATACTGTGCTAGGTTATTCGTTTTGACAAATAAGTTAAGTTTGACGATATACGTGGCATTGTTATAGCTCAGTGATCATTTCTATCCTGTCATTTATCATATAGCTCAGAATCTGGATGGAGTGAATGTGAAAGGATACATGGCAACATCACTCATGGATTCCTTTGAGTGGACCAGAGGATATCTATTTGCATATGGCCTGCACCATGTTGATTTTACAAACCCAAACCGGCCAAGGACACCAAAGCGCTCGGCACATTATTACTCCCAGATCGTTAAGGACAATGGCTTCCCAATTCCAGAGGATGACAAGTTTCTTTATGGACACTTTCCTGAAGGTTTTCGCTGGAGCACTTCCAGCTCTGCTTATCAGGTAGGCCATCATTGCACATCATTTTCAACAGATTTTCTGGAAATGATTCCTTAATTTATTGTTATTGTGATTTTAGATTGAAGGAGGCTGGAGAGCTGATGGAAAAGGACTAAGTATTTGGGATGAGTTTTCCCATACTCCTTCCAAAGTGCACAACAGTGACACTGGGGACATCGGCTGTAATAGCTACAACAAGATCACGGAGGATGTGGAAGTACTTAAGAGACTGAAAGTCACGTCCTATCGATTTTCTATCTCCTGGTCCAGAGTCTTGCCTGATGGTACTATCAATAACATCAATGAAGCTGGACTGAACTACTATCATAGATTACTCGATGCCTTGCTTGCAGAGAACATTGAACCACAGGTAAACAGTGATATTGTCTGGATTACTAAAAGCCTTTTACTTTTTAAAACTGACAATGGCTGCAACGTGTAGTATCTGGATAAACTTGTGTAAGACTTGGCATGAATCAAAATGCCTGGAGGGACGACCTGAGACAAACTTGTTGGGTTTATGAACTCCAAACACATTGTCTTGTGATTTCATAGGAATATGAACACAGACAAGTTTAGTTCATTATCCAAAGTTATCTAGATTATGAACTAAACCTCCATCAGAAACATTCAACCTGACCTTCCAAAAGCACATTACATTGATGATTGGTTTCAATTTTTACTTGAAATCTGATCATCAGCGTGCGATCCGTTCCAAAAACTTAATTTGTTTTTGTCTGGATAATTGGGTGGGGTTAATGATGGAATATCAGACCACACCAATAAGAGTAGAGCCGGTCATACATGTGACCTCAAACAAACAAAAACTACAAAAAGTAAGAAATTGCATTTTAAATTTCACGTGGTTATTTTAATAAAATGCTTACGTGAATGCTAAGGTGGCCTCATGATGCAACAGTGGGTCTTTTTATGTGTAGACCAACAGAACTGTGAGCATTAAAACACATATTGCTTTGAAATATAATCAATGGTACTGACACTTTATTTCATTTTTCAGGTTACCTTGTATCACTGGGACCTTCCTCTGGCTCTGCAGAAAGATGGAGGCTGGGAGAATGACACCATTGTCCAGCGCTTCAAAGAATATGCTGATCTTATATTCGAACGACTTGGGCCCAAAGTGAAGTTCTGGATCACTCACAATGAAGCCTGGATTGTGGCCTACCTTGGCTATGGAGTTGGCGCTTTTGCTCCAGGTAACAGCTTCCTTAACATCAAATGCCGCCTTGAACATCTTGAAACATTCATGAATTTTGTCTGGAACTAATGTTCTTTGAAATGTTCCAGGTCTCGTTGGCAACCAGTATATTACTGCTCACAACCTGATCAGGTCCCATGCCGAGGCTTGGCATGTTTATAATGACAAGTATCGAGCAACACAGAATGGCATCATCTCCATTACAATCAATTCAGAGTGGGCAGACCCAAGAAACCCATACAAGCACGAGGACTGGGTTGCACAAGAACGCTACATGCAGGTAGAGAAATGAAGTTATGAAATGTTGCTGTTTTTTTTTTTTTAACTGCTTACCAAATGGATGATATTTCATCTACCAGAAATTCATCTGGTTTCCTTGGTAGACTTTTCAGCACATTCATTGTCATAAAGATATTTTACACTAATCCTCACCATTCCACAGTTCTTCATTGGTTGGTTTGCCCATCCCATCTTCAGAGGTGATTATCCTGAGCTGATGAAAAAAGTTGTTCGTGAAAGAAGCCTTGCTGCAGGACTCCCAAAATCACGGTAAAACTGTGATCAGTACTATTGCATGCATGGTAATGACTTGAGATTCAGACCATATTATTGTAGTTCAATCAATCAAAAAGCCCAATTTTATTCCACTGATACTCCCACAGATCATTTCAATGATATAGGATGAACTTTTTTTTCAGTTTGCACCTTCCTTGGTGAGGCAGATAACCCTCCAAATTGAAGGGAAATTATAAACTCAACAGCTGCATTGCCATTGCATACTGTATGTTAAAGACCCATCAGATCGTTTCAAGTAAAAGCACTGGAGCAGTTATGATTTTTTTTTTTTTGTAAATGGACCCATATTATCGCAAGTGAAAAATAAGAATACATCTGAGAGTCAATCAAAAAGGACTGCATGATGTGAGACATTGTGTTACAGAGCTGTGGGTTGTATTGATGTTCGAAATATGCAACACTTTCAAAGCACGTGATCAATAATTATATTAAACCCGATCTGAATCGCATTGATCAGAACGTAATGGCTTGTATGCAAGAAGTTTCAGAAAAAGTTTGAAAAATGTGCTTTTCTTTCTTCTTATGCAGGCTCCCAGAATTCACCCCTGAAGAAATCGCAAGGATCAATGGGACTCATGATTACTTTGGCTTTAACTTTTACACAGGAGTTCTTGGATTTCATATTGAGCAACCACTCGATCAGCAGACTTATGAAGGTGATCGGTAAGTTGAAATGAAAACAAGACTTTCAGATGGTAACTTGGAAGTGGATTGCAGACAGAAATCGAATCAGTTGATCAAAAAGGCACTTTGCCTTGCTTTAGGAGTACCTAACATATAAACATCTATATTAAAAGGAAAGGCACTTGAATGGGATATGAAAATATTAAACTGAACGTTACATGATCACTGATGCTGACTAACCTCTGATCAAATACACAGGTCAGTTGCCTTTATTCCTGATCGTTCCTGGATCGATTCTGGCTCTTCCTGGCTGAAGATCACACCATTTGCATTCAGGAGACTCCTCAAATTCATAAAGGATAATTACGGAAACCCACCCGTCTATGTCACCGAAAATGGGATCTCAGAAGCAGGAGAAGTGGACTTAAATGACGCTCACAGAATATACTTCTATGAGCACTACATTGATGAAGCTTTGAAAGGTACCAAGATCAGTGGGAACAAAGCAGACAGATTTAAGATAGCTTTATGGCATTATATATTTTGCATCCCATAAATGTAATAATAGAGTAGTATCAGAAATTTATGAAATCTGAGATGGTCATACATCTTCTTAAGGTAGGCTAGAAAACTCTAACAATTTTTTTTTTTTTTTTTTTTTTGTTGTTGCTTTTTTCAGCTATTCGTCTGGATGGAGTTGATGTGAGAGGATACACCGCCTGGTCACTAATGGACAACTTCGAGTGGGCTTCTGGCTACAGTGAGCGTTTCGGACTTTTCTATGTAAATCGCTCCGACCCCAACCTTCCAAGAATTCCCAAGGCATCAGCAGCGCGTTATACCTCCATCATCATGTGCAACGGTTTCCCAGATCCAGATAAAGGACCCCATGCGTGTTTGAAGTCTGGCACTGGTACTGGTGACAATAATAATAATAACAATAATATTAATCATAATAATATGTTCTCATATTCTTAAAGAATACAGTCACTTAATTTTTTGGTACAATTACTGACATTCTCAATGTTTTTTCCTTTTCTCACCCTTTTGCTACAGGTGCAGACCCGCCCGAGACCACCGTGAACAAAGTGGACTTTTTGGGTTTGCAGCTTTTGCCTGAAGACGCTGAAGTGGGACTTTATGTCCTCTTTGCGTTTCTGCTTGTAGCCGTACTCAGCATTATTTTTGCTGTTTATATGGTCATGAAAACTAAAAAGAAAGCGAGGAAAATGAGCTCTGAGATGAAGATGGAGAAAATGTGAAGAAAAGATACACAATTGTATTAAACTGCCCCAGCATTTCTTGTATTCTGCTCACTGAATTATGATCATATTCAACTGAGTACTGTATGCAGTATCTAACTTTTTTATGTGTTGTTCGAAACTCAAAATGTGACATATGAAATATTTAAATATTTAATACGGATTGGTCATGTGTATGTCATGTTGTCGATGTAATCATCACCCCTATTATGAGGAATAATAAAAAAAAAACTTGTACTCTGCCTCGTCGCTCCCCCTTTGTAATTCTGTTTAGAATGGCATGGACAGAGAGATTGTTGGATGGATGAATATATAGCTTCAAAATGTCAGTCAATGTTGCTGAATGACCTCTGGAGGGCGCAAGTCAATTATCTTCAAGGCTACAGTTACTATTAAATCTCACACAGCAGAGCAGTGGCAGGCCCTCTCGCCTCTGTGGTGGGAATTTCTAATGAGTGCATGCTTAACTGTCTCAGTGGTACTGTCTCAGTCACAATGAGAAGTTGATGGGTTGAAATGCTGACCAGACTCATCTGTGTGGCTTTTTCACAGTCTGAAGAAAAATGCATGAATTGGTGAAATTGCCTGTGAGTGTGTGAGACTGTCTCAGATGCCTTTACCCACAATTGGCTGGGATTGTCACCGGCACATCGCCCAACCCTGCATAAAATATGATAAGGGGATAAAGTGATATACTCAGTTGCTTGCTCTATAACTAGCATTTCTGAGTGAAATAAAAGTATGAGTTGCATCTACAGCAGGGTATAGATTGCAAGTGCCTTAAAAAAATAAACAAAAATAACCCTGAATTACTTAAGACCAACATTAAGATGTGTGGGGTTGTATCTTCATGGGAATGTATCCAAATCTCCAGAGCAAATTAAAAGTTACCTCTAAAAAGATCTGGAAAATTGTGTAAAGTTCTCAGTAAGAACCTTTTTGTTCCAAATCAAGGAACAATATTTACAGAAGATGTTACACTGGGAGAGTGAAGGTACCAGTTCAGGTTCGGATAATGTAAAAATACATTTGAAAAAGCTATTAATATAATTAAATACCCTCATAAGTTAACAATTGTCATGCTGTTTCAAAATGGACAGTTTATCATCAAGATATTAACTATATAATTTTCTTTCTGCACCATTCACGTTATAATGAACATCTTCTGTACCGGCTGTGTGCCACTCTGTTCATTTCTTGGGATTTGTGTCTTCAATGTTTTCAGATTTGATCGAACGTTTCATAATCCAGTAGAGTTTCCTCTTAAAATTTTATTGTCCCCTCTGTCCTTGCACTTCTATCGATGTGTCCAATGTCCTGTACAATAAAAACTTGGAAATGATAACTTTTGACACAGACAATGTACTTTGTTGTGTTGTTATCGGCAAGATTAGTAAAGATATTATTAATGTTGCACAATCAAAAGTGATCCTGCTGTGTCTGGATATTTTTCAGATAAAGGATCAAACACCATACAGCGTCAATAAATTATTCTGTTGGTGAGTATATGAACTCAATAAATCAATGCTGAAGTCCCGACAAGAGAGAGAAAGACAGTCAATGGATGACATTCAGTTCTACCTGTCCTCCAATCTTACTGCATTACTTCCTCTCACTCACTCGTAACTTTCTCAAACTCAACAGATATAAAACAAATTCTTCTCACTGGTACCAAATAAACACTCCATGAATCTGACAGTTTTTCATTAAACATTGACAGCGCTGCAGTAGATCAAGAGTCCGCGTGCTATCAGCTGCGTGACAGCACTCTTACCTTTACCTCCCACATCAACAACATCACCCTGACTTTTAACCCCTCTCTCTGAAACCACCTCTGTTCACCCATTCATCCGAAAGTTGTCTGCTTGCTTGCATCATCTGAAGGACTCGCTCCACACAAGGTCCCGACATTTCAAATTCTATCTAAAAACACACCTGTTCAAACTGGCCTTCCCCTCCTGAAACAGTGAAATTTCATTATTTCCTCAGAATTTAGACTTTCCCGGTGATGTGCAGGTTCTTTTTGGTAAGATACAGATTGATGTGGTAAATGTCGAACCCCGGCAGCTTCCTCCTGTACCTTAACAGCACTGCTTTGTGGTCTGTCCTCTGAGACTGGAACAATGGGGTCACCTGGCACTCCAGAGAGTCTGACACCACCTCAATGTCATTCACTCCACCATCCGGCTTTCTAAAAACATTATGCACTTTTCCTACTCTGTATTTGTGAGGTTAAGTATTTTCACCTCCTGAGCTCTGAAAGCAGATTCCAGACACCAGTAGTCTCTCAAACCTTATATGAGTTACACTACATGCTAACTCAGGACTCTTCATGCTCACTAATCTGTGAGTATGAAGAGATCTGTGTCTGTTGAAGAAGAATAGCCTTTATTGTAATTATACAAGTGTACAATGAAATTGAAGACCTCCTTCAGTGCAAGTAATAAGTTGAAGTAAAAGTCTAAATAAGTATATAAAAAAGTAGCAGCAACCGCAGTGGCATCAATATTGCACATTTGCATTTACTCTTGTGACCAGAGTAGTTGTAAAGCCGAGTTCAGGGTGGTGATGGCTCTCGGGAAAAAGCTGTTTTTCACTCTATTAGTCTTAGCTTTAATGCACCTGTAGCGCCTGCCAGAGGGCAGGGGATGTGATCTGTCCTTGATGATGTTGCGAGCTCTGCTGAGGCACCGGCTGGAGTAGATGTCCATCAGGGAGGGGAGAGGGCAGCCGACGATTCGCTGTGCTGCCTTGACTGTCCTCTAAAGCCTCACTCTGTCCACCTCGGTGCAGGTCCCGTACCAGGTGGAGATGCAGTAGCTCAGCAGGCTCTGAATGGACGAGCGGTAGAAGGCTAGCAGCAGCTCCCTGTCCAGGTTGTTTCTCCTGAGGACTCTCAGGAAGTGGAGACCCTGCTGGGCCTTCTTGATGACAGCTGTGATGTTGGCTGTCCAGGAGAGGTCATCGGAGATCTGGACTCCCAGGAACCTGAACGTGTGGATATTCAGGTTCACTGACATTCAGGTTCAGGAGCACTGATGTGATCATTAGACTCCATTCTTAAAGGTATAATACAGGATTTTCTCGAAAAGACAAAGCCAAACGTCTGTTACTCACTTTTTGAACAACGCGCATGCTCCAGACCATCCGCCCGGCTCTCCTGCTTCTCCCAGGAAACGCGGAAGCGTGCGAGCACGATTTCCTCTTCTCCGGACGTGCACGGCTCTGTTTACAGTTTCTGCGATCGGCCTCGCTCATACATAAAGCTTGTTTTCTGAAACAGTAACAGTTTCATTATGTCAGACTCGCCATCTGTAAGTACTAGCTCAGAAGCTCACCGGCTACATAAACACTCTGAATGCGCATGCGCAAAAGGGAGAAGCTTATTGGGCGCAAGCAAACTGCCTTACAAAACCAGCTCGTCAGAATGATTGACAAACAGACCCACCAATTATTTAGGTGATCCACCCGGAAATCAAAATCCTGTATTACACTTTTAATTCTTCAAAATGCCAAAATCACCGATGACCCCGGTGGCCTTTTAATGAATGATTTTTTTTTTTAAAACAATACTGTTGTAAAAATGTTTTCCCTCCATGTTTTTCTCTTCTACATGTTGACAGTCCGCATTTCCCTGAGTATCAGTGGACTTATATATTCATCATTGATTGTGAAACTAGTGATTTCTAGAAGTTATGAAGCGTTGTACAACATGAATACATGAAACAAAACAAACAAAAAAGGTGGTTTTTTTGTAAAAAATCACATGAAAATAGACATCTACAGAAAAGACACCTATGGTTTGAGATAAGTTTTGAAACCTGCAGATGTTGTGTCTGAACATATTCATTAAATGTTTGTGTGATATTTTGGTCCAATATTTTAATAATTATTGGGGTTTGTAATCACATTATGATTTTTTTGTCACATATAGTAGTCAAACCCTTTCTCCGTGGTCAATAGGGTGCATTTCAACCCCTTTCATATCACTACTTATATGAGAACCAAAACAGTTTCGAGAACCTCAGCATAGATGTGAGTGAAACTTGTACAGTTGCACATTTACGAATGTGCAACCAGCAATCTGCAGTCACTATGTCTTCAGGTCAGAATGGTCCTGGGGCAGTTTATTAGAATGCTCATCAATGAATGAAATGCACCACCAGTGAAACACACCAAAACAATTATTTCTTAAAGAAATCCAATGAGAGCATTGACAAGGCTGTTGTAGTCGAGAACCCCATGCTCTGATTGTCTGTCTTTGTAACCTGAAGGGAAAATGCAGGTCCAGGAGGTAGAAAACTGGAAGGTGTTGACTTGAAAACCTTGCAGGAGGTAAATGTCATAATCCAGCTCCTGGTAACTGTCACGTGCCAGGTCAGCAGTCTGACTGTCAAAAGCTTGGCCTTGATGCCCGAAGTGGTCCCAAATGATCTCACCCCCTGTCAAACTCCTTCAACCCTAAAGGACTCAGTGAATGTGGCCCACTGGCAGCCGGCATCAAACGATTCAGTCAGGAAAGGATCTCCTTCAGTTTGGGTTTGACCTTCAAACCTTTGCCACACATTTGAACTCACTTATTTGGTTGAATTGGGGAATACTGTAAATTCTAGAAAAAGGACGTGAAAAAAAGTCATTGGCATTTCTTATGAATAACACCAACAACAGTTTAATGGCAATTCAATTCTTTTTTTTTTTTAAGATAACATAACTAAATGAGAAACCTTGATCAAAGAGGGACTGAATTTTGCAACAATTCATATTTTGTTTAACAAACATGTGAGCTCAAATTTACAAAGCTTGTACTACAGTTTTCATCCCACCCACTCACTTATACAGTCTCCTTTTACACTCCAGATTTTATGGTTGTTTATTTCAAATAGGCTGGAACTATTATTAAAAAAAAAAAAAAAAAACGTGTCCACAGGTTGTACTCCATGATAAACGTGGCTGGCTGTATTAAACTTTATCAGCTCAAAGCAATAGGAAAGCACAGTAATTCAAGCCCTTTGATAAGACTCCCATGCTTTTATGATTATTGTTTTGTAAAATTTTATGATGTTGTTAGCAACTCAGTTGTACTCTGCCTGGTCACTGAAGCCGACAGCCATGCTTTCCTGAATTTTTTCGCTGATAAAATCAAGAAGCTCAAGGACAACATGCCACCCCCTCAGTGTGGTGCCTCAGCTGCTGCTGAGCCTATCTCCAGCTTGTGGTTCACCTTCGAGTCTGTAACTCTTGCTGATGTTCTGGCTCTGGTAAACAAGACGAAACTCTCACCCTGTTCCTCTGACGTCATTCCCTGTAGACTCTTCCCAGAGGTTCTGGAGGCAGTTGGTCCCTCGGTCACTGAAATGATAACCCTCTCTCTGTCATCAGGTGTGTTCCCGAATGCCTTCAAGCACGCCATTGTGGAGCCTCTTCTAAAAAAAGGAGGTTTAGACCCAGCAGACCGAAATAGTTATAGGCCCATCTCTAAGCTGCCATTTCTGTCAAAGATTCTTGAGAAGGTGGTCTGCAATCAGCTGTCTTCCTACCTCGACCAATACAACCTCTTCGACAAATTCCAATCTGGCTTCCGTAAGCACCACTCCACAGAAACAGCCCTACTAAAAGTGTCCAGTGACATAATGATGTCTGCCGATTCGGGCAGTTGCACCGTACTAGTTCTCTTGGATCTGTCCTCAGCGTTTGACACTGTTGACCATCAGGTCCTGTTATGTAGACTGAGGGACCATGTGGGACTGTCGGGGTTGGTTCTCCAGTGGTTCACTTCATATCTGTCTGGACACAGCTTTTGTGTGTCTATAAACCAGGTTAAATCAGAGTCCATGAATCTGGCAAGTGGGGTGCCTCAGGGCTCCGTCCTGGGCCCTATTTTATTTCTATTGTATCTGCTCCCCCTGGGTAACATAATCCAAAGGTTTAAGGATGTCTCTTACCACTTGTACGCTGACGACATCCAGCTCTACTGCTCTTTCAAGCCAGATGGGATACAGAAGCTGGATTCCCTTTTCCACTGCTTGGCAGAAATAAAACAATGGCTCAGCGAAAATTCTCTCCAACTTAACGCAGACAAAACTGAAACACTCATCTTCGCCCCGGATGTCTCAATTCCAGGGATCAAACAGTACCTTGGTGACCTCGGGCAGTCTGCTAAATCCAGTCTTAGAAACCTGGGTGTTTTCTTTGATAAAGACATGTCTCTGGCGGAGCAATGCAAGCAGCTGACGAGAAACTGTTTCTTTCAATTGAGAAAAATCTCTAAACTTAGGAAAATGGTCTCATTCAATGATTTAGAGCTCATCATTCATGCTTTTGTCTCTTCGCGCTTAGACTACTGCAACAGCTTGTTCTCATGCCTGAATAAGAAGGAGCTTTTGAGGTTGCAACTTGTGCAAAACTCTGCAGCAAGAATCTTGACCCGCACAAACAGATGGACCCGCATTTCTCCCATTTTGAAGGAGCTTCATTGGCTGCCAGTCTCTTATAGAGTGAACTTTAAGATTTTGGTTTTAACCTTTCGGGCCTTGCACGACCAAGCTCCCTCTTATATTCGCGATCTGCTCCAGCCTTACTCCCCTGTGAGGGCTTTAAGGTCTGCGGACCAGAATCTCTTAAAGGTGCCGCGTACCCGCTTCAAGACCAGAGGAACCCGATCGTTCCAGGCCGTTGCTCCCAGGCTCTGGAACAATCTCCCGCTCTCTCTTCGATCAGTTGTGACTGTTGACACTTTTAAGTCACAACTTAAAACCTTTTTATTCTCTCAAGCATTTGCTTAGTTTTTTGGGCCTGTTTTTGATCACATTTTTAGTGCTGCTTATTTATGTATGTGTATTTAATTGTTGTCTTATCTATGTATGCTGTGAAGCACCTTGTGGCTTTTTGTCTGTGAAAGGTGCTATATAAATAAACTTTACTTACTTACTTACTTACTAAAAACACAAGATCACACAGATAATGATGCTTGTTCCGATGTTGCTTGGTATCTTTAAATGGCTGTACAAATATCAAACCAAATGGAAAAGATTTCACAAAATTTGACATGAAGAATCATGCTCATCATTTTATGAACGACTATTTAGTCTATTTTTTTTTTGTTTCATTCTCTTTTGTTACTTTTGTAGCGGAAGTTCTCAGCAACCTTTCTCATTCGAAATGCCTTAATTTAACTTCCCTTACATGCAGAATAGAACCTGTTGTGAATATGTTCTTATAAAACTACCGATTGAGGTCATTCTCATTCTCAATTTCAATGAACACAGAAGTGACAACTTCTCACATGCATAAGAACTGAAGCATAAAAAGCTCTCATCTGAGCACTCCTGTTCATGCGTGAAGTCAGTGGTTTTATTATTCTTAAATCTCAATCAACAACAAAAACACCCTGAAAACACAACCGATTTGTGTGTGTGCAATTTAGCCACTTCGTGCCGTGCCATTACACTGTCAGTAACTTTGGGGGATCATAAGTGGAGTCCATTTACCATTTATCATACCCGCTTTCTCCCTACATGAAGTGTACTATTGTTCCCAAGCCAAACACTGAGCGCTTCACCTGAATTCATACAGAATCATGTACGATCATCAATGGTATTGTCAGGGTTTGATAATAAAGATTAAAAATGGGCTGGAAGAAATGTTTGTGATTATCCAGTACAGGAGTGTAATGGTGGTACTGTTTCATTAGGTCATTATAGAGAATTCTTGGATGTTACCGGTTGGTTCGGTTTAGTGAAGCAAACATTAAGCAGCCAGTTCAGGTATTCAAACAAACAACAAATCCACAAGGGAGGTTGGTGTTTACACCTTCAGTATCATCAAGTTCATGGGATGTTGGAAAAATGTTTTATCGTAGAAGCTAAGAAACACAGTATTTTGTAAAATTATGTTATGTATGTAAGTATCTTGTGTATTTTCGTGGAGGGCTTTCTCCACACATGTCACAAGATGATCCAGTTCTCGCATGATCCTGCAGTCCCTCCTCTGGTGAGACTGCACAACTGACACGTCTGGTGGGGAATGGCAAAACTCTGCTGTGGAGAAAAAAATGGGGATCAGTCTGCTTCCCTGTCTTTCTTCTGCCTTCCTCCTTTCATGTGAAGCAGTCCCTCACCTGTTGCTAGTTTGTTTGTTGACTGCTGCTCGGGGTTGGTCTGCTGTCTTCAGGGGTGATGATCTACTTGAAAACAACAAACAACTTAAAACACAATAAATAGATCAGAACATGCAAGTAAAGTTAAAACATTAAAAAAAAAACCTGCTAAGGTTAACATTAGGCAAATATTGACTATCCTTTACAGTTCCACTCTGCTCAACCCTGATAATGTTAAAGTGATTCTTTTACTTGATGTTGAATGAGTGTTTGATCAGTTTGAATGTCACAACCTATTCAAAACCAAATAAGCTTTTAAATTCAAATCTTGAAAATTTCACCCAAAACTCTTATCCATGGATTCAAATTCTTTACACTTTCCAAATGACTGTTTTCCAGACTAATATAGCAACTTATCTGCCTATCACCTGTGCCTGGTGGCCTCATTCCACACCATGCTTGTCCGGTTTCTCCGGTCCACTCCGCTCCAGACCGCCTCTGTCTTGTATGTGAAACCCAACACCCCCACTGCAGCCACTGAACCCAGAAGATGGGTTGGCCTCTTATTATTTACAACAAAGTTTTAAGTATTAAACACTCATTACAAGCATGTAAGTGAATTTAACTCCATCCACTTGTAAAACTGGCGCTATGTCCGCCCATACTCTCCCCTTTCTGTTGGTGTCTTTGTAGAAAGGATGAAAAGGTATTTTTTGGCTTTCAACTTCTAAAAAAAATGAGTGTCTCCTCATCCAGTGTTGTGTCAATGAAGTAAGTGTGACAGAATGTGAGGCCTGTGAGGTCATTCAAAATAAAACCAAATCTAAGAATTTGGGGTACGCAAATATTGGTACATAACAGTTTGAAAATACTTTATTTATTACAGGATTATTGTACAAACAATTTGGTGCGACAAGCACATTTCACATTGCATATATATATATATATATATATATATATATATATATATATATATATATATATATATATACATATGTCTAACCTTTAATTTCACTATCAATTAAATGTTTTGAAATGCAAACACTTTAGACATACACTCGATTTAATTTTGAAAATTTAGAGGCTGCCGCCATTCTTTTTCCTGTTTGGTACGATGTTGTCTGTGGAACTTGATCCGTCAGTGCTTGACAGATCAGAAAATGGACTTGATCCGTGTTTTGGACGTGACAGAGTGGAGCGGAGGCCGTGATTTTTGGACTGTCATCAGCTGTGAAGAACCTCAGAGCTTCAGTTGAGTGTCCTGTTGCGAGTTCTGCTGTGGTACCACGTTCCCTGTTCCAGCAGTTTGTCACATTCTGTCATGGTTCTGAGACCCCGTCCTGTTTCCAGTTGACGATTCCTGCCAAGCACTTGACTGATATCTGAAAAATGGCGGCCCGACTCTCTCAGCCATTGATTCCAAGGGAGCCCATAGCGGCCCGCAAGAGGCACCCCTGCTACATCAGGGTTGTACCCCTGTTCAGCTCCCCTCATCTTCACAACACTGCCGCCAAGACCCAGCTAGACCATCAGGATTCAGCCGTCGAAGTGTGTAAACAGTCACGGTGCATGTTTTACGACTCATCTGTTTCCTGTTTGTTTTTGAAGTCTCTCTCGTCTCAGGTCCCTTGACTTCACTTTTCTTCACACATTTACAAATCAGAGATTGATAGAGTTTGGGTGTCTCTACTCTGTCTCAATAGAGTTGTGGGGGTCTATTAGTTATATGTTTCTTGGGTGCAAGCCGATTTTTAAATGAGGGTACAGTTACCGTGCTGTGATATCTGCAGCATGTGATGTCTCTTTCCGGTTAATTATTTTTACAGGCTGGAGCTATAAATTTTATCTTACCTCCGTCATGATTAAAGTTACTTCTCCTGCTGATTAGATTGCAAAGAAATGTCTTTGAATCTGAAGTAAGGTGGTTGAGAGTAAAAGTTACAAGATTAACGCAAATATTTACACAGTTTGCCTCTTTTTTTTATAATAATACAACTGAGTTAAAATTTTAAAAATGATGATTAACTCTTATCACCAGAACAGACTCCAGTCTTTGAAGGCCAAATGTCTGGAATCAATAATGAATGACTGAACAAATTGCAGTATTTATTTGGTTATTCATTGTCAGGTCACGTGAACCAAACAGCCTCTTGTCTGTTCTTGATAGACGTTTTTTTTTTCTTTATATTTGATCCATGTGTGATATTAGAAACTCCTGTCCACATCATAAAGCGTGACCGTGACAGTTGTAAAAATTGTGGTCTGATTGAAAGTTCAAGATTGTAAACAAGACTTCTATAAAAGGCGAGCCCCACTGAGGCTCATTCACACCAAGACACCATGGCTGTGTTGGGGAATATCCTCTTGGTGTTTCTGATAGCTGCTTTCAGCAGCTGCATGAGCCTGGAGCATGGACACAAAAAGCTGCCGTTGGACACTTTTGCTGCGCACTCCTCCCAAAAAAGGTATTGTATGGTGTGAGAAAGCTTGAAAATCTGTCAAAATGCTTGTATGTAACCTTAAGTAAATATATGAAAATTAGATATTATGCCTGTTCAGCTCACAAACAACATGGTTCAAGCTTGTAACACAGGATAATTATCTTTTGAACAAGATAAAAATTGTGTTTTACAACAAAAAAACATGTAGAAAAAGTAGTTATGTATGGAAATAAAAAAAACAAAGAGCAACATTGAGGATGAGATAATAATAAAATAATAATATATTTTTTGTGATGAAAAAGAGAGGCTAACAGTGTATTTATTTATTTTTTTTCACAAGTCATTCTCTTGATTACAACCTACAGTGTTCCAGACGTTGGGAAGATGAGTGACCTCAGAAACAGTTACCAAACTGTGTGGGACAAGTTTAGAGATCAAACTGCAGCTGATCGAGATGCTTTCCTGACTGACTCATTCCCTGCTGGCTTCCAGTGGGCAACATCCAGTGAGTCCTTCAAGGTTGAAGGAGGATGGTCAAAGGGAGGAAAGGGTGAGACCATTTGGGACCGTTTCGGGCATCAAGGCCAAGCTTTTGAAAATCAAACTGCTGACCTCGCATGTGACAGTTACCACAAGGTGGATTATGAACTGTACCTCCTGCGAGGTCTCCAAGTCAACACCTTCCAGTTTTCTATCTCCTGGGCCCGTATTTTCCCTTCAGGCCACAATGACAGCCAATCAGAGGATGGGGTTCTCTACTATAACAGCCTCATCGACGCTCTCATTGAATCAGGCATCAAACCTATTGTCACTCTCTACCACTGGGATCTGCCCCAGGTTCTCCAGGACAGAGGTGGGTGGACTGACGCTTCCATTGTCGAGGCCTTCAAAGAGTATGCAGATTTTTGTTTTTCTGAATTTGGGGACCGGGTCAAGACCTGGAACACATTCAGTAGTCCCTGGGTGGTGAGCCATGCTGGATATGGCACCGGTGAACATGCTCCTAGTGTCAAGGACTACGTGACTGCAGCCTATCAGGTGATAATAAAACTCATAATAAACATCCTGATGTTTCACTGAGGGCGAGGTCCATTCAACTTATACTTGTTTCTGCATTTCTTCAGGTCACTCACAATATTCTGAAGTCCCATGCTGAAGCCTGGCATGTCTACAATGACAAGTACAGAACGGCACAACAAGGTCAAGTGGGCATCGCATTAAACGCTGACTGGGCAGAACCAGCAGATCCCTCCAAATCTGAAGATGTTGCTGCCACAGAGCGCTACCTTGAGTTTATGCTGGGCTGGTTTGCACATCCCATATTTGGAGCCGGAGACTATCCTTCAATTCTGAAAACTCAAATTGAAGAGAAAAGAGCAGCATGTCTATCCTCTGTGCCTGCAATACTACCAACGTTCACTTCTGAAGAGATGAAGAGAATTGTTGGCACGGCTGACTTTTTTGGACTGAACCATTACACCTCCCGGGTAATCACACACAATAATGGTGGCTGCGTCGCAGGTCCTGAGGGGGTGGGTAACTTCAGATCAGATGTGCACCCCTCAGGGAATGCCACAGCCTCTGACTGGATCTCCTCTGTGCCTTGGGGCCTGAGAAGGCTTCTAAACTACATTTCAACAGTGTACTTACAAACTAGGAAAGTACCCATCTATATAACTGGGAATGGGATGCCAACAGAGAACACTGGGGACATCATCAATGATCAAAGCAGAATACAGTACTTGAGGAGCTACATCAACGAGGCATTGAAAGGTATGTTGAGAATAAAAATTCTTTAATTCATTTAAAAATTGTTTTAACATAGTATTGTGGCTAAATATCTGCATTTCTTTTCCCAACAGCTGTAAAACAGGACAATGTAGATGTGCAGAGATTTACTGTACAGTCACTTCTGGATGGCTTTGAAGGTCCACAAGGCTACAGCGAACGTTTTGGTCTGCATTATGTCAACTTCGATCTGCCTGACAGACCCAGGACCCCAAGACAGTCTGCCTACTTTTACTCAGAGGTCATTGAGAAAAATGGTTTTGCTCCACAAAACACAGTCTTTCATAGTTCACAAGAGAAAAAGCTGAAGTCAAAGAAAGTAGGACCACTGCCACCGTCCACCGTCCCATCCAGTGCCACAGATGTTTGGAGAAAGTTCACAGGTCAAACAACTTATGAGAAGAAGCTCTATCACTATGGCACTTTCCCAGAAGACTTCAGCTGGGGAGTTTCTTCTTCAGCTTACCAGATTGAAGGTGGCTGGAATGCTGATGGGAAAGGGCCCAGTGTCTGGGATACCTTTGCTAATGCACCTGGTAGTGGTATCCCTGAGGGTGCCAATGGAAGTACAACCTGTGATAGTTACAACAGATTCAATGAAGATCTTTACATGCTGCGAGGTCTGAGGGTAAACTCATACAGATTTTCTATTTCCTGGTCCAGGATCTTTCCTAATGGAAGGCTTTCCTCCCTGAACCAGAAAGCGGTTGACTATTACAACAATCTCATTAACAGCCTTGTAGCAGCAAATATCTCCTCGATGGTAACACTTTATTATTATGACCTCCCTAATGCTTTGCAAACTGAGCTGAATGGCTGGGAAAATCCTGAAATGATTGATGTTTTTAATGACTATGCTGACTTCTGTTTTGCCACTTTTGGTGACAGAGTGAAATTTTGGATAACTTTCCAGCAGCCTGACACAATTGCTTGGTTAGGATATGGAACTGGACAGTATCCTCCCAGGATTAGAAATCCAGGAACAGCACCATACCAAGTTGCACACAACCTGATTAAAGCTCACGCTACAGCTTACCATACATATGATGATAAGTACCGTGCTTCCCAAGGTGGCAAAGTCTCCATTGCCCTGAATGCTGATTGGATCGAGCCTGTTGATGTTAATAATCCCCGTGAGATATACGCTGCTGACCGTGCAATGCAATTCCAATTAGGTTGGTTTGCCCACCCCATTTTCAAGAATGGTGACTATCCTGATGCACTGAAGTGGCAAGTTGGAAACAAAAGTGAACTCCAAGAACTTTCAGAGTCAAGACTACCTTCCTTCAGTGAAGAAGAAAAGAGCTTAATTCAGGGAACTGCTGACATGTTATGTGCAAATCATTACACTACACAAATAGCAACCCATGTAATAAGTCAGACTACCCCCCCATCGTTTGAATATGACAGGGACTTTGAACTTGCTGAGGAAAGTGATGCACCAAGCACAGTCATTGATGGGCAGAGAGCTGTGGCTTGGGGCTTGAGAAGACTTCTTAACTGGATCAAAGAGGAATATGGAAATCCAGAGATTTATATCACTGAAAATGGAGTGGCCACAGATTCAACAACAACATTTGATGACACAGACAGAATCTTTCTCTACAAAACCTACATTGATGAGGCTTTAAAGGGTGAGTGTGTGCATGAATTACTGAGTG
The DNA here is from genome assembly GCF_902148845.1 of Salarias fasciatus. NCBI lineage: Eukaryota > Metazoa > Chordata > Actinopteri > Blenniiformes > Blenniidae > Salarias > Salarias fasciatus. The sequence continues at coordinate 14,398,171 of NC_043760.1, forward strand.
TTGTTTCGAGATAACAATGTCAAGTTCCATAATGTAGTGAGAATCCTGTTGACATAACCAATGTTAATCCCACAGCCACTTTTTGTAATCACCTTTATTTAGATGATTAAGTTTAAATAGATTTTGTGTGACAATATAAATTCCACTTTTCTAGTTTATCACTTTATGTCTATGCCATCATTTATCATACAGCTCACAATCTGGATGGAGTGAATGTGAAAGGATATGTGGCAACATCTCTCATGGATTCCTTTGAGTGGCTCAGAGGATACGAACTTGGATTTGGTCTACACCATGTTGATTTCACAAACCCCAGCCGGCCAAGGACACCAAAGCGCTCTGCACATTACTACTACCAAGTCATTAAAGACAATGGCTTCCCAATGCCAGATGACGAGAAGACTCTTTATGGATTTTTTCCAGAAGATTTTCGTTGGAGCACTGCCAGTGCTGCTCATCAGGTAGGCCAACACATCATATCCTTTTCAACAGCAACAAACAAAGATTTAAATTGCAGTAGTGAAGAAGTGCTTCAGTGGAACTGGAATATTATGTGAATGGGATCGACTTTTTTTTTCTCTCTTTTTTTTTTTTAAATTTTAGATCGAAGGAAGCTGGAGAACCCATGGAAAAGGAATGAGCATCTGGGACAAGTTTGCTCATACTCCTTATAGAGTGTCCAACTTCGACACTGGGGATATTGCTTGTGACAGCTACAACAAGATTGACGAGGATGTGGAAGTGCTCAAGAAGCTGAAAGTGACCAACTATCGATTTTCTATCTCCTGGCCCAGAGTCCTGCCTGATGGCACGAACAAATACATCAACGAAGAGGGACTGAACTACTACAGTAGATTAATAGATGCCTTGCATGCAGAAAACATCCTTCCACAGGTAGGTTGTGGGATTGTATCACTAAAAGACAGATTTCTTTATTGTATTATTTTTTTCCCCACTGGCAACTACTGACTTTGAATATATTTGACTCTGCTAGTTCTTAACGGAATTAACAGTACTATAGATTTAGATAAAGTATATATATTGATTCCCCTTGACTATGCTGGCTTGTGTAAATGTTGGTCAGTTCAGGTATTTAAACTCTGTGGTTGTGTCAAAGATTTTATATGCTCATCACAGTTTTTCAGTGTTAATTGGACGTCGGGCCCAGGGTGTGGCTTGTTGATACTTTACTGTGATGAATTTCAATGGGATTCCTTGGCTCACATTTGGTCACAGTAGTTCAAAGGAGGTCACTTGTGAGTTACCATGATCCTTTGAAGCAGGGTTTTTGGATTTATTTGAAATTGGTGAGAACTGTTGTCAATAGGGAGGACTTCTAGGCATAAATCTCCTCTGTTAATAGATTTCACATTAATGGCTTCCTGTAACAATTTCTTGAAAAACTATGTCTTTTCTGTGCATATAGTGTATATTGGTGTCTTCAAAGGAAAACGTCTGATTGACGTCTGATGGGTCTGCCCCTATTGACCAGTTGCCCCTTGCCCAAACTGTAAAACTCATTTGCACTCTATCCTTCATTTTTCAGGTCACCTTGTACCACTGGGACCTTCCCTTGGCCCTACAGAGATTGGGAGGCTGGGAGAATGAAACCATAGTCCAGCGTTTCAAAGAATATGCTGATGTTATATTCGAGAGACTTGGGCACAAAGTGAAGTTTTGGATCACTCTCAATGAACCATACATTGTGGCCAACCTTGGCTATGGATATGGCACTTTTGCTCCAGGTAACAGCTTCTCTTATGTCAGTGACCAGTTTTGAACATTCATTGTTGGAAAAGTTTTCTATTATCTAGATTTTGTATCACATTAATGTTTTAATGGCTATGGTTCCGAGGATATAACACACATAATTTAACTTTATTTATTACAGGTGTTTTCCGCAAGCAGTACATTGCAGCTCACAACCTGCTCAAGGCTCATGCTGAGGTTTGGCATCTTTATAATGACAAGTATCGTGCAACACAAAACGGGCTTATTTCCATCACCATCAATTCGGACTGGGCAGAGCCAAGAAACCCTTACAAGGAAGAGGACATTGATGCAGCTCAGCGCTACATACAGGTAGAGAAATACATGTCAGTGCTGAAAGTCTATTTGCCAAGTGTTGCTGCTTTTTCTCATTTACTGTTTAGCAGAGAAATGAGATTTAATCAACTGGGAGTTCATCAGATTCACCTTGTACACTTTTTAGTCGAATAATAACTAATAAGATAGCGTTGACTAATTCTGACAAGTATGATTTTTTCCACAGTTCTTCATTGGCTGGTTTGCCAATCCTGTCTATAATGGAGATTATCCTGAGATCATGAAAACAATCATTCGTGAGAGAAGTCTTGCTGCAGGACTTCCAGAATCACGGTAATGAAACATTAAAAGATAAGTTCAACCAATCAAAGCACAATATATATTATATGGTACATCTACTTCTTCACTTTTAAGATCTAAGAAATTGTTTCAAAAGTGAGATCCTCCCCTGGTGTTTGCCAAGAAATTTTAAAAATTTATTTATTGTAAAAGTAATTGAAAGAAAGTGAAATTATGAAATAAACTTTAGACTATCAGCTGAACAAGAAAACACTTCAGTCGTGGTGAAACACATGAACAATCAGATATTCTGTACTAAAGAAAAGGGTTGCTTTTAGTTCCAAAGAATTCTAAGCCATCAAAAATGTCATCAACTTACATGAAATAAATATGAGGAAGTCTGGCAATCAACCAAAAATAACTATGCTGAAGGAATGTGTTTGAAACCATGTGGGTAGGATTCATCCATATATGAATTGGGGTGGCTGGAGCACAGCCGGTACAGTGTGTTGTGCCAAAAAAATAATACCAGTAACATAATACTTGCTAATGAGGTCGTAATTTTAGGCATTTTCAATGAAGTAAAGCCACTAATATGTTAACTTGCCTATAGTTTACAGTGTGATGTTTGAATCATTGCCACATTAGCGTTTGGCAATATTCTAAAAAGGTACAAAATAAAATAATTTCAAAAAGTAACTGCAGCCAATATTTGAAAAAAAAGAAAGAAGAATCAAACTACATTTCTGAGAAATCAGACTTTTCCTGTGGAAGTTTTGTGCTTTATCAAAAGTAGGTATAGTGGATGAGATAGATGTCATACTCAGTCATTGAGGTAACACTTTCAATTCTGGTTGCAATTTTTTTTAATTGTCTTCTTACATTTGTTGACAAGTTATTGTATTATTGGCTTTATTACATTAAAAATTGACAAAATTATTGCATAACTGCCAGTTAGTCTACAATTTGTCTTTTGATCTCATGTCACCCATGTTTAAAACAGTTCAAAAAATGCCATCTCTTTTTTTTTTTTTGCAGTCTTCCAGAGTTTACCCCTGCTGAAATCGAGAGGATCAAGGGGACTCATGATTATTTTGGCTTTAACCATTACACAACTGTCCTTGCATATCATTCTCCCAGATTGAATCTGCAGGATTATGAAGGCGATCGGTAAGTTGATCGTTTTTGAGGTAACAAAGCACCATGGTTTTCGCACTGTCTCAGCTGAAAATTTTTATATTTATGTAAAGTGTTAGAAATAGAGGTTGAAATATCTGAGTGAAAGTTACACTGTGAACTAATCTCCAATCAAATCTACAGCAAAGTGGAAACTGTTGCGGATCGTTCCTGGATCGAGTCTGGCTCTTTCTGGTTGAAGATCACACCTTTTGGATTCAGGAAACTTCTTAAGTTCATCAAGGATAATTATGGAAACCCACCCATCTATGTGACGGAGAATGGGATCTCAGAACGAGGAGAAGTGAATCTCAACGACCTTCGCAGAATACACTACTATGAGACCTACATTAATGCAGCTTTGAAAGGTACTAAAGTCAATAAAAAACAAGAAGTGGACAGATTTAATTAAGCTTAATTGGCTAAATTATTGCCTTAAATTATTAAAAGAAATGAGAAAGAGCAGATTCAGATCTTCATGATGTGTTGTGGAAGATGCTACCAGTTCCAGTATTTATTTTACTTTTTTCCAGCCAAAACACTGGATGGAGTTGATCTGAGAGGATACACCGCCTGGTCACTAATGGACAACTTTGAGTGGGCTTCTGGCTACGATGAGCAGTTTGGACTTTTCTATGTAAACCGTTCTGACTTCAACCTTCCGAGAATCCCCAAAGCATCAGCCTCTCGTTATGCCTCCATCATCTCCTGCAACGGTTTTCCAGATCCAGCCAGTGGACCCCATGCCTGTTTGGAGTCTGATGGTAAGATGTTCTCATGTTCAAAGACAATATACAGGAAACTGTCAAGCAGTCAGCAAACTTCACTTGAAGCGCAGCGCTTCTTCTGAATCAAGACATAAATTGCAGATTTATTCACATGTCTAATTCTCTCTCTCTGTCTTTTGTCACCGTCGTGCTACAGATTCAACCCCCCCCACAAACCCAACTCCCCCCACAAACCCAACTCCCCCCACAAACACAACCCAGAACCTTGAGAACAAAGTGGACTTTTTGGGTTTGGAGCTTCTCGCGCAAGATGCAGAAGTGGCCCTTTATGTCCTGTTTGCATTTGTTCTTGTAGGTGTAGTCATTATTGCTGTTGCCGTTTTTGGGCTCTTGAAAGCTAAAAAGAAAGTGAAAAAAGTGAAGGCTGAGAACTTAAAGATGGACAAAATGTGAACAAAAGGTTGTAGTTGTATTTCACTTCAGCAGCATGTCTTTTTTCTGTTCTTTGTATTATAGTCATTGGTGGCTGAGAAGTACGTACAGTATGTAACTTTTTTGTTGGGTTGTTCAAAATTTAAAATGCAACATTTAAAGAATTTTATATAGGTGTGTATATTGGTTGTAGAAACTGTAAGTCATTTTGTCACTGTCATCATCCACCCCTTCCCTAAAATGACAAATAAAAAAAATATATGTACATAAAAATCTGTACTATGCCTCATCTCTCTATAATTTTGTTCACAATTGGATGGATGGCTATATTGATTTGCACAGCACCTACACTGAAATTGCACTATTTTGTTTCTAAATGGAGAACAGGGGCGTCACTAGGTTTTAAGTCCAGGAGATACACAGGATGTGAGCGAACCTAGCGCAAAACTCCACAAACAGCGAACAAAGACTGAGAAATTATTCATTATTATTTATTTATTTATTTTTTAATACAGTAAAACTAAAAATATAGGTTTGCAGAGAAACAGTGTGTTTAGCTGCAGTTCTCAAATTGGAGTCCCTTTACCCCCAGTACTTAGCGAGTCAGAGTTTGGGGTTTATGAAAAAATGTCAGATCAGCTGATAATAAATTAATAACCATGCTGTATCAGTTTAAAAACAAATGTATGTCTGCATGTAGGTAGCAATGCGCCAATGAACAAACTAACTATTCCCACAGCTATGGATCAATAAAAAAACTGACATTATTGATACATATCACTAAAGCTGTGATCCATTACTGTCATCACACACAGCTCCTGCCTCTACTCAGTGTTTCTCGCCATAGACGATGGAAACATTTTTAAATAAGCCTCTTTATCAAGTGGTGCTGAGTCTAAACCAGCAGAACTGAGAAGATATCATGACCTTTATCTGGAGTGTGGTTTCATTGAGAACAGAGACAGAAGATCAAGATGTGTGGAGAATCTTCAGCTGGTAGCAAATTAAGCCATTAAGCCGCCGAGCTAAAGCACCTCCTGATTACCAAGAGTCACAGTTCAGAGACTAAACAAAGGAGAGAGTGAGGAATACCTTAGCCTGAAAACAGAATGGTGTATTTGGCTGTAACTTCAGAAAAAGCCCAGAGAGCTTCTTATTTAGTGGTAGAATAGGATTATGACTTACCATACCAAATAGGTGACTATTTGTCACCCATCACTCCCAAGAATAGAGAAACTGTATTGTGAGAAACAGGCTCACCTTCTCACCAATTTAACCTGTTAGTGACGTGAGTGACTGAGGTAAGTAAGTAAGTAAGTAAGTAAGTAAGCTTTATTTGTATAGCACTTTTCCCAGACCAGGGTCACAAAGTGCTTCACATAAAAATAATATGTACATAATAGAAAATACAAAAAACAATCACTAAAATAACAAATATGCAAGGTAAAACAGTACCATGCAGGCCAGAAAACAAATAGATATACAAGATAAAAAACAGTACCATACAGGCTAAAAGGCTTGTTCAAAGAAAAAGGTCTTTAGCTGCTTTTTAAAAGAATCAACATTGTCCAGAGACCTGAGCGAGCAGGGAAGCTCATTCCAAAGACGCGGTGCCACTGCCTTAAATGATCTATACCCTCGAGTTTTGAAACATGTGCGGGGAACCATTAACAAGTTTTGGTTGGAGGACCTCAAGCAGCGAGTGGGAACATAGGGCTGGATCAGGCCCCTGATGTAGTCCGGTGCCTGCCCGTGTAGAGCCCGAAACGTCAAAACCAAGATTTTAAAATTTATCCTGAATGAAACAGGGAGCCAGTGCAGGTCCTTGAGAATAGGACTTATATGGGCTCTCCTACGAGTGCGGGTCAGGAGCCGTGCAGCGGAATTCTGGACAACTTGAAGGCGCGCCAGTTCTTTTTTGTTGAGACAGGTGAACAGGCTGTTACAATAGTCGAGGCGAGATGAGACAAATGCATGTATAATCAACTCCAACTCTTTGAAGGACACCATTTTGCGAAGTTTAGCTATATTCCGAATTTGGAAAAAGCAGTTTTTCACAAGCTGATTGGTGTGGTGTTCCAAGGACATTCCTTCGTCAAAAATAACACCCAGATTTCTTAGGCTGCCTTTAACTGAACAGTTCAGGTCACCAAGATGGTGTTTTATGGCAGACATGGCGCTGTCTGGGGCAACAATCAGAGTCTCCGTTTTGTCTGAATTCAGCTGCAGACTGTTTTCACTGAGCCACTCTTTAATTTTGGCCAGACATCTCATCAGCGACTTAAGTTTTTCTGGCTCAGATGACTTAAAGGAGCAGTACAGCTGCAGGTCGTCGGCGTACAGGTGGTAGGACATGTCACTGAACTGCTGAATCAGCTTGCCAAGAGGGAGGATATACAGCAAGAACAAAATAGGTCCAAGAACAGATCCCTGTGGCACCCCCCACAGAAGCTCCACAGGATCAGACATCACATTGTCAACGGAAACACTGAAAGTTCTACCAAACAGGTATGAGCTAAACCAGTCCAAAACAGGACCTGACAACCCAACCCAGTCCCTCAGTCTGTTGATCAGGATGCCATGGTCGACTGTGTCAAAGGCAGATGATAGGTCTAGTAAAACCAGTACAGTGCATTTGCCAGAGTCCGCAGCCATCATAATGTCACTAGACACTTTCAACAGGGCCGTCTCGGTTGAGTGAGACTCACGAAAACCAGATTGAAATATGTCGTGTATGTTGTGTGTCTTCAGAAAGGAAGCAAGTTGGACACAGACCACCTTCTCCAGGACTTTAGCCAGAAATGGGGTTTTTGATATTGGCCTGAAGCTCTTAACATCTGTAGGGTCCAAGCGTGCTTTCTTTAAATGTGGCTCCACAATGGCATGTTTGAAAGAACGTGGAAACACGCCAGCTGACAGTGACATGTTGAACATTTCTACAATACAATCCCCGATCAGATCAAACACGTTCAGGAGGAGTCTAACAGGGAGAACATCAAGACTACTAGAGGATGGTTTCATTTTGTGAATGACAGATAAAATGTCCTCTTGCGTGACGGGCTTGAAAGATGCCCAGCGTTGAGGGGGGGGTCCCAGATGCTGAGGTCCTTGGCATGGGGCCAATGACAAAGGCAAACCATCTTTTATAGCTCTGACCTTCTCAATAAAAAAGTTCAAGAACTCATCACTTCTGATATTACAATGAGCCAAGGTGGCAGGGACAACAGGTGATACAATAGAACTGATCGTATCAAAAAGCACCTTGGGATTCTTTTTGTTGGAGGAAATCAGCTGATGAAAATAGGTCGCCCGAGCCTCCTCTAACTTCTTATTTAAGGAAGCTATGAGGTCCCTTAAATGAAGCCTGTGGACCTCCAGTTTCGTAGATTTCCACAAACGTTCAGTTTGGCGACATGTTCTCCTTAGACTCAAAATTGCATCATTGATCCAGGGACAGGACTGTTTGCGGCACATAATATTAGTTTTAAGTGGTGCTATTTGATCCAGAATAGACCCACAGTGACTGTTAAAACAGTGCATAAAATCATCAATATCAGTGCAGTCATTAAAGAGAGAAGGGTCAAACCTATCACAGAAATGCGTGGCTGTTGCCTCTGTGATAATCCTCCTCTCTGACTGAGATGGAACACGCCTGGACTCAGGTGGGGCACTTAGTTCAAAGAAGACACAGTGATGGTCACTCAAATGCACATCTTCTACACAGACATTGTCAATATGCAGACCCAAAGAAAAAACAAGGTCCAGAGTGTGATGTTTGGTGTGGGTGGGGCCTGACACATGCTGTTTAAAGTTAAAAGCCTCAGTCATGGATAAAAGTTCAGTTGCTGGGCTGCATGTGTTATCATCAATGTGTAAGTTGAAATCACCCATAAGCACAACTCTTTCCAGGCGGATTATTGATGATAAAAAGTCAGAGAAATCCCTTAAAAAGCCCCCAGCAGGGCCCGGAGGGCGATAGATTAAAATACAATAAAACATGTCTGAAGTGCCAACTTTGATCATAAGTGCTTCAAAGGATGAGAAGTGCTCAGTGTTTATAAGACCACAGGTGTACCTGTCCCGGTACACCACGGCCAGACCTCCTCCACGGCGGCAGGGGCGGGGCCTCCCAAGAGTCAGACAGCCCTCAGGACACAGTTCATTTAAATGAATGAACTCATCCTCCTTCTGCCACGTTTCTGTAAGGAAAAAGAATTGGAGTTTTTCCCTGATGAAAAGCTCATTAAGGGAGAAGGCTTTGTTTGCTATCGAGCGTGAATTAAATAATCCGATCTTGCACGATGAGAGGGATGGCGAGTCCGTGCGGCTCGCTGTGCGCAGCGGGATAGGCTGCAGGCATCTCCCACGGTCACGTGACGACCAGCTGGACCGGCGGCAGGACCCACGCTGCTCCGGGGATGTAAACACTGGGAATCGGCGAAAAACCGGCGACCACATAGCGCATTCAGCGGGGATCCAGCGCTGCGGAAAAGGAGCACGGCCATGCAGAGAGGCTGCGAGAGGCGGAAGGACGTCGGCGGCGTCGGTCGTGTCCTGCAGAAGAGGAATCGGGCGCAGCCACCTGTAGCCTCGGTGAAGTCCTCCACGAGCAGCGTGCTTCATTACACGCTTAACCCGGACCTGGACACCGGCTCGGCAGCCTCTTTTCCTCCTCTTTCGATCACGCGGACGGCGACGAAGAGGCAACAGGTAATCCTGCGTGGTGGGAGGGCAAACAAACGGTGGAGGGAATGCCTGCTTGTAGCCGTCCCAGTCACTAAAGAGGCATTCCATAGACTCCTTAACTCTAAGGAGGGAGCTGCGATCATAAGTCCTCACAGCACAGACACAATCGCTGTCCGTCAACGTCGTTATGACAGCGAAAACGACCATAAACAACCCAGGGAGTCGGCACAGGAGCAGGTGAGCAGCCCAAACAGACGCAGGCGCCATCTTGCTTGTGACGTAGTGCAGGCGTGTGAGGTGTGTTTGATAAGACAAATTACATATATTTACTGTGTGATTATAACTTTTAGTATATGGGTTTGTCAGTTTTCTGCCAATTATTCAAAGAAGTGGCAATAAGTGTTGAACCACTTCAGAAAGTTTTGAGCTGTTTGTTCAACAAACTAGGTTCGCTGGGACTGTGTCAATGTTAATATTGTTTGTAGTGACTTGAAGATGAAGGAAACATTGTAGTATGAAGCTTCAGAACTCCACACCAGGGACTTCAGTCAGGATGCTCTTCATAGATTTCAGCTTGGTCTGTAACACCATCATCCTGGACATCCTAACATCTAAGCTGGCCGACTTGGACCTCCCCCCCACCACAACCGCTTGGATCAAAGACTTCCTCACTGACCACCCGCAATCGGTGAGAATTGGTAACAGGAGTTCTTTCACCGTGTCGCTCAGTACCGGCTCTCCTCAGGACTGCGTGATGAGCCCTCTCCTGTACACCATCTACACACATGACTGCACACCCATACATCCAGTTCAGTTCATCCAGCTCAAGTCCTTCACCTCTTTGCCTCAAATTTCCCGAAATTGAACAGTGATAAAACTGAACTTCTTCTTGTTGGCACCAAGTCCACACTCTCCAAATCTGACAGGTTTTCCCTCACCATCGACGGCTCCACAGTGTCCCCCTCCCCTCAGGTTAAGAGTCTGGGTGTCATCCTCGACAGCTCACTTTCTTTCCACCCCCACATTAATAACATCTCTTGGTCTGCATACTTACACCTACGCAATATAAACCGTCTCCACCCCTCTGTCGCCCCTCACACCACTGCCATCCTGGTCCACAGCCTCGTCACCTCCTGCCTTGACTACTGTAACTCACTCCTTTTTGGTGTCCCCCACAAATCCCTCCATAAGCTCCAACTGGTCCAGAACTCAGAAGCTTGCATCGTCACCAAAACCCCTTCCTCTCACCACATCACTCCTGTCCTCCAGCAGCTCCATTGGCTCCCTGTCAAATTCCGGATCATCTTCAAAATACTTCCGTTTACATTTAAAGCCATCCACAACCTCGCCCCCTGCCTCCTCCGCATCAAAGGTGTCGATGTAGAGAGAGTGCCCACCTTCTAGTTCTTCGGGACCCACATCTCGAGGGACCTGTCCTGGGCGGCCAATACAACATCTCTGGTCAGAAAAGCCCAGAAGCGCCTCCACTTTCTGAGGGTCCTGAAGTGGAACAGGCTGCAGACGGACCTGCTGGTCTCTTTCTATCGGGCTACAATTGAGAGCGTGCTGGTGCATGCTATCCCTGTGTGGTATGCTGGCAGCACAGTGGCTGACAGAAGAAGACTGGAGCGGGTCACAAGAACAGCTGAGAAGGTGATCGGCTGTCCGCTGCCCCCCCTGGACAACTCCAGGTGCCTTACCAGAGCCAAGGCAATCATGAAGGATTTCCACCACCACCTGCCCTCTGGAAGAAGGCTCAGACCCATCAAGAGCAGAACAAACAGGCTCAAAAACAGCTTCTTCCTTTGGGCAATTAGAACACTGAACTCAACATGAACATCTCTTACATAAATCACTGATTATCATCTCTCACGTGCAATATTGACACCACCACCTATGCACCCATATGTGTAATACCTACTATCTTATTTATTTTCCTATGTGCAATGTGACATTATTTATTACTCTGTATATAGTCCCTCTCCATCTTACCCATCATCGAATTAACTATTGTGAACTTATGTCACTTGTGTATGATTTGCTAGTTATAATGTAGAACTTTTATGAATTGTATGCACTATAGTGGATCTGCTGCAATTTCGTTGGCCAGGAAACTGACCAATGACAAATAAAGAATCTTGAATCTTGAATTTTGAATTAACAGCTGCTTCATAGAGCTTCTCACTGCACACACTACCTGGTTAACTCCTTAACGTCCTGCAACCTGCTGTAACTCTGGGACCCTACTGGAACATGTGAGCTGACCTCTGACCTGCCTGACTGTCACATAACGTTCACATTACACTGCTCGTGTTCTGAAAGCTGTAAATTTAAAATTCTAAATGCTGTGAAGTGAAAGTGTAGCTTCAATAAGACTTTGCCTGTGTTTAAAATGATAGAAATTATGTTGACATTACTCCAATTTAATTTGGTTAAGTTAATTTCTACTACACAGATCTTAAATATTTAGGTTTGAATTAGGGATGTGCGATACCACTTTTTTTCAGACCGATACCAAGTACGAGTACTTCATCTTCAGTACTCACCGATACCGATACTTTATATACATAAAATTCAAAATAATGCAATGACAGATTATTTTTGAAAATGAATTTTATTTCCAATAAAAAGGCAGCCCAGCCACTACGTTTAAGTCCAAAATAATAGTCTGAAAAATAAAACAAGCAACTCTGAGTTTGCACTTATTTAAATGAAATTAAGTGCAAGATAAAACAATTTCTCTGAGTTTTACACTTTACATAAACTAAGGTTTTTAAATGTACTAATTTTAATGATTTCTTTTATGAACTAAAGTCAAAGATAGAAAAACCCCTGAGTTTAAAGAGCTGCTCGTGTTATTTGTGCTGCTCTCGGATCTCTGCTCTTCAGTTTATCGGTCTTCTGCAGAGTTTGCCGTCGAGTTGCTGCCGGAGTTTTCTTTTTTCCAGCACAACAGCGTCAGACTCTCGTCCACAAGCTTCCCTGAGGTGTTTAAACAAATTACTAGTGGTAAATGAACAACATCGCGCACCTCCTTTAGCAATTTTAGCATTGCAGAGTTTGCATTCTGCAAAGCTCGGCTCGTTTTCACTTATATAAAAGAATTTCCACACCGGCGGAGTTTTGGTGAGACGAGCAGCCGTTCTGGATTCATTCCTGTTGTCTCTGCTCTGGATGAGACTCATGGAGAAGTCAGCCCGCTGCAGTGAAGCCCTGCGCCTGTCAGCGCTCCAGAGAGGAGCTTCTTCCTCTTTCATGTTTGTCGGCAGCTTGCATCCCATTTGGTTGCACTACCGCCAACTGCTGGTGAGGAGGGCTTACGACGCGTGGGGTTTTCTTGCCGTGAGTATCGGCGGCTGGCATCGGTAGGCTTCACGAGTACCCGATACCTTGAAATAAGGCCAGTATCGGCCCGATACCGATACCTGGTATCGGTACTCGCACATCCCTAGTTTGAATGTTTAAAAAGTAGATAACTCATATAGCATTTGGGGTTACAAATGGCAGATTGTGTTTAATTAAAGGGACTTAAGGCAACTTTTCAAAATTTACCTCAGTGCTGCCGCGATAGGTGCTGCGGGTAACTGCAGCCACCAGCCAAGGCAGCACGGGAGCGCGCACAAACATTTTACAGAATGTCCGTCTTCACAGCACTGCACCAGGGATGCTCATGCTGTTTACTATGTCGCGGATTACTGCAGGACCACAGTGCATATTATGTGATTTTTGTAAGCATCCATTTTCACTCCCAAATGCAGCTGAAGTTCCCTCTATGAATCAAACGCATATCCAATATTTATTCGGGTGCCAGCCCGGCTTCGGTCATATTTTTATTTTTATTTATTTATTTTTTTTTGACTCACGAGATAACGCTGATAATAGGGCTGCGTTAAACGATTACTTTTGTAATCGATTAATCTAGGAAATAGTTCTTCGATGCATTGATTAATCTAACGATTCATTTTTAAATCCGTCGCGGAGCTCCTCTCCGCCTCCGTGTTTATGCGGCGGGTCCCTGCGTGCTCTGCGGCCGGCACAGAGCGCGTCTCCACCTGGGAGCAGAGATCCGGAGCTCTCTTGTTAGCTTCCGTGGGGCAGCTCCACTCGGCCCGTGGAAGCCGCGGCCTGCTTCACGCGCCTCCGTGGAGCAAGCCGCGGCGCGGCAGCTCCGAATCTCCGCTCCCGGGCGGTGACGCGCTCTGTGCCGGCCGCGGAGCGCGCGGGGACCCGCCGCATAACCACGGTGGCGCGTGAAGCAGGCCGCGGCTGCTGGAGCTCTCCCGTCACCTCCGTGGAGCAGCTCCGGGCCGTTTACCCAATCGACCCCAACTCAGCAGGGAGCGCTGCTGAGACTGGCCGCCTGTGAGTGTTTTGGGACGGGGAGGGGCTCACGCAGCACCCACTGCTTGCTGAGAACAGCGGAGACGTCCTGTCACGTCTCCAGAGCACCAGAAAAAGCCGCTAAATTTGTCGCTAGTTACTTTTGACAAAAAAAGTCGAAAAGAGGCTTTGGAAAGTCGCCAGATTTAGCGAGAAAGTCACCAAGTTGGCAACACTGCCCGCCCCTGATCCCAGCAGTGTTTGAGTCCGTGTCCATGGCGGCCATGTTCTTCCTGTTCGGCAACGCGCATACAACGTCAATTTACGTCACATCCCCACGATTGCGCGGGAAATTCGGACCCCGAACAGCAGCAAATTATTTGGCACACAGCCTGTATAAGGCAACAGACAGATACGCGGATTGGCCTGTTATTTTAGGTTTTTAATGCTTCACGATCCATTAGCATTGAATAAAGTGGAAATGCATGTGTAGTTTTTCACAAATCTTGCCTTAAGTCCCTTTAACATGAAGATGATGAAGAGTCCTTGAAAAATGTTCTACCCTGTAAGAGGTCCTTGGTTCCTAAAAGTTTGAGAACCCTGGTCTATAATGTTAAAGTCAGGTTTTTATTTGTCAGACAAGGAGCATTGGGTTTATTAATAACATGGGACTTCCTGCTGTTAGCTGGTGCTAACTAGCTGTTACTCCCAGCAGTGATCAATACTATCAATACTTACTTTCTCGAAAAACTTTCTTATCTTAGTGATGGTCATGCTATGCCCTTCCCCAGGCTTTGTACAGACCCTACTATTGTGGCTTTGTGGGGTCAGCTCAGGGCGGTGGCTGTGGTCCCTGCCTGGGGGTCCATCCCCCTCCTGGACATAGCTTCAGCCGGGCTTCACGGACAGGCCCGTCTGGGGTGATTGCAGGCCTCCCAGTGGCGTTGCGGATGGATGGCGACCTGTCCGGCCGGCCTGCAGGTTGTGTACCTGCAGAGGCCTCAACGCGCTGACGGACTCCCTCTCCCGGTGGAATCCTCGACCAGGTGGGGTGGTGCCTCCATAGGGGAGATGTGCGCTGGGGGTTGCTTAAGGAAGCGGCCCACTGTCCGCTCGACCCCCTGAGAGCCGCTGGCCTCTGGGCTAGGATGCTCTCTTGCACTCCTGGCCACAGGTCCTTCTGTAGGCGTTCCCGCTGACCCCTCTGCTTTGGCCGACGCCCATCAGGGTGCTTCAGAGGGGCACACACTGCTGCTGGTGGCCCTCTACTGGCTGGTGTGGGCTTGGTTTCCTCTGCTCCGCAGGTTATCCCACAGCCGACCGTGGCACCTTCTCAGCAGGAGGGGTCTGCTGTATCAGCATGGTGGCCGGGTGGGGCACCCCCGCCCTCACCGTCTCTGTTTTGCTCCTGGCTACTGAGGGGCCCAAGTCGCTGCTGAGCAGCTGTTCGGGGCCTGTCAGGCAACTGCCTTGAATGCTAGGGCGCCATCTACCAGGCGGCTGTGTGATAGTGGGTGGCGGTTGGTTGCACAGGGGTGCAACGGCCGTGGGGAGGACCTGGTGCTCTGTCCGGTCCCCATGGTCCTTGACTTCTGCAGTCTTTTGGAGCCTTAGCCCGGTCCCCGTTCACATTGGGGGTGTATGTGGTGGCGATACCAGCCCGCCATGCATGGGTTGTAGGCAGCGCTATTGGAGACGACACTCTGGTGTCGGCTTTCCTCCTTTTTGAGGCTCCAAGATCAGCAGACCCAGTAGAATAATGCCACTTTAATAGTGTCATTCTGACCTTCCTCTATTTCACAAACAGGAGAGGATGTGGATTTACCATGCCTCCTCTTTTCTCCTTGGTTCAGGCTGCGATTAGCTGTTTGCATCCACAAGACAACAGTTGGAGTTGGGTCAAAGGTCTGCGTGGTGAACTTAGACAACAGAATGTGCATTAGAGATGAGAGGCGAGAGTCTGATTAGCAGGATCTGTACTTGCTTTTTATGATATCCAGCTGTGAAAACCCCTTTTCACATGCAGCATTGCTCAGGGGCAGTGTAAGGGCCAAGAAAAGAACCCTCTGAATGTTAGAATAACTGTCAGGATTGCTTGTCTTCACTACATTCACCAGGTCGTGCACAGAGGAGGCTGCCAG
The DNA here is from genome assembly GCF_902148845.1 of Salarias fasciatus. NCBI lineage: Eukaryota > Metazoa > Chordata > Actinopteri > Blenniiformes > Blenniidae > Salarias > Salarias fasciatus. The sequence goes on from NC_043760.1 coordinate 14,413,979, forward strand.
ACGTTTTCCAGCTTGCTTTAAACTCATCCACTCTCTTAAAGTGGTGTCTTTGTCAACAGGCATGTTGGCTTCATACTTCTCAAGGATGTTACTAAGAGTTGTGTTGCCAAAACTGTGCAGATCTTTCATTTCAAGAGGCCAAGTTGTTGGATCAAAAATCAGAAACTGATCACATGATTTTAGGGATTCAAATCTCTATTCAAACTCATGAATCAGAGCTCTCAAAACATTGATCTTGTCCCTGTCAGCATCAGCATGTGGCCCAGTCTCTTTCCTGAACTTGCCCTCAACTCTCCATCAGTAAACTGTCCAACAGCAACCATGAGCTCATCTTTGCATTCACCAACAGTTAGATTCTCTTGCTGAAACTTGAGGGAGGTGAGCTTTAAAACATTACCAATATCAAGAACGTTTGCTAGGAAACAAGCATGTCATCACTTGTTGCCACTTGAATCTGAATGGCAGGTAACATTCTCCATATTTTCAATAGAGTCTCCTGTCTCCATGCAGACCATCTGATGTTGTGAAATTTTCCTAATTTGGCAAAAGCTATTCCTTTCTTTTTGCATATGCTCTTTAGTTGTGCAATTCGTTTTGCACCACCTTTCTTTAAGTAAAGTCTTAGCAACTTCACAGTTGATTGATTAAATGACTGACAGTATGAGACTGTGCGATCAGATGCACTCCATGATGGGGCTTCCCCCCTCTCGAGAACGATACGCGCTCCCCACATTTACTCCAAGCCTCTTCAGAAACGGAATATCTTCCTCATATGGACGCATAGGATGTCCATGTTTCGCTTTGTGAAAGGCTAAAAGAAAAACATTACGCAGTGCTTGATGTTGCTCTTCATTCAGTTTGTCTTTCCATTTGTCGAGGGGACCACTGGACTTCTGGTCCTGGATGCGTCTGTTTTCGTTATCAATCGCTTGAACTTTCTGATGCTCTCTGCTATTGGTGTGCTTATCAAAAGCTGAATGATTGAAGTTTTTAGTACCTGTATAAAAGGCACCGTTTTTGTCAGCCACAGTGGGATTTTCAGGGCATACTCTGCACCGCGTCTCCGTGCGTTCATCATTAGCTTGAAGCCAGCTGACCTCCTGCAACCACTTCTCCGAGAACACGCGCTTCTTTTGCTGTTCTGACTCAGTCTGGCGCTTCTTTGGGGGTGGCAGAACACCAAAATAGTTGCTTAATGGAGCTTGCTTCTTAGACAATTTGATAACGTTCTAAAGCAACGGCTCATTGGCCTCTCTGACACACAGATGTGCACCTTGCTATCTCCAAATCTTGGTATGCAAATGAGCGTTGCAACGTTTCATCTGGCACGCATTTTTTAATTTAGTAGCGCATGCACACCAACGCACTGCTTATGTGCACCCCTGTTCATAGATTTCAAGTTGCTATGCAAGTGTGCACCATCGATGTGCACCAATCACAGCTGTTGTGTAGAATGATGTTTTCCCGGAATTATTTCCTGATAATACTGGTATGGTGGGTCCAGGCCAGTTGTACTGGTGTTAAGCTGTAGTAGATACAATAATGTTTTGAAATTGCTTTTTTTTTTCATTGAATTTAGAGGCAGTTTTAATAATTGGTGTAAAGATACAAATGCTCTATAGAATCTCCCTGAACAATCAATTTTTTTTTTTTTTTTTGCTCGCTCCTTGTCTCTTTTTCCTTCCTTGTGTGGGCCAAAAGATTTGATGTACATTATCATGCATTTGAAAAAAAACAAAACAAACAAATGCCCTAAAATGCTATTGAATATACTTGAAGATAAAGTTAACACATTTCTTTCTTTGCATTTCTATTCATTTAAAAAAATGTCTTCATGCCCCTCTCAGAACTGAGAACATGGTCTCCCTCCTTACCCACCAGTGCATCCAGAGTCATGTCCAAAGGGTGATCAGACCTTTTCCTCTGCTACCCTGAGGCTGTGGAATGCCCTACCCGACCACCTGAGGGCGCCACAGACTACAGAAATAATAATAATAATAATAATAATAATAATAATAATAATAATAACAATAATAATAATAATTTGAAATTCATGGTTATCTTTGAAACCAGAATGTATTTGTGTTGTTAAAAGTTTGTGTTCATACGTGTAACTGAATATCTTATATTCTATTTTTACCTTTTGAATTCCACAATAAATATCCGTTCCATTTCCCTGGTAGATGTGTTCAGATCCTGTTAGATAGTGTTCTTTTGCCATGTAAGTCAATTTGTAGCTTAAATGTGTGCAATGAAAAGGAGTGTTGGTGTCTGCAGGGATGTGTCACAAGAGACAAAGCACAAATGTGAAACACAAATTTTGTTGATTTTCATGATTCTGACTGATTGTAGAAATCGTGGAAAAGCTATGCAGGTTTACTTGTCCGATGTCCAGTGCCACTTTAATGAACTTATTCATCAGTTTCAAGGTAAAACTAAGAAATGCAAAAGTCACCAAATACGGCTGGTTGTCCAATAAAGGCTTAAATTAGAGTTGTACTTTCTCCTCATTGGGAACATCCCATTTTGAACCTGAGCTGTGGAGCTTTATCTGGATGGTTTGATTTTCTCTCAGTCCAAAAATCTGCATTTGAGGTAAGCTGGAGAGGATAACTTGCTTATTTATGTAAATGTCCTTCCTTTAAGCAATCTCAGGTGTCAATCTCATGTCATCACGTTTCAGTAATGAAGTCGGGATGAAAAAATGGAAAAGAAATCTCACTCAAGATACTTTGTTAAAAGCCCTTCTTCTCTAAAGAAGGAAAAAAAGAACCTTAGGTTTCTCTTCAGTTCTATAGCCAGGCTGACAAGAAGTCCCAGCTTTGTCAAACCCTGTATTAACTTTAACTTTAAGCAGTAATTCCTTTGTAAGCTTCTTTAACAACAAAATTCTGACAAAAACATGTAGAATTGTAGGCATATTCTGCAAAGCTGTCACAGACTGATCAACCACACCCTCATAATTACATAATTTACATATATGGACACACTTGACATTTCTGATGCTGAATTCCATTTTAAAGCTGACAGTACGGTCATTTACTGCGACCGCTCTACCCTTGCTGAGGCCCTTGTCTCCTTGCAATTTGCTTGTACCCTTGTGGAACGCCAGCTTATGCATTTGAAACTTATCTTAAACATTTCTAAAACCAAACTACTGACACCGCCCATGCACTGAATTCGGCCAACACTCCTTTATATATTCTGCACCCACTGCTTTAAATTCTGTAGGGAAAATTCGGAATCTTAACCTTTGGGGGGAATTGGAATCAGCCTCCCACCGTTCCTGCTCTTGCTGTACACGAAAGCCCCGTTATTTAACTTTATTGCTTTGACTTCTTTATTTTTGTTTTTATGTTGTTTGATTTGTATTTTCTGTGGACTCTGCATTATTCATTTGAACTTTGAAAACTGCTGCTGTCTTGGCCAGGCTTCCCAGTGGGACTGACCTGGTTAAATAAATATATTAAATAAATAAAAAATCCCCCTACAAATCAGCTATGTGATGATTTGAGTTCAAATCACCGTGGCTTACCTCTCTCTCTCCCTCGCTGTAGTTCAGATCTGAGTCTGGGACTATCTGAGTGTAGTTTTCATGTTCTACCTGTGTTTCCGCTCAGTTTTTGTGAAGGATTGATAACTAGTCAAGGACATATGCAGCATTTATTCCACCTCAGACAAGCTCCAACTCTCAGGACAGTAAGAGGAGAGAGCTCTGAAAGATGAAGATGAATCTTTTGTTCAATCCTGCAGCAGTCTCTAGTGGCAGCGGGAGATTTCTACAGCGATCAGAGTCCCAGTTCGTGGCAACAGGGCACTGCAGCTAATCCCTGCTGATGATAAAAGGTCTCCGAACGGTTCCAAACTGCCACCGAGGTGTTACCTTTAGCTTTATTCAATTAAATTACAGGGAAATGTTAAGTAACAGGGAATGGTTTTGTTTCACAACATTTTGCTGTCCATGCCAGCAGTCATAAAGTAGTGTAGAAGAAAGTGAGGGAAAAATTATTTCATAACATGTCACAAGCTGTAAAAACATTTCAGGGTCTGCGTGTTGCATGATTTATATATATAAAAAAATGTTATACTGAATTTGTTTGAAGAAAAAAAAATGTGTCTATTTTGTAATTGCAATGTTGCAAATCCCTGTATCATACACTTTAGGTGTAGTACACTGCTTCAATAAATCAATCAATAAATCCATAAATCAGTCAAACTTTATTTGTAGAACACTTTTCATATTCATAAAAACAACGCAAAGTGCTGAACAGTAAAAACAGTCATAAAAACAGAAAAGAACAAAAACCGCACCATCAATCAGCATGCACCACGCACCACACACACACACACACACACACATACAAACTGACACACCGCCCACATCGGGAGAAGTCGAGGGTCATTAATACTAGGGCTCCAGCGCCCGACCCCCAAACCCGCCAGACCAAGGGAACCAGCACACTTAAGTGTGGAGACCCCCAGGCCAGGCGGGATCAGAGGACCTGAGCGCAGTGACCTCAGCAGAGGACCGGAACCAACTCCCAGTGTGAAGGACCCCCCTCAGGAAACACTGGAATTAAACAGCTAAAAATTTAAGAGGATGTGATACAAATTAAGATAAGATTATAAAGTAAAAAAGGAAAGTCAGTTAGAGGTACATAATAAAATAGAATAAAATTACATTAAAAAATGATGGAAATAAGAGAACTATAAAAGGTCAATTAAAAGCCAGATTAAAAAGGTGTGTTTTTAACCTCCCTTTAAAAATATCAACGGTCTCTGCGGTCCTGAGGTTCTCCGGCAGGCTGTTCCACAGGCGGGGGCCGTAATGGCTAAAAGCCGCCTCACCATGGGTCTTTGTTCCTGCTTTTGGAACACGCAGTAAACCACTGCCAGAGGACCTCGGGGCCCGCGAGGGTCGATAGGGTAAAAATAGATCAGCTAAATAAGAAAGTGCAGGGCCGTTAAGACATTTAAAAAATAATAAGAGAACTTTAAAATCAATCCTGAAGCAGACAGGGAGCCAATGCAGCGACTGTAAAACCAGTGTAATGTGGGCCCGCCCCCTGGTACTCGTCAGCACACGCGCGACTGAGTTTTGTAATAATTGTAGGTTTGAAATATTCTGTTTGGGAAGACCAGCGAGCAAGGCATTACAGTAATCTAATCAACAGGAGATAAAAGCATGCATTAGCACCTCTGTACTGGCCTGAGAGAGAAACGGGCGGACTCTGGCTATATTCTTCAGATGATAAAATCCAATCTTAGTTATGTTTTTAATGTGTGGAATAAAACTTAGCTCAGAGTCAAAAATCACACCCAGGTTTTCAACCGATTGTGCTGGTTTAAAATCAAGTAATTTTGGTAAAAGTTTCTCTCTCCAGCCTTCGGGACTGATAACTAAAACCTCAGTCTTGTCCTGGTTGAGCTGTAGGAAATTCACTGCCATCCATGACTTGATGTCTGAAATACAGTTAAAAAGGTTTTCTATTGGCCCTGAGTCATCAAGAGACGCAGCGATGTACAGCTGAGTATCGTCAGCGTAACTATGGAAAATGATGCCGTGTCTCCTGATGACGTCCCCAAGTGGAAGCATGTAGATTAAAAAGTACGGGACCTAAAATTGAACCTTGGGGAATCCCACACCTAATTTCATGGCTTCCTGAGGAACATGTATCCATACTAAGATAAAAACATCGATCTGTGAGATAAGAAGTGAACCAGTGCTTAAAGCTGCTGGCATGCTTACTTATATAATTTACGATCAAGAAGAAGAGGTTATGACTCATTCTGTAAGCTTTACACGGGTAATTGCAAGATAAACAGTCTGCTGAGGCCATAAAAGGCAATAAAGGTTGATTCATTTTACGTGTACAGACAAAATAAATTACCATTTAACTTTACATAAATGTCTGATGTCTGAATGAAATATGGGTGGAAGCTGGAATCATTCCACTCACAGTGTGACACAACAACAGCACGTTGAAAGGACGAAATCATGGATCATAGGATCTGTATTTATTCTAAACAGCAGCATTAAACAGGATCGAAGTATGTTACACATAACCTACCAAGTAGCATTAAAGTTTACAAAAGAATGGCGTTCACATATCTGTTTTGAGGAGTTTCATTAAAGCTCATTCAAATTTATTCACCATGTTAATTAATTAATCATCTTCTTGTTTTTTTTGGAATGTTTTTTGGCACGAAAGAAGAAAAAAAATGTACAAATTAAACCCAATACCACAACAATCAGAAGAGCAAATGTGGTGTACAGTCCAGTTTCAGCATCGGCGATCGTCAGCGTCATTCCAAGGAAATTCACACTGTCGTCAGTGTTTGGTGAACTTGTTCCTACAGGAAAGACACAGAGGTATCAGAGGGTCATTTTTTTTTTAAACCTTTATTATCAATAAATGTTGACCTGAGTGTGTCGGTTTTACCGTCTGACAGGCAGTCATTGGGTCCTAAAGCAGGATCAGGGAATCCGTTACAGCTGATTATTGTTGAGTATGAAGAGACTGAGGACTTGGCTATTCGAGGAAGTTTTGGGTCCGAACGATTGACATAGAAGAGGCCAAATCTCTCTGAAAAACCAGTGGCCCATTCCAGATTGTCCATGAGTGACCATGCTGTGTAACCTTGGATGTTCACACCATCTAACAGGTAAGCTGGAAGAGGAGTATTGACACTTTTAAACATACAACTAAATAAAATGAATTTCAATACTTGAAAATCAGTTTCGAGGTTTAAATTCACCACAAATGCTAATATTACTTAGACTCTTTTTATGCAACGTTTCAAGTAAAACCACACCAATTTTGCATTTTTTTTTTCCAGAAAAGTTTCGCATTTACGCAACAACATTTTGAAAACAATGTGAATTTACCCAGAAATGAGAGAAATGCTAATAACTATTTAGTTTCCTGGGTGGATTACTCCTGGGTGCCATTGTTTGTTGTTGTACTGAAAGCACACACGTGAGCAGAGAACAATACACTATACATTTTTTACAATGGTGAGTACGAACTGTTGTAATATAATACTTTTGCCATGGGGGGGCACTGTTGTTTTGCTCAATGTGCTCTGACTGTCAGCTGTGATGTTGTTCTCTGAACGTGTTAAACTTCTTGTTAAACGTGCAGCACGAACATGGTGCACATGTGCAGTAGCAGCATTTCTGCTCTGTACATAGATACTGAGTTGGAGTGTTTTTCAAAATTTGCTGTTTTCAGTGGCTCCAAGCACCATTGCTGCATAAGTGACCACTCAAAACACAAGTCAAGTTTTGTGTTTTTACTTGAAAATGTTGTACAAACTGGGTCTCAGTCTCTGTATGACTGGCTGTGGTCTTAATTACAGTACATAGGAGAGATGAAATACCTTTCAAAGCCTGGTTTATGTATTGTTCATGGTAGTAGCTCCTGTGATGATCATTCAGGTCAATCGTGCCTCGTTCTGAAATGCCATTTTCTGTAATGATGATTGGCGGATCTCCATATTCCTCTTTAATGAAGTTTAATATCTTTCGGAAACCAAACGGGGAGACCTTGAGCCAGGATGAACCCGAATCCAGCCAGGTACGATCAGCAATTGTTCCTGCACTCCTACAATTGTTGTGAATAGAAGTTGAAATATGGAAAGAGAAACATTTTAGTTCAACTACCAAAGGGATGGTGATAATGTGCTCTTTTTTTCTCTTCCTTGTTTGTTTACCTGTCGGCATCATAGTGTTGAAGATTACCATATTCCACTGGAAATGCCAGGACAGTGGTGTAGTGGTTGAACGCAAAATAATCATAGGTTCCTTTAATCCTTTTGATCTCCTCTGAAGTAAACTCAGGTAACCTGGAAAAATGGGGAAAAACACTGAAGTGAATGAAAGTCAAGGAAAAGTACACCAGTTCCGAAGACAACTATATATTTATCAGAAAATGATTTCAATTAATTTTCAGTTTTACCTGGATTTTGACAGGCCAGCAGCAAGACTTCTCTCCCGTATGATTGTTTTCATCATGTCGCTATAGTCACCATTATAGATGGGATGGGCAAACCATCCAATGTAGAACTGTCCAAGAAGAGACATTACTTACTCAAAACTTTTACCACACACCTCAGCTGTTACATATGGAAGAATCCTGATGTACCTCCACCACACGTCTTGCAGCATCAACGTCCTCTTGTTTATGGGGATTTCTCGGTTCGGACCAGTCAGAGTTAATAGTGATGGAAATGCGTCCATTCTGTCTGGGTCGATACTTTTCATTGTAGAGGTGCCAGGCCTCTGCGTGGGCTTTAAGTAGGTTATGACCAACAATGTAAGGCAGTGTGCCAGGGCGGAAACTGATACCTTGACACATGGAGAGTGACAGAAATTAATATTGAGGCAGATCGAGATATAAACTTTAGTCTAGATTTTTCTCTTTTTTTTTTTTTTTTTTTTTGGCAATAGTGTTCCATGAATCATACCTGGAGCAGCTACACCATAGCCATGACCTACAGCAGCTATATTGTATGGTTCATTGATGGTGATCCAAAGCTTCACTTTATCACCCAGAGCGCTGAAAATAACATCAGCATAATCCTTGAATCTTGAAATAATTGTGTCATTTTCCCAGCCTCCAACTTTCTGGAGAGCTTGTGGTAGGTCCCAGTGGTACAAAGTGATCTGACAGCGAAGAAGAATCATTTACGCCTTAATAAAGTCAGAAACTTTCAGTTACTAGCATTTATTTGGATGAGATGCCAAAAAGACTTGCACTTACATGAGGCTGGATATTTGCAGCAAGCAAGGCATCTACCAGTCTGTGGTAATAGTTGAGTCCAGCCTCATTAATGTGTCCTGTGGTGCCATCAGGAAGCACCCTTGACCAGGAAATGGAGAAACGATAATGGGTCACCTTCAGCTGTTTCAACATAGCAACATCCTCCTCAACTTTGTTGTAACTGTCGCAGGCAATGTCCCCAACATCATCATCAAAAACCCGGAGAGGAGTGTGTGCAAACTTGTCCCAGATGCTGAGACCTTTTCCATCTGCTCTCCATCCCCCTTCAATCTAATGACAAGAAAGACACAACAGGGGTTATCAACAATGAAACCCAGGAGAACATGCTGTATGCGTTGTCTGCCAAGATTGAAATGTTTTCACGTCTGTACTTACCTGATATGATGCAGTAGCAGTGCTCCAAATGAATCCTTCTCTGAAATACCCATAAATCATCTTCTCATCATCTGGTGTGGGGAAGCCATTATTTTTTATGACTTGATAGTAGAAATGAGCGGAGTATTTGGGTGTTCTTGGTCTATTAGTGTGGGTAAAGTCCACATGGTGCAGCCCAAACCCCACTTTGTATCCATTTAACCACTCAAATGAATCCATAAGGGAAGTTGCGAGGTATCCCTTCACTTTGACTCCATCAAGTTCATAGGCTGTTGTTAAAAGAAACACAGACACACAAAAGGGCATGATTTCCACTACAAGCAACTGTATGTAACATGGAAAAGTTATTTTTGCATACCTTTGAGGGCTTCATCAATGTAGGTCTTGTAGTAAAATACTCTTTCAATATCATCCCATGTTTTTGTTGAGTCTGTGGCCACTCCATTTTCTGTAATGTAAACCTCTGGATCTCCATATTCCTCCTTGATCCAGTTGAGGAGCCTCCTCAAACCCCAAGCCACAGCTCTCTGCTCACTGATGTCCGTGGTTGGTGCATCACTTTCTTCTTTCAGTGCAAAGTCCCAGTCATTCTCAAAGGATGGGGGGGTAATCTGATTTATTACATGGCTTGAAATTTGTGTAGTGTAATGATTTGCACAAAACATGTCAGCAGTTCCCCTGATGAAGCTCTTATCTGCGTCAGTAAAGGAAGGTAGCCTTGACTCTGAAAGTTCTTGGAGTTCACTTTTGTTTCCAACTTGCCACTTCAGTGCATCAGGATAGTCACCATTCTTGAAAATGGGGTGGGCAAACCAACCCAATTGAAATTGCATTGCACGATCAGCTGCATAAATTTCACGAGGATTATTAGCATCAATTGGCTCGACCCAATCAGCATTTAGAGCAATGGAGACTTTCCCACCTTGGGAAGCACGATACTTATCATATGTATGGTAAGCTGTGGCGTGAGCTTTAATCAGGTTGTGTGCAACTTGGTATGGTGCTGTTCCTGGATTCTTAACATTTGGAGGAATCTCTCCAAGCCCATATCCTGACCAGGCAATTGTATAAGGCTGCTGGAAAGTTATCCAAAATTTCACTCTGTCACCAAAAGTGGCAAAACAGAAGTCAGCATAGTCATTAAAAACATCAATCGTTTCAGGATTTTCCCAGCCATTCAGCTCAGTTTGCAAAGCAGTAGGGAGGTCATAATGATAAAGTGTTACTATCGGGGAGATATTTGCTGCTACAAGGCTGTTAATGAGATTGTTGTAGTAGTCAACCCCTTTCTGGTTCAGGGAGGAACGCCTCCCATCAGGAAAGATCCTGGACCAGGAAATAGAAAATCTGTATGAGTTTACCCTCAGACCTCGCAGCATGTAAAGATCTTCATTGAATCTGTTGTAACTATCACAGGCAACTTGTCCAGTGGCGTCCTCAGGGATACCACTATCAGATGCATTAGTAAAGGTATCCCAGACACTGGGCCCTTTCCCATCAGCATTCCAGCTACCTTCAATCTGGTAAGCTGAAGAAGAAACTCCCCAGCCGAAGTCATCGGGAAATGTACCATAGTGGTACAGTTTTCTCTCGAAAGTTGACTGGTGTGAAAACTTTTCCCAGACTACTTTTGATTGAGAAGGTACATCTGAGGGTGATAAAGAGCCTGAATAGGGATGGGGATACATTTCACCTCTTGTCATAACTCCACTTTTGGGTGAACCAAAACCATTTTGATTGATAATTTCTGCATAGATGTATGCAGATTGCTTTGGTGTTCGTGGTCTGTTGGCATCTTTGAAGTCAACATAGTGAAGACCAAATCTTTGGCTGTAGCCTTGATTTCCTTCAAATCCATCCATGAGTGACTGCACTGTGAATCGCTGCACATTTACTCCATCCAAGGATATGGCTACAATATGAACACATACAGTAACTTATTAAAGTTATGAAAGCTTTCTTCATTTTGTTTTAAACAGTTCAAATTCTTAACACTAACCTTTCAAAGCCTCATTGATGTAGCTCCTCAAGTACTGTATTCTGCTTTGATCATTGATGACGTCCCCAGTGTTCTCTGTTGGCATCCCATTCCCAGTTATGTAGATTGGTACTTTGGTAGTTTGTAAGTACACTGTTGAAATGTAGTTTAGAAGCCGTCTCAGTCCCCAAGGCACAGAGGAGATCCAGTCAGAAGCTGTGGAGCTCCAAGAGGGGTCCACACTTGAGTTGAAGTTGCCCACCCCCTCAGGACCTGCGACGCAGCCACCATTATTGTGTGTGATTACCCGGGAGGTGTAATGGTTCAGTCCAAAAAAGTCAGCCGTGCCGGCGATTCTCTTCATCTCTTCAGAAGTGAATGTTGGTAGTATTGCAGGCACAGAGGATGGACATGCTGCTCTTTTCTCTTCAATTTGAGTTTTCAGAATTGAAGGATAGTCTCCGGCTCCAAATATGGGATGTGCAAACCAGCCCAGCATAAACTCAAGGTAGCGCTCTGCAGCAGCAATATCTTCAGCTTTGGAGGGATCTGCTGGTTCTGCCCAGTCAGAGTTTAATGCGATGCCCACTTGACCTCCTTGAGTCATTCTGTACTTGTCATTGTAGACATGCCAGGCTTCAGCATGGGACTTCAGAATATTGTGAGTGACCTGAAAAAATGCAGAAACAAGTATAAGTTGAATGGACCTCGCCCTCAGTGAAACACCAAGATGTTTATTATGAGTTTTATTATCACCTGATAGGCTGTAGTCACGTAGTCCTTGACACCAGGAGCATGTTCACCGGTGCCATATCCAGCGTGGCTCACCACCCAGGGACTACTGAATGTGTTCCAGGTCTTGACCCGGTCCCCAAATTTGGAAAAACAAAAATCTGCATACTCTTGGAAGGCCTCGACAATGGAAGCGTCAGTCCACCCACCTCTGTCCTGGAGAACCTGGGGCAGATCCCAGTGGTAGAGAGTGACAATAGGTTTGATGTCTGATTCAATGAGAGCGTCGATGAGGCTGTTATAGTAGAGAACCCCATCCTCTGATAGGCTGTCTTTGTGGCCTGAAGGGAAAATGCGGGCCCAGGAGATAGAAAACTGGAAGGTGTTGACTTGGAGACCTCGCAGGAGGTAGACGTCATAATCCACCTTGTGGTAACTGTCACATGCCAGGTCAGCTGTCTGTTTATCAAAAGCTTGACCTTGATGCCCGAAGCGGTCCCAAATGGTCTCACCCTTTCCTCCCTCTGACCATCCTCCTTCAACCTTGAAGGACTCACTGGATGTGGCCCATTGGAAGCCAGCAGGGAATGAGTCAGTCAGGAAAGCATCTCGATCAGCTTCGGTTTGATCTCTAAAATTGTCCCATACAGTTTGGTAACTGTTTCTGAGGTCTGGAAGACTGTAGGTAGGAATCAAGAGAATGACTTGTGAAAACAGCAACAATTTCTACACCTTTGAACTTCCGAATTTATCATTAAAATTAAACTCTTACTTGATTGGCATATCCTCAATGTTCATTTCACCTAACATGTCCATCACATCACTTCCCATAATATTCAGTTCACTGGTTTTCAAGGCTGAGGTGTATACAAATAGAAAAAAAATCACATGTTGGTGCATCACATTGTGTCATTTTAGATGTTTTAAACACAAATCACGAGAATTGAAAAAACTTACAATCATGTAAATGATTTTTGTTTCAAGATTAAAGAACGAAACAATACCACAAATATTGGTAGTACCAAAAATGATGAGAAAATATTATCAATAATCATAACACAATATTCATAAAAAATACAACTACATCACTAAATCACCCTGGATGTGCTTCACATTCATCTCACTATTTTTCATGTCATGCATTAATTGCATCTTTGTATCACCTTTTAAAATGCTTCATAGTTCAGTTGAGTCGGATTTCTTAACACAGTGCATTCTATAAAATAACCTCACAAACTGATGCATAAACACATTTACAAGTTGTGACAAAACATAACATTGTTTAGGGATGTGTTGAGCTTTCTTCAGATATTCAATGCTCTTTACCATTTTTATACCCAAATATGTTCTAAGTAGTTTCCAGTATAATATATGATCTACTACTACTTAGTCACTACTACTACTTACTTTGACAGACTTGCTTAATTTCAACATTATCCACCATAATTTACATTTTTTCCCTTCTTTTACGACTGGTAAATAACACGTTTCGTTTTGTTCAAGTTTAAGGACAATTTGTTTGAGTCAAACCACATTTTATGTTTTTCATCTCTGCTGTAATTTTCATCCAAATACTGTGGTAAATTTTACCCCAAGCCGAACACATTTCTATCATCTGCAAATTTAAAAAATTTCCAAACTTTTGAAACGTCATAGAGAAACATTACATAAATGCAATCACTATCATAAAACAAATGAAATTTTTTCTTGATGACAACTAAACGGATGATCCAAGTGCGACTGGTTTATGAAACTGTGACAAAGTTTAAAGTCACAATTGATTAGTATGTTCTTAAGTTTTCATCTTGCTCACTCACTTTTACAAGCACCCTTTCACACCCTCGCCATGCTGGATGTTTATTTTGAACAGCATGAATTCACAGCTGCAATAATTGTAAAACACTTGTCCCTCCTTTTAATCCACAATGAATGATAAGCTTTGTTAAACTTTACCAGTCGACAGCAAGAAGAAACCAAACTCATCCATGGCCTTTGATAAGATTTACAGCTTTTATGATTATTGCGTTGTTAATGTTTATGATGTCGCAGCTTACAACTCAGCTGTAATCCGTTTGGTCTTTCAAAACTTAAAAAAACAACTTTAAAGGCAGTGAGAGTACTTGTTTTAATGTTGTTTGCCATGTTTAAATGTAAGATAAAATAAACAAGAATTCTCAAAATTCAAGTTAAAGGACAGTGCATGTAATCAGATTCCCACTTTTATCAAGCATTTAACTGATGGGAAAACTGAGATGTAATGATGGCTGTATAGAAAGTGTTTCATTTTGTTGTCACATAAAAACACACCATCAATACTGTCTACTTAGAAGATGGAACAAAAATAAGTAGAAAAAAAATGAATTGAAATGATTTTTACCTTGCAGGAACTCTCCAAGAAGCTGGTATTGACTGTGAGCACAATCACGAACTGTTATCTTGTATATCAGGACGGGCAAACTTCCAATTTCCTACAACACAGCATAATATGTTTGTAACAGAGGTATAATGGCCTTCTGGAGAACGATTATCAAAGTTCTAACAAGCGCAATGCCACGTCTTGTGTACCTGTAATCTTTTTAGCTCCTCCGCAAAGTTTGCTGACAAATCACAGGAATAGTCAATGTGCAGTGTCAGAAAATCCATCTGTGAAGACATGAACCACAACACAGCAGATCATTGCAGTCTTTTTCCTGACTGAGATTCAGTTTTCATGACATCTATTGGTAGAAGCACTGAACAACTTAGAAACCTTTCTGACATGTTTAACAAAGCAAACCTTTCAATCCTGTTCAAAATGGTGGTTGAAAATATCAATTTTTACAGTTGAAAGGTATCATTTATGCACTTTAAAGGAAAAAAAAGATGCATCTTACTGTTGTCGAAGCTTTCATGCGGGTTAGGGCAGTCATATCACTCGTCCTCAAGCCAAATGACAATTGTCTCCCTGCAAATATTATTTCCATGCTTTGTGTTATTCTTGACAGGTGTTAGTTTTCTTAATTCAAAAACATGATTTGAAAAATGTGATTGGGCAATTGTGCAATGAGAAGCATAAAAGATTAATGTTCTGATTTCACAATAGTTGATTACTAAGACAACCATAATCATTTATATCAGTCATCAATGTTATCATTAATATCACGAAGGGCTTCGGTATCAGTTGGTCATCAAACAGCTTTCTGAGGACACACTGTTCCATCACCTATACCCCCATTAATCCTATTTAAATTGGGGGTGATATAGAGTTGCAGCCTATACGAACTCAATACGAGCAGAGCGCGATGCTTGAGAAATTATTGCTTCAAGAGTATTTGAAATGGCAGAAACAAGATGACAAATAAATCTAATTTTAGCCACAGCATAATCATAATGACCTTTAGAAATAAAAGCATTCATGCCTGTAATCCTCCACCCCTTCACCTGGTGAAACTCACCTTCTTCAGGGAAGTTTTCATGGTAGAACTGGTAAATATTCCGGCTCAGCTTGAGGATGTTTTCCTGCACACTGGAAGCGCCTGATGCCTCCCAGTCGCCTTCCAAGCTGCTGAACATCACCCATGAGCGTGCAAGTTCTGCAAACTCCAGGAAGGCAAATTCTGCATACTTCTGAAACATGTCTAACAGATCCGGGCTCTCCCAGCCTCCGAAGCTCGACCTCAGAGAGTCTGGAATCCGCGAACCGTGGATGATGACCAGAGGCTCGAGTCCCACCTCGTGCAGCTGCTCCATCAGGGTTCGATAGCATCTCACCACAGCCTGCTGGGGCTGGCTGGGGTGACCTTTGGGGAGCAGCTGAACCCATGACAGTGGCACTTTGAAATGTGTCACCCCTCTGCTCTGCAGGTACCGGAAGTACTGCTTAGACCCCTGAGGAATGGGTTCGCTGCAGTCGAAGGCGTCGTTCACCTTGGAAGTTGAGCTCTCGCCTGTCTGCTTTGTCAGAGGACCTGCAAGGAGCATGAAGTCTTCCTCTGAGCTCAGGTCACTGCTCTCACAACTGTACAGAAAAAACAAATACAGACACAGAACCCTCAACAGATTTTCCATTGTGGAACGAAAAAGATGAACCTCTGCTGTCTGCTAATCGCCGATGATCTTCTTCTTAATGCATTCATACACACGAAAGGTATCATGTCCCAATATTGTAATCTGTGTTGTTTTATTGCAGTGCTGCGATACGGTTAGAAAGACTCTGGACTCAGGCAAATGATAACTGGATCCCCAGCCTGTGCTCATGTTGACAACCCTGAAATAGCGAGATACGCCATTCCTATTTTCAGCATCATGAAGGAAAGGGAAAATGTTTAATTTTGAAATAAAAATAAATGCAAAGTAGGGAAGACTTTGTCTATTAACCTACATGTGGCACAATTTGTATAGCTGTTAAAAATGCAATAAGTCATTTTCCTTCAGGTTACATTTCTCATGCTCTATTCAGACCAGACCCATTCTTTGCTGGCATTCAGCTAAAACTGTCAGCAAGTCTTTGGTTGTATATACTGTGGTTGGTTGTTGGACACCTTCTAAGTCAGAAAGAAATTGCTGTTTATGCCTGCAGTAATAAATTTCTGTTGAAAGATAAGATATGAACCCTGGTACTGAGTTTGGTGCGCATGACTTGCAAGATGTTTCTTCATAACGTTTTCACCCATTATTGGCTCTAATGTAATCCATTCTCTTTTATCGTCATGTCTAGCTATCTAGCTTTTTCGATATCTAGCTTTCCAGAGAGCAAGGCATTAAGCTATGAACACCTCTAAAACGAACAACACACACTCACACAAGTTGTCGTCAGACTGACCCCAAAGGACTAAAGGCACATGCAACTGAAACTCCGATCATCTCCGACTTCCAACCTTTATCCATGCTGAGTCACAAATAGACTCTTCTGGGGTTAATAATTCTGATAAGGCAGGACAACACTATAGAGGGTGGAGACTTTTTACACCTTTTATCACTCTGCCATGAAGCTTAAAGGAATACTTCATCCAAAAAACAATTTGGCCTCCTTTTCTACTCACCCTCATGCTTAGCAACACTCTGGAGCACCTTTTTGATGTCTCAAATGCAGCCAGAGGTCCGGGGGGATTTTCGTTGTCAACAAACTTCCATATAACAGGGACCGTTAGAGCCCGAAAGAAAAAGGTCCATAAAGTCCACAAAAAAAGTGCCTATTTTCCTTCATACTGCTCGTCCGCTGTAATCCAAGTGTCCTGAGCGGTAACGTCCATAATTAATTCTTAATGAGGTCATTTAGTACATTTTAAGAGCCTAAACAGTGCTGTCTCGTACTTCCCCAGTGCACGTCTGCGCGCGCACCCTGAACTACGGAAGCCGCGGCAGACCAAACCAGACGCTTGCGCGCTTTCAGCAGGACACCGAAGTCAAAGTTTTAAAACAGTAGCCAGTCACTTTTGTGATTGTCCACAGCTCGGTCACTCACAGCAGAATATAAACAGCGGAACTTCTTCTTCTACGCTTGCAATTTAGAAAAGTAGCCGCTGAAAGCGCGCAAGCGTCTGGCTTGGTCTGCCACAGCTTCCATAGTTCAGGGTGCACGCACAGATGTGCACTGGGGAAGTACGAGAGAGCACTGTTTAGGCTCTAAAAATGTACTAAATGACCTCATTAAGAATTAATTATGGACGTTACCGCTCAGGACACTTGGATTACAGTGGACGAGCAGCATGAAGGAAAATAGGCATGTTTTTTTGTGGACTTTATGGACCTTTTTCTTTCGGGCTCTAAAGGTCCCTTTTATATGGAAGTTTGTTGACAACGAAAATCCCCACGGACCTCCGGCTGCATTTGAGATATCAAAAAGGTGTTCCAGAATGTTGCTCAGCATGAGGGTGGGTAGAAAATGAAGCCAAATCGTTTTTTTGTGTGAAGTTTTCCTTTAAAGCTACAAGCTGGTGTCTACTCTGAATAAGAGCACAAGAAAGGTTTTCTCATAAACATAGAAGGAAATCTAGTGTATTACAAGGCCTACTGGCTATACAAGGCCTAACATCAACACAATCAAAATGTGGGTAGGAAACAGTATTGGTTTGTAAAGCAGCCACAGTGGTAGGTGGAAACTTTGTCTATATTTTACTCTCTCCCTCACAGGAAGTCCTCCAATGGACTGAGTGGAGTTGAAAACATTCAAACTCTTCCCAACACATTTTGGTAATTGTTTCTAAGCTTACTTCTGCCTATGTTGTTGGGTTATGAACACTGTTCCCAGATTGGGCAGCTTCCTGCCTCACTGGGCATCTTTTGATACTGGTTTTATCGAATAGCATTGGCAGGGTTGATAAAACTTGGGCTGGTTTTTCATATAATTTGCCAATTTTAGAAACTGCTCACACCCACTTCTAAATCCCCACAATGCACCACTCAGCATATGAGCCAGATTGACCACAACGCCCGCCCTACTCTGTCTCTGATTGGCTAAAATTCACTACATTCACTGAATTGATAAGGTTAATCTCTGTGTTGTGTGTGAACTCGTGCTTGTGCCCTCGTGTTGTGCACTCGTGCTCGTACCGTGCTTGTGCACGTGCTGTGCGGGTCAGAGAAAGGGAGAGAGAGATAGAGAGAGACAGAGAGAGGTTATTGGGAGTCATATGCATCATGTTTAACGATATCAATTAGAGTAAGTTGGATTTAGGAATTTGATTGCTCATGTTTCATGATAGTCCTGGACACCATTTTTTTTGCAGTTGCAATGAACAAGTGATTGAGAACTTGTGTTGTCTGTTGTCTTTATTTGGTGCAGTTGTGTGCCCATGATGTGGTCCTTACTATGTGAAAATGAATTTTACGATTTTAACATGAGTTTACAGATTGAGATTTGGGCTGAATGTTATTGAGTTGGGTGGGATTTATGTTGTGTTTGGGCTGGAAAATGGTGAGTGAGATCTGGTAAGCCTGGTTGTAAACCTGCTGAAACATGGCCAATTAAAAAATAGTAATACAAATAAGATTATTCAATTCCCATAACTTTTCTTCAAAAAGTCCTAACATAAATGAGTTGGACACCGTCTTTAGAAAATATATTACAATTGCAATAATTGAGATAAACTTAACCAAATTTTATACAATAAAAGAATGTGAAAAAATAAAGCATGATGCTGATTTGTGCTAATACACGTTTTTCTTACTTTACATTATAACTGAAATATGCGGAGTGTGTGCTTCAATGTTCATCTTGCCCACTAGCTTTTAAAATCTCCTTATTACATTCAACTGATGACAGTTTTTTTATTCCAATTAAAACAGACTGTGAATCGGACCGATTGAAAGAAGCATGTCTTCAGGTTGTACTCCACAGTTCAACTGATTCACGAAGTAAAACGCCCTCCCTCAGCAGGAGGAAACCTTTTTTGTCCTTTGATAAGTCTTTATGCTGCAAATTCATGGATTATGTGATAACTGTATTGTAAAAGTTTATGATCTCACAGTTGACAGCTCAGGCTTGCTTATACCACGTACAATTATAAACTGTAATCTTGTGAATCATAACGTTATACTGGATGTCTACAACATAACATAAAGTGCTTATAGCAGCAGTGTCACCAAAGTTCAAGAAATAACCAGCAAATTTAAAATGCTCTGTGTATATAAAAACATTTTTGCATTTAAAAAAACAAGATGTGCTGTATCTTAATGTTGTTGACACTTAAATGTGGGAAAAGGAGGTGAATCTTTTACCTCTCAATTCAAATACCAGTCGTACGGTGAATTGTATAAATGTGATGTAATATCCTAGGAAGGTACTTATTTTCTCATCTTGTAAGAAGGAACGTCTTGATTTGAAAAAAAAAACTGACTGGGCACGGGTGTGCAGTGAGGCACAAACAAGGTTATTATACTGATATCACCCAGAGTGTTTCCTGTGACCGGTAAAATAATTTATAAGTCATCATCATTATGACTGATTGGGATATCAGTTGGTCATAAAGCAAATTTCTGATGTCAATAATTGATTAGTCTGTCCTTAACCTGTACCAGTTTGAAGCAGAGATCATGTGGAACAGGAGCCAATGCCAGCTCAAGATTAAATAGTAACTGCAACGATAGAAAGATAACATGGTTCTAATCAAGAAAAAAAACCAGCCTAGTCACAAATGTGGAAATGGATCGGATGAATGCGTTGCTCACCCCTTGTCTTTCTGCATCGTCAAAGAACTTGCATTCGGATTGAAGTCCTCTGAGCTCAACTCTCACATCCGTACCTGTAAAACAAGTTCAGACACGAAACCAACAACAGATTCCCTGCTGTAGACGTGAAAGGATGAACTTTCACTATCTGCTGAAAGCCAAACTCCTCGAACCAACAGTTCTGTTCTTAGCGGATTCTTATGCAATTCAGAAGGATATCATGTAGTTTGGAAAGACTCTGGACTCACAAGAAGAGATAACTGAACTCCCAACCTGAACCTTTGTGTAAATAGCCAGCTGAACTGGACCTTTATCAGGATTATGAAAGAGGGCTTTTTGATATATGACACCATAATTTGATATAACAAAATAGTAAAAGTCTTGTCTGTGGGCATGTGTACGTGTGACCTTGAGTCTCCTGCACCTCAGTAAAACACAACAGCTTGAATTATTGTTGTTGAAAACTATTAAAAGTTCTTCAGTTGAAAAGTTGATGGGTGACTAGAAAGATAAATCAATATAACTTTTTTTAAAATCATAAATTAGTCTGAGGAATCACCAGTACGGAATATAAAACAAGAAACCATGAAAAATGTTTGTTTGTTTTTTCTCTCTGATCTATTTGAATCAACCAGAAACATTTTTCTGGCCTCTGTTTGATTACTCTGCATGTGTTGCAGTGTGTCAGTGATCATACAGCAGATTTCCTAATCATCTTGGAGACTGAGGGCGATTTTAATGATGCCAATTGATGATTAGGGTTAACTTCATGTTCTTTACAAGGACCTTTTTTTTTTGTTTGTTTTCATAATGGATGCTCAAACTCTGGAGCAGTAATTTAGCAGGGATGCATACTTTACCACAGAGGCAGATTGTGTGTCAAGAGTCGATCAAGAGTGTGACCACTGAGTCGCGGATGGCATGATGTCCAGATAACCATCTCTGATCTCTGAACCAACATCACCTCATTAGCCCAGAGATTACAATATGGCAACTTTTCATCTCGTGGAATTAATTTTGTGTGTGTGTGTGTGTGTGTGTGTGTGTGTGTGTTAGGCAAAGGTTTCACTGATCATGAAATTCAGAAACACAATGAAAACCAGCCTGTGTTATGATGAAGCCAGTGATCCACTGATGTGTTTAAAAAAAACAAAACAAAAAAAAAACAAAACACCAAAAAAGTGAGGCGTCAGTTTCACATTTTCATAGACAGTGCATGTGCCGCACTACTGTTTGGTACGTGCTGTTCCAAACTTCTCATACTTTAATCTGTGTGCAGTTATGACATGTGATAAATTCAGGGTGTGACTTGCAAGGGGGGAAAGTTGACACAGCTCCTTTTCTGCTGAATCATTTTCATAGCAAGGAGCAGTTATATAATACCCACTGCATTGTGATTAAATTTTCTTCATTGGCAAACAAACTAAAATCTAATGAACCTCTTTGACACCTTGAAACTGTAATCTCTCAAATATTGAGAGAGAAATAATAACAGCAACTTTGTTACCAGATATGTTTTTTTTTTCTTTTTTTTTTGAAAATTATTAGTATGATTAATATGATAACTTTTATTTTCAATGTTTACCATGGCAAATAAACCACATTTGGACACTTTCAACATTTCACACTGAACTCTATCAACTTGTTTTTACATAACTGTTACGACTAGGTTTTTAGGAGAGGGGAAAAAGGCAGTAACATAAAGGCCATGGTGTTACGTGGAAAATAAAGTTATTTATTCACAAAAGTAAGATCAAATGGGAACAAAAATAGACTCATAAACTAGAGTTATCGATTCACAAACACAATGGCCAAAAAGTAATTAAAACTAAAGGAACTACAACAAAGGATGAAGAAACCAAAAACACAGAACCAATGTTTCCACGGAACATTTGTGGTCTTTATGTTACTGCCTTTTTCCCGTCTCCTCAACGAGCTTCCAAGAACCTTCCATCCACACATTTCGTTGCAGTTCACCAATTTCACCTTGAGTAGACCGGTAACATAGATGACATCGACCGAGAACAGATTTATTTTGGTGATTCACAGCATAAGCAACAGGAAAAATTCATTTTGTGTAACAATTACAATTTGTATGAAAACCACTGTGATATCCATGACATCAAAAAATCAAGATACATTACAGGTATGTTTTAAAAAAAAAAATCGATGAAAATATATAAAATATTGGATTTCAGTCTGAACGGTGTGAAAGTAACAGAAGGAAAATGCAGCATGAATTAGTTTTTTTTTGTTGTCTTTATTAGATGCAGACCTCATAATGTTGAAATCAGGATTCAATGCAGGTTCTATATCAGCCGTCAGACCTCCTTCATTTACTTAACATGTAATGACAGTGAATAATAATAAACAGTTTAAATTGAAGCTGCATGTGAATGTCTGAGGTCCTTGTTCTCTCCTGCAGCGGAGTCAGCAGCATGCCTCAGAGAAATGCATGGTGATGGAACACAAAAAATGTATTAGTTTTGGGTGAAAATCAGTGCTCCAGTCATTCACATGAAAGCATTATTATAGTATGATATAATCACAGGAACAAACTCCTGTTTGTGAAGGTCAAAAGGTTTGACTGAATATTGAAGGAAAAAACACATTCTGCAGTCTTTATTTGGTTATTCATTGTCGATGAGGCTGTTATAGAAGAGAACCCCATCTTCTGATTGGCTGTCTTTGTAGCCTGAAGGGAAAATACGGGCCTAGGAGATAGAAAACTGGAAGGTGTTGACTTGGAGACCTCGCAGGAGGTAGACATCATAATCCACCTTGCGGTAACTGTCACATGCCAGGTCAGCAGTCCGTTTTTCAAAACCTTGACCTTGATGCCTGAAGCCCATGTTGTGAAGTTTTCATCTTGCTCACTCACTTTTACAAGCACCTTTTCACACCCTCGCCATGCTGGATGTTTATTTTGAACAGCATGAATTCACAGCTGCAATAACTGTAAAACACTTGTCCCTCCTTCTGTTCCACAATGAATGATAAGCTTTGTTAAACTTTACCAGTCTACAGCAAGAAGAAACCAAACTCAATGACCTATGACAAGATTTACAGCTTTGATGATTATTGTATTGTGAATGTTTATTAAACTGCAGTTTACAACTCAGCTGTAATCTGTCTGGTCTTTCAAATCTTAAAAAAAAAAAAAAACTTTAAAGGCAGTGAGAGTACTTGTTTTAATGTTGTTTGCCATGTTTAAATGTAAGATAAAATAAACAAGAATTCTCAAAATTCAACTTAAAGGACAGTGCATGTAATCAGATTCCCACTTTTATCAAGTATTTAACTGATGGGAAAACTGAGATGTAATGATGTCTGTATAGAAAGCATTTCATTTTGTTTCCACATAAAAACACACCATCAATACTGTCTACTTAGAAGATGGAACAAAAATAAGTAGAAAAAAAATGAATTGAAATGATTTTTACCTTGCAGGAACTCTCCAAGAAGCTGGTATTGACTGTGAGCACAATCATGAACTGTCATCTTGCATATCAGGATGGACAAACTTCCAGTTTCCTACAACACAGCATAATATGTTTGTAACAGCGGTATAATGGCCTTCTGGAGAACCATTATCAAAGCTCTAACAAGCGCAATGCTACGTCTTGTGTACCTGTAATCTTTTTAGCTCCTCTGCAAAGTTTGCGAACAACTTTAATCAAACAAGTTTGCTGACACACAAATGAGGTGGACACAGTCTTTGGAAAATGTATTTCAATTGCAATAATTTAGACAAACTGAACCAAATTTTATACAATACAAGAGTGTGATAAAATAAGGCATGATGCTGATTTGTGCCAATACACATTTTTCTTTCTTTAGGTTACAGCTGAAATATGCGGAGTGTGTGCTTCAATGTTCATCTTGCCCACTGGCTTTTAAAATCTCCTTCTTACATTCAAGTGATGACAGTTGGTTATTCCAATTAAAACAGACTGTGAATTGGACCGATTGTAAGAAGCATGTCTTCAGGTTGTACTCCACAGTTCAACTGATTCACAAGGTAAAACGCCCTCCCTCAGCAAGAGGAAACCATTTTTGTCCTTTGATAAGTCTTTATGCTGCAAACTCATGGATTATGTGATAACTGTACTGTAAAAGTTTATGATCTCACAGTCCACAGCTCAGTTTTGCTTCTACCAAGTACAATTATAAACTGTAATCTTGTGAATCATAACGTTATTCTCGATGTCTGCAACATAACATAATGTGCATGTGGCAGCAGTGTCACTGAAGTTCAAGAAATGATTGGCAATTTTGAAATGCTCTGTGTATAGAAAAAAAATTTTGCATCTAAAAAAACAAGATGTGTTGTATCTTAAAGGTGCATTAAGGAGTTTTTCAACCTTAAAAATACTTATTTTCCACCATAAATATGTTACACATTTTTAATGACGTGTACAATGTGCCCTGACATATTCATTACAAGTACCTCTAACAGCGCTAAATTGTCACTTGAAAGTTGCAGTGCCGGTCCGGCACCAGAATTTTTTTTTGGGAGAATTTGAAAGGAATGACGTAATGAACGCTCCGGCTGGTTAAGTTTCATTTTGTCCGCCATTACTCCGCAAGATGCTTAGTGAGCAACAACTGAGCAGGATCTTCCAGAAAGTAGGAAAAGACTGGCTTCTAGCACTGCACCAGCTCCAGCACAGACTCCACCAGGTAAAAGAAACTTACATTTTACTTGATCGCTACAAAAAGAGCGAGGAAGGAGTTCCCCTCTTCCGTGCACGCGAGCCACCGGCACGAGTTTTTCACTAAGCTGCATTATGCCCAAGGCCTGCAGGGGGCGCTGTTTTGCATAAAACGTGCAAATTCCTCAATGCACCTTTAATGTTGTTGACACTTGAATGTGGGAAAAGGAGGTGAATCTTTTCACTGTCAATTCAAATACCAGTCGTCCTGTGAATTACTTGTGTAAATGTGATGTGATATCCTGGGAAGATACTTATTTCTCATTTTGTAACAAGGAACATCTGATTTGAAAAAACCTGACTGGGCACGGGTGTGCAGTGAGGCACATACAAGGTTATTATACTGATATCACCCAGAGTGTTTCCTGTGACGACACACTCGTAAGTCATCATCATTATGACTGATTTGGATTTCAGCTGGTCATAAAGCAGATTTCTGATGTCAATAATTGATTAGTCTGTCCTTAACCTGTACCCGTTTGAAGCA
This sequence comes from Salarias fasciatus, assembly GCF_902148845.1. NCBI lineage: Eukaryota > Metazoa > Chordata > Actinopteri > Blenniiformes > Blenniidae > Salarias > Salarias fasciatus. The sequence continues at coordinate 14,439,200 of NC_043760.1, forward strand.
GAGATCATGTGGAACAGGAGCCAATGCCAGCTCAAGATTAAATAGTAACTGCAACGATAGAAAGATAACATGGTTCTAATCAAGAAAAAAAACCAGCCTAGTCACAAATGTGGAAATGGATCGGATGAATGCGTTGCTCACCCCTTGTCTTTCTGCATCGTCAAAGAACTTGCATTCGGATTGAAGTCCTCTGAGCTCAACTCTCACATCCGTACCTGTAAAACAAGTTCAGACACGAAACCAACAACAGATTCCCTGCTGTAGACGTGAAAGGATGAACTTTCACTATCTGCTGAAAGCCAAACTCCTCGAACCAACAGTTCTGTTCTTAGCGGATTCTTATGCAATTCAGAAGGATATCATGTATCCTGTACCCGTTTGAAGCAGAGATCATGGACATCAGATCAAGGATATCATGAAAGACTCTGGACTCACAAGAAGAGATAACTGAACTCCCAACCTGAACCTTTGTGTAAATAGCCAGCTGAACTGGACCTTTATCATGATTATGAAAGAGGGCTTTTTGATATATGACACCATAATTTGATGTAACAAAATAGTAAAAGTCTTGTCTGTGGGCATGTGTACGTGTGACTTTGAGTCTTCTGCACCTCAGTAAAACACAACAGTTTGAATTATTGTTGTTGAAAACTATTAAAAGTTCTTCAGTTGAAAAGTTGATGGGTGACTAGAAAGATAAATCAATATAACTTTTTTTAAAATCATAAATTAGTCTGAGGAATCACCAATACGGAATATAAAACAAGAAACCATGAAAAATGTTTGTTTGTTTTTTCTCTCTGATCTATTTGAATCAACCAGAAACATTTTTCTGGCCTCTGTTTGATTACTCTGCATGTGTTGCAGTGTGTCAGTGATCATACAGCAGATTTCCTAATCATCTTGGAGACTGAGGGCGATTTTAATGATGCCAATTGATGATTAGGGTTAACTTCATGTTCTTTACAAGGACCTTTTTTTTTTGTTTGTTTTCATAATGGATGCTCAAACTCTGGACTAGTAATTTAGCAGGGATGCATACTTTACCACAGAGGCAGATTGTGTGTCAAGAGTCGATCAAGAGTGTGACCACTGAGTCGCGGATGGCATGATGTCCAGATAACCATCTCTGATCTCTGAACCAACATCACCTCATGAGCCCAGAGATTACAAAATGGCAACTTTTCATCCCTTGGAATTAATTTTTTTTTTTTTTGTGTGTGTGTGTGTGTTAGGCAAAGGTTTCAGTGATCATGAAATTCAGAAACCCAATGAAAACCAGCCTGTGTTATGATGAAGCCAGTGATCCACTGATGTGTTTAAAAAAAACAAACAAAAAAAACACCAAAAAAGTGAGGCGTCAGTTTCACATTTTCATAGACAGTGCATGTGCCGCACTACTGTTTGGTACGTGCTGTTCCAAACTTCTCATACTTTAATCTGTGTGGAGTTATGACGTGATAAATTCAGGGTGTGACTTGCAAGGGGGGAAAGTTGACACAGCTCCTTTTCTGCTGAATCATTTTTATAGCAAGGAGCAGTTATATAATACCCACTGCATTGTGATTAAATTTTCTTCATTGGCAAACAAACTAAAATCTAATGAACCTCTTTGACACCTTGAAACTGTAATCTCTCAAATATTGAGAGAGAAATAATAACAGTAACTCTCAACTTTGGTACCAGATATGTTTTTTTTTTCTTTTTTTTTTTTGAAAATTATTAGTATGATTAATATGATAACTTTTATTTTCAATGTTTACCATGGCAAATAAACCACATTTGGACACTTTCAACATTTCACACTGAACTCTATCAACTTGTTTTTACATAACTGTTACGACTAGGTTTTTAGGAGAGGGGAAAAAGGCAGTAACATAAAGGCCATGGTGTTACGTGGAAAATAAAGTTATTTATTCACAAAAGTAAGATCAAATGGGAACAAAAATAGACTCATAAACTAGAGTTATCGATTCACAAACACAATGGCCAAAAAGTAATTAAAACTAAAGGAACTACAACAAAGGATGAAGAAACCAAAAACACAGAACCGATGTTTCCACGGAACATTTGTGGTCTTTATGTTACTGCCTTTTTCCCATCTCCTCAACGAGCTGGTCGTTACAAGAACCTTCCATCCACACATTTCGTTGCAGTTCACCAATTTCACCTTGAGTAGACCGGTAACATAGATGACATCGACCGAAAACAGATTTATTTTGGTGATTCACAGCATAAGCAACAGGAAAAATTCATTTTGTGTAACAATTACAATTTGTATGAAAACCACTGTGATATCCATGACATCAAAAAATCAAGATACATTACAGGTATGTTTTAAAAAAAAAATCGATGAAAATATCTAAAATATTGGATTTCAGTCTGAACGGTGTGAAAGTAACAGAAGGAAAATGCAGCATGAATTAGTTTTTTTTGTTGTCTTTATTAGATGCAGACCTCATAATGTTGAAATCAGGATTCAATGCAGGTTCTATATCAGCCGTCAGACCTCCTTCATTTACTTAACATGTAATGACAGTGAATAATAATAAACAGTTTAAATTGAAGCTTCATGTGAATGTCTGAGGTCCTTCTTCTCTCCTGCAGCGGAGTCAGCAGCATGCCTCAGAGAAATGCATGGTGATGGAACACAAAAAATGTATTAGTTTTGGGTGAAAATCAGTGTTCCAGTCATTCACGTGAAAGCATTATTAAAGTATGATATAATCACAGGAACAAACTCCTGTTTGTGAAGGTCAAAAGGTTTGACTGAATATTGAAGGAAAAAACACATTCTGCAGTCTTTATTTGGTTATTCATTGTCGATGAGGCTGTTATAGAAGAGAACCCCATCTTCTGATTGGCTGTCTTTGTAGCCTGAAGGGAAAATACGGGCCTAGGAGATAGAAAACTGGAAGGTGTTGACTTGGAGACCTCGCAGGAGGTAGACATCATAATCCACCTTGCGGTAACTGTCACATGCCAGGTCAGCAGTCCGTTTTTCAAAACCTTGACCTTGATGCCTGAAGCCCATGTTGTGAAGTTTTCATCTTGCTCACTCACTTTTACAAGCACCTTTTCACACCCTCGCCATGCTGGATGTTTATTTTGAACAGCATGAATTCACAGCTGCAATAATTGTAAAACACTTGTCCCTCCTTCTGTTCCACAATGAATGATAAGCTTTGTTAAACTTTACCAGTCTACAGCAAGAAGAAACCAAACTCAATGGCCTATGACAAGATTTACAGCTTTGATGATTATTGTATTGTGAATGTTTATTAAACTGCAGTTTACAACTCAGCTGTAATCTGTCTGGTCTTTAAAAACTTAAAAAAACAACTTCAAAGGCAGTGAGAGGACTTGTTTTAATGTTGTTTAAATGTAAGATAAAATAAACAAGAATTCTCAAAATTCAAGTTAAAGGACAGTGCATGTAATCAGATTCCCACTTTTATCAAGTATTTAACTGATGGGAAAACTGAGATGTAATGATGGCTGTATAGAAAGCATTTCATTTTGTTTCCACATAAATACACACCATCAATACTGTCTACTTAGAAGATGGAACAAAAATAAGTAGAAAAAAATGAATTGAAATGATTTTTACCTTGCAGGAACTCTCCAAGAAGCTGGTATTGACTGTGAGCACAATAATGAACTGTCATCTTGCATATCAGGATGGACAAACTTCCAGTTTCCTACAACACAGCATAATATGTTTGTAACAGCGGTATAATGGCCTTCTGGAGAACCATTATCAAAGCTCTAAAAAGCGCAATGCTACATCTTGTGTACCTGTAGTCTTTTTAGCTCCTCTGCAAAGTTTGCGAACAACTTTAATCAAACAAGTTTGCTGACACACAAATGAGTTCGACACACTCTTTGGAAAATGTATTTCAATTGCAATAATTTAGACAAACTTAACCAAATTTTATACAATACAAGAGTGTGATAAAATAAGGCATGATGCTGATTTGTGCCAATACACATTTTTCTTTCTCTAGGTTACAGCTGAAATATGCGGAGTGTGTGCTTCAATGTTCATCTTGCCCACTAGCTTTTAAAATCTCCTTCTTACATTCAAGTGATGACAGTTGGTTATTCCAATTAAAACAGACTGTGAATCGGACCGATTGTAAGAAGCATGTCTTTAGGTTGTACTCCACAGTTCAACTGATTCACAAGGTAAAATGCCCGCCCTCAGCAAGAGGAAACCATTTTTGTCCTTTGATAAGTCTTTATGCTGCAAACTCATGGATTATGTGATAACTGTACTGTAAAAGTTTATGATCTCACAGTCGACAGCTCAGGCTTGCTTATACCACGTACAATTATAAACTGTAATCTTGTGAATCATAACGTTATACTAGATGTCTGCAACATAACATAATGTGCATGTAGCAGCAGTGTCACTGAAGTTCAAGAAATGATTGGCAATTTTGAAATGCTCTGTGTATAGAAAAAAAATTTTGTATCTAAAAAAACAAGATGTGTTGTATCTTAAAGGTGCATTAAGGAGTTTTTCAACCTTAAAAATACTTATTTTCCACCATAAATATGTTACACATTTTTAATGATGTGTACAATGTGCCCTGACATATTCATTACAAGTACCTCTAACAGCGCTAAATTGTCACTTGAAAGTTGCAGGAAAGGAATGACGTAATGAACGCTCCGGCTGGTTAAGTTTCATTTTGTCCGCCATTACTCCGCCAGATGCTTAGTGAGCAACAACTGAGCAGGATCTTCCAGAAAGTAGGAAAAGACTGGCTTCTGGCACTGCCACAGCTCCAGCACAGACTCCACCAGGTAAAAGAAACTTACATTTTACTTGATCGCTACAAAAAGAGCGAGGAAGGAGTTCCCCTCTTCCGTGCACGCGAGCCACCGGCACGAGTTTTTCACTAAGCTGTATTATGCCCAAGGCCTGCAGGGGGCGCTGTTTTGCATAAAACGTGCAAATTCCTTAATGCACCTTTAATGTTGTTGACACTTGAATGTGGGAAAAGGAGGTGAATCTTTTCACTGTCAATTCAAATACCAGTCGTCCTGTGAATTACTTGTGTAAATGTGGTGTGATATCCTGGGAAGATACTTATTTCTCATTTTGTAACAAGGAACATCTGATTTGAAAAAAACTGACTGGGCACGGGTGTGCAGTGAGGCACATACAAGGTTATTATACTGATATCACCCAGAGTGTTTCCTGTGACGACACACTCGTAAGTTATCATCATTATGACTGATTTGGATTTCAGCTGGTCATAAAGCAGATTTCTGATGTCAATAATTGATTAGTCTGTCCTTAACCTGTACCCGTTTGAAGCAGAGATCATGTGGAACAGGAGCCAATGCCAGCTCAAGATGTCCACTTGATTAAATAATAACTGCAATGACAGAAAGATAAGACGGTCCTAATCAAGAAAAGAAAAAAAAAAAACAGCCTAGCCACAAATTACCTGTTGTGGAAATGAATCGGATGAATGCGTTGCTCACCCCTTGTCTTTCTGCATCGTCACAGAACTTGCATTCGGATTGAAGTCCTCTGAGCTCAACTCTGACATCTGTACCTGCAAAACAAGTTCAGACACAAAACCAACAACAGATTCCCTGTTGCAGTTTTGAAGGGATGAACTTTCACTATCTGCTGAAAGCCAAACTCCTCGAACCAACAGTTCTGTTCTTAGTGGATTCTTATGCAATTCAGAAGGATATCATGTAGTTTGGAAAGACTCTGGACTCACAAGAAGAGATAACTGAACTCCCAACCTGAACCTTTGTGTAAATAGCCAGCTGAACTGGACCTTTATCAGGATTATGAAAGAGGGCTTTTTGATATATGACACCATAATTTGATATAACCAAAATGGTAAAAGTCTTGTCTGTGGGCATGTGTACGTGTGACCTTGAGTCTCCTGCACCTCAGTAAAACACAACAGTTTGAATTATTGTTGTTCAAAACTATTAAAAGTTCTTCAGTAGAAAAGTCGGTGGGTGATTAGACAAAGAAATTAACATAGCTTCTTCTTTTAAATCATGAATTAGTCTGAGGAATCATCATTACGGAATATAAACCATGAAAAATGTTTCTTTGTTTTTCTCTCTGATCTACTTGAATCAACCAGAAACATTTTTCTGGCCTCTGTTTGATAACTCTGCATGTGTTGCAGTGTGTCAGTGATCATACAGCAGATTTCCTAATCATCATGGAGACTGAGAGCTACTTCAAAGATGCCAATTGATGATTTGGGTTAACTTCATGTTCATTACTTTTTTTTTTGTTTTGTTTTCATTATGGATGCTCAAACAATGGACCAGTAATATAAGAGGTATGCATATTTTACCACAGAGGCACTGTGTGTGTTGTGAAACTTGAAATATTCCCATATTCGCTTCGTAGTGAGGATCATTGAGTTGTGGATGGCACGCTGTCCAGATAACCATCACTGAACTCTGAACCAACGACACCTCATGAGCTCAGAGGATTATGAAAGGATCAGGATTATGAAAGAGGGCTTTTTGACATATGACAATTTTTCATCTAATTTTTTTTTTTGTGTCAGGCAAAGGTTTCTGTGATCATGAAAAACACCAACACAATAAAAAACAGCCTGTGTTATGATGAAGCCACTGTGTTAAAAAAACAAACAAACAAACAAACAAACAAAAAACAACCCCCCATTTGAAAAGTGAGGCGTCAGTTTCACATTTTCATCGGCAGTGCATGTCCCACATTACTGTTTGGTACATGCTGTTCCAAACTTCTCATACTTTAATCTGTGTGCAGTTATGACATGTGATAAATTCAGGGTGTGACTTGCAAGGGGGGAAAGTTGACACAGCTCCTTTCTGCTGAATCATTTTTATAGCAAGGAGCAGTTAACTTGATCGTGCAAGTTTCTTCATCGGTCAACAAAAAAACCAAACAAAAATCCAATGAACCTCTTTGATGCCTTGAAACTGTAATCTTTCACAAATTGAGAGAAATAATGAGATTAACTCTCAACTCTGTTGCCAGATATGTTTTTTTGAAAAATTTTAATATGAATAATATGATAACTTTTATTTTCAATGTTTTCAATGTCAAATAAACCACATTTGGACACTTACACTATTTGACACTATGTACTCTCTCGACTTGCTTTTACATAACTGCTACGACCAGCTCGTTTTGGAGAAGGGAAAAAGGCAGTAACATGAAGGCCACAGATGTTATGTGGAAAATAAAGTTATCTATTAACAAAAGTATGATTAAATGGGAACAAAAATAGACTCATAAACTCGAGTTATCGATTCACAAACACAACGGCCAAAAGGTACTTGAAACTAAAGGAAATACAACAAAAGTTCCAGAAATCCCTTCAGGTGCTTTGGAGGATTGGCTGACAAAATGCCTTCTCGTCAGGCTCCGGAGGTGCAGGCGATGAGCTAATTGCTTGGTTCCTGCAGCAGCAGCAACCTGGGATACTGCACTTTGTGATGGAATGTAAATCTCTGGATCTCCATATTCCTCCTTGATCCAGTTGAGGAGCCTCCTCAAACCCTAAGCCACAGCTCTCTGCTCACTGATGTCCGTGGGTGGTGCATCACTTTCTTCTTTCAGTGCAAAGTCCCAGTCTTTCTCAAAGGATGGGGGGGTATTCCTATTTATTACATGGTTTGCTATTTTTGTGGTATAATGATTTGCACATAACATGTCAGCAGTTCCCCTGATGAAGCGCTTATTGAACTCTTGGAGTTCACTTTCGTTTCCAACTTGCCACTTCAGTGCATCAGGATAGTCACCATTCTTAAAAATGGGGTGGGCAAACCAACCCAATTGAAATTGCATTGCAAGGTCAGCAGCATAAATTTCACGAGGATTATTAGCATCGACAGGCTTGATCCAATCAGCATTCAGGGCAATGGAGACTTTCCCACCTTGGGAAGCACGATACTTATCATCATATACAAACTTGACTGGTGTGAAAACTTTTCCCAGACTACTTTTGACTGAGAAGGTACATCTGAGGGTGATGTGAACTTTTAGGTGAACCGAAACCATTTTGATTGATAATTTCTGCATAGACCTGTGGAGATTGCTTTGGTGTTCGTGGACTATTGGTATCTTCGAAGTCAACATAGTGAAAGCCAAATCTTTGGCTGTAGCCTTGATTTCCTTCAAATCCATCCGTGAGTGACTGCACTGTGAATCGCTGCACATTTACTCCATCCAAGGATATGGCTACAATAAAAACACATACACCATTAAAGTTATAAAAGCTTTCTTCATTTTGTTTGTAAACAGTTCAAATTCTTGAAATCATGAGCTCAGAGATTACAATATGGCAATTTTTCATCCCATGGAATTAAATAATTGTTTTTTTTAATGTGTTCGGCAAAGGTTTCTGTGATCATGAAACTCAGAAACAATGAAAAACAGCCTGTGTTATGATGAAGCCACTGATGTGTTAAAAAAACAAACAAACAAAAAAAAACAACAACCTACCAAAAAAGTGGGGCGTCAGTTTCACATTTTCATAGACAGTGCATGTGCCGCATTACTGTTTGGTACATGCTGTTCCAAACTTCTCATACTTTAATCTGTGTGCAGTTATGACATGTGATAAATTCAGGGTGTGACTTGCAAGGGGGGAAAGTTGACACAGCTCCTTTTCTGATTAATCATTTTTATAGCAAGGAGCAGTTATATTGCATTGTGATCGTGCAAGTTTCTTCATCGGCAAATAAAAAAAAAAAACTAAATCCAATGAACCTCTTTGACGCCTTACAGCTGTAATCTTTCACATATTGAGAGAAATAATGAGATTAATTCTCAGCTCTGTTAACAGATATGTTGTTGTGAAAATTATTAGCATTGCAGTGAGTTGGCATAATTCACCCACGGAACATTGTTCGTAGGTTGGTTCTGCACGGACTGTTGTTGTTGCTGCACTACCGTTTTACATGTGCTGTAACATTTTGGCTTACCATTCCATTCATGTCAGTAAAGAGGTTTGCTCCAGTTTTCGACACTCCGCCTCAGTCTCCCTCTCTTCAGCGCTAAACTGGTGACCCCGACGTCAGTCCTGTTGAAGTTTCAGTGACTGAACAGAACTTTGAACAGAGCAGCATGGCACACGCCACCGTTCTGAAACTACCGGAGTTTTGGGAGACATCCGCGACCACGTGGTTCGCGCAGGCAGAGGCTCAGTTCACCCTCCGGGACATTACGGACGACACCGCGCTCTATTACCACGTTGTGTTGGCGCTCGGGAGCTCCACCGCAGCCAGGGCAGTGGCCTTCATCACGGCTCCCCCCGCCCGGGATACATACGCAGGTCTCAAAGCTTATCTCCTAAAGACTTTTGAACTGTCAACGCGCAACCGTGCACAGCCACACCAAAGCCCCGTTGGAACCGTTTACTGTCCCCGAGAGGAGGTTCGACCACATTAACATCGACCTGGTGGGACCCCTGCCCCCGACCCACGGCTTCACCTACCTCCTCACCATGGTGGACAGAACGACCTGCTGGCCGGAAGCCATGCCCCTCGCCTCGACATCGTCTGCTGGCATGGCCAGGGCTTTCGTCGGGGCATGGGTCGCCCGCTTCGGGACCCCTTCCGACCTCTCATCTGACCGCGGCACGCAGTTTACGTCGGAGATCTGGAACACGGTCGCTGATGGTCTGGGGGTCAGGTTGCACCACAGGACCGCCTATCATCCCCAGGCTAACGGGTTGTGCGAGCGGTTCCATCGCTCGATGAAGGCCGCCCTGCGTGCCAGTTTGACTGACGGAAAGTGGGTGGACAAGCTTCCCTGGATCTTGCTTGGCCTCAGGACCGCCCCCAAAGAAGACCTACAGGCCTCGTCTGCGGAGTTGGTCTATGGCCAGGCGCTGCGCGTTCCGGGGGACTTCATTCCAGAGGCCACAGCTCCGTGGTCTGCTGCCAAGCAGCGTTCCTCCCTGTTGGAGACTGCGGAGGCTTTCGTTCCTGTTCCCACATCGCGGCACGGCCCCCCTGTTTCCAACGTGCCTTCCGGCCTACGCTCAGCGGATTTTGTGTTCATTCGTCATGATGCCCACCGGGGACCTCTGCGCCCTCCCTACGACGGGCCGTTTCGGGTCCTGCGGTGCGGGTGCAAGAGGCTGATCGTGGACCTTGGTGGTCAGCAGGACAATGTGTCCATCGACGGTTAAACCTACCCACGTCGATCTTTCCGGGTCGTTGGAGTTGGCTCGCACGCCGCACAGGGGCCGCCCCCCCTTGTCCCGTTTCCCCCCAGACCCTGTTTTCCCTGCAAGGCCTTTACCTCTTGGACTGGTAGACCGTCCGGGGGTGCGTCAGCACCCTACGGGGTCGGGCTGTTATCCCTCCCCCGAGCCTGGACTTTGACTATGGGTGAATTCTGGGGGGCTTGTGTAGTGGGGTGGCATAATTCACCCACGGAACATTGTTCGTAGGTTGGTTCCGCACGGACTGTTGTTTTACCGTTTTACATGTGCTGTAACGTTTTGGCTTCCCATTCCATTCATGTCAGTAAAGAGGTTTGCTCCAGTTTTCGACACTACGCCTCAGTCTCCCTCTCTTCAGCGCTACAGTATGATTAATATGATAACTTTTGTTTTAAATGTTTTCCATAGAAAATACACCACATTTGGACACTTACACTATTTCATACTCTTTACTCTCTCGACTTGTTTTTACAGAACCTTTCATCCACACATTTCATTTCAGTTCTCCAATTTCACTTTGAGAAGACCGTTAACATGATTTTCCTTTGCTGCGGAGATATTTGCTGTGTGCTATTTGAATAAAGTGTTAACAGTTTCACGGAGCCAAAAACTGCCACCAAAAAGGGAGTAACATCAACACATCTTTTTTTATTTGCTTGGTGGTGTGTTGGACAGGATTGGAGCATTTTGCATGCTGTTTTTGGGCCAAGGGTCTTGTGTTTGACACCCAAATATTTGACCCACAAGCTATTCAACACAGGCAAGGTGTGATGAAAGTTTAGGGCTGAAAGAAACTGGAGAGGCAGTTCTTTTTTAATCCTGACAAAAGTCCAGGACATTGAAATGAGCATATGTTCAGGTTTCTTGAGAAACTTGCAAACATTTTTTTCCAAAGGAACTTTTGAGAGTTATTCCAAACAAATTGGAGTACAACATCATGAGTACATATTTTGTGGATGTAAATACATACATGCAGGAATTTATTTTGGTGATTCACAGAATAAGCAACAGCAAAAATTCATTTTCTGTAACAATTACAATTTGTATGAAAACCACTGTGATATCTTGCCTCATAAACCAGCCCTACCCACTCCTCATCCGCGTTTGGATTTTGGAGTTGAACTCAGTCTGGGTAGGAGCCCATAGAAGGGGATTTCAATCGGTCTGAAACGACCGAGCCAATCAGCGTTGCCGCTTTTTGTTTTCAAATTTTTTTTGGCGAATTCCGGTGGCTAAACCGGAAGTGACGCTATCGCTGCTCGTAGCGGAGATTACGGACTTTAACTTTAACCATCGTCTGAAAGCTGCAAAAAGTAAAGTTACAGACAAAATACCAAGAATTACAACAGTCAAGCAAGAGCAAGAGTCTGCGCTTGGTGAGTTTCTAACAGGAAAAGACGTTTTTGTGTGTCTTTGAGTGTAAGGAAGCTAGAGCTAATGAGCTAATGCTAACCCTTAGAGAAGCGAACGCATTTTGATGACGTATTTGTTTTGAAGCGCCAATTGGCTGAAGTGCACTGTCAGTCAAAGGAGTAACCAACACCCCCCGCAAGAAGTTTCAATGGGCTCCTATCCAGACTAAGCTTAACTCCAAATCCAAATGTGGATAAGGAGTGGGCGGGTCTGGTTTATGAGGCTATGTGATATCCATGACATCAAAAAATCAAGATAAAAAATTCAAACACATCACAGGTTAGTTTAAAAAAAATTGATAAAAATATATAAAATATTGGATTTCAGTCTGAACGGTGTGAAAGTAACAGAAGGAAATGCAGCATGAATTAGTTTTTTTTGTCTTTATTAGATCCAGACCTCATAATGTTGAAATCAGGATTCAATGCAGGTCGTACATTCACTATCAGCCGTCAGACCTCCTTCATTTACTTAACATGTAATGACAGTGAATAATAATAAACAGTTCAAATTGAAGCTGCATGTGAATGTCTGAGGTCCTTGTTCTCTCCTGCAGCGGAGTCAGCAGCATGCCTCAGAGAAATGCATGGTGATGGAACAAAAAATGTAATAGTTTGGGGTGAAAATCAGTGCTCCAGCGGTTCACGTGCAAAACATTATTAAAGTATGATATAATCACAGGAACAAACTCCTGTTTGTGAAGGTCAAAAGGTTTGACTGAATATTGAAGGAAAAAAACACATTCTGCAGTCTTTATTTGGTTATTCATTGTTAGAATACATGAACCAAACAGCCTCATGTTTAGCTTCTAAACAGATTTTTATATACTAAAGCTCCTCACTTTGCACCTTTGTGTTATATCAGAAACTCGCATCATAAATCCTGAATACAACATGGGCATGATAGTTATGAAAATGTGTCTGAATGAAAGTTCAAGCTTGTAAACTCGTCTCCTATAAAAGGCCAGCCCTGCATGAGCTCATTCACACCAAGACACCATGGCTGTGTTGGGGAATATACTCTTGGTGTTCCTGATAGCTGCTTTCAGCAGCTGCATGAGCCTGGAGCATGGACACAAAAAGCTGCCATTGGACACTTTTTCTGCGCACTCCTCCAAAAAAAGGTATTGTGTGGTTTGAGAAAGCTTGAAAATCTATAAAAATGCTTCTGTGTCAACTTACAAAATAAAATGTGTGAAAATTAGATATTATAGCTTTTTAACTTACAAACAACATGGTTAAAGCTTATAGCATAGTATGAATACTTTTTTGAACACAGCTTTACCAAAAGTACAGAAATATGAAAAATTGTTTTTTTTACAACTATTAAAAACTAGCTGCAAAAGTAGTTGTGTATGGAAAAAAGACTATAGAAGTACACTGAAGATGAGCTAATCAAAAAACAATATATTTTTTGTGACAGAAAAGGAGATTTTTTTTTTTTCACAAGTCATTCTCTTGATTGCAACCTGCAGTGTTCCAGACGTCGGGAAGATGAGTGACCTCAGAAACAGTTACCAAACTGTGTGGGACAAGTTTAGAGATCAAACCGAAGCTGAAAGAGATGCTTTCCTGACTGATTCATTCCCTGCTGGCTTCCAGTGGGCAACATCGACCGAGTCCTTCAAGGTTGAAGGAGGATGGTCAGAGGGAGGAAAGGGTGAGACCATTTGGGACCGCTTTGGGCATGAAGCTCGAGCTTTTGAAAATCAGACTGCTGACACGGCATGTGACAGTTACCGTAAGGTGGATTATGAACTGTACCTGCTGCGAGGTCTTCAAGTCAACACCTTCCAGTTTTCTATCTCCTGGGCCCGTATTTTCCCTTCAGGCCACAAAGACAGCCAATCAGAGGATGGGGTTCTCTATTATAACAGCCTCATCGACGCTCTCATTGAATCAGGCATCAAACCTATTGTCACTCTCTACCACTGGGATCTGCCCCAGGTTCTCCAGGACAAAGGTGGATGGGCTGACGCTTCCATTGTCGAGGCCTTCAAAGATTATGCAGATTTTTGTTTTTCTGAATTTGGGGACCGGGTCAAGACCTGGAACACATTCAGTAGTCCCTGGGTGGTGAGCCATGCTGGATATGGCACCGGTGAACATGCTCCTGGTGTCAAGGACTACGTGACTGCAGCCTATCAGGTGATAATAAAACTCATAATAAACATCCTGGTGTTTCACTGAGGGCGAGGTCCATTCAACTTACTTGGTTTTTGCATTTTTTCAGGTCACTCACAATATCCTGAAGTCCCATGCTGAAGCCTGGCATGTCTACAATGACAAGTACAGAACGGCACAACAAGGTCAAGTGGGCATCGCATTAAACTCTGACTGGGCAGAACCTGCAGATCCCCACAAATCTGAAGATGTTGCTGCCACAGAGCGCTACCTTGAGTTTATGCTGGGCTGGTTTGCACATCCCATATTTGGAGCCGGAGACTATCCTTCAATTCTGAAAACTCAAATTGAAGAGAAAAGAGCAGCATGTCCATCCTCTGTGCCTGCAATACTACCAACATTCACTCCTGCAGAAATTACTAGAATCCGTGGCACGGCTGACTTTTTTGGACTGAACCATTACACCTCCCGGGTAATCACACACAATAATGGTGGCTGCGTCGCAGGTCCTGAGGGGGTGGGCAACTTCAGATCAGCTGTGCACCCCTCAGGGAATGCCACAGCCTCTGACTGGATCTCCTCTGTGCCTTTTGGCCTGAGAAGGCTTCTAAACTACATTTCAACAGTGTACTTACAAACTAGGAAAGTACCCATCTATATAACTGGGAATGGGATGCCAACAGAGATCACTGGGGACGTCATCAATGATCAAAGCAGAATACAGTACCTGAGGAGCTACATCAACGAGGCTTTGAAAGGTATGGTGAGAATAATAATTCTGTAATTCATTTAAAAAATGTTTTAACACAGTATTGTGGCTAAATGTCTGCATTTCTTTTTCCAACAGCTGTCAAACAGGACAGTGTAGATGTGCAGAGATTTACTGTACAGTCACTTCTGGATGGCTTTGAAGGTCCACAAGGCTACAGCGAGCGTTTTGGTCTGCATTATGTCAACTTCAATGACCCTGACAGACCCAGGACCCCAAGACAGTCTGCCTACTTTTACTCAGAGGTCATTGAGAAAAATGGTTTTGCTCCACAAAACACAGTCTTTCATAGTTCACAAGGGAAATACCTAAAGTCAGATAAATTAGGAACACTGCCACCCTCCACCGTCCCATCCAGCGCCAAAGATGTTTGGAGTAGATTCTCAGGTCAATCTGTTTTGGACATTAAGAAATATTACTATGGCACCTTCCCAGATGACTTCAGCTGGGGTGTTTCAACCTCAGCTTACCAGATTGAAGGTGGCTGGAATGCTGATGGGAAAGGGCCTAGTGTCTGGGATACCTTTGCTAATGCACAAGGTAGTGGTATCCCTGAGGACGCCACTGGAAATTTAGCCTGTGATAGTTACAACAGATTCAATGAAGATCTTTACATGCTGCGAGGTCTGAGGGTAAACTCATACAGATTTTCTATTTCCTGGTCCAGGATCTTTCCTAATGGAAGGCGTTCCTCCCTGAACCAGAAAGGGGTTGACTACTACAACAATGTCATTAACAGCCTTGTAGCAGCAAATATCTCCCCTATAGTAACACTTTATCATTATGATCTCCCTACTGCTTTGCAAACTGAGCTGAATGGCTGGGAAAATCCTGAAATGATTAATATTTTTAATGACTATGCTGACTTCTGTTTTGCCACTTTTGGTGACAGAGTGAAGTTTTGGATAACTTTCCAGCAGCCTTACACAATTGCTTGGTTAGGATATGGAACTGGACAGTATCCTCCAAGGATTACAAATCCAGGAACAGCTCCATACCAAGTTGCACACAACCTGATTAAAGCTCACGCTACAGCTTACCATACATATGATGATAAGTACCGTGCTTCCCAAAGTGGGAAAGTCTCCATTGCCCTGAATGCTGAGTGGTTTGAGCCTACTGACGCTAATAATCCCCGTGAAGTAGATGCTGCTGACCGTGCAATGCAATTCCAATTAGGTTGGTTTGCCCACCCCATTTTTAAGAATGGTGACTATCCTGATGCAATGAAGTGGCAAGTTGGAAACAAAAGTGAACTCCAAGGTCTGTCAGAGTCAAGATTACCTTCCTTCACTTCAGCAGACAAGGTCATGATCAGGGGAACTGCTGATGTGTTTTGTACAAATCATTATACCTCAAGAATAGCAGGCCATGCAATAACTGCAATTAACCCCCCATCCATGGAGAATGACTATGACTTTACATTGACCGAAATGTATGATCAACCAACCACGCCTATCCCAAATGTGAGATCTGTGTCTCATGGCTTGAGAAGACTCCTCAACTGGATCAAAGAGGAATATGGAAATCCAGAGATTTACATTACTGAGAATGGAGAGGCTTCTAATATTGTGACCATATATGATGACCCGGACAGAAATTTTTTCTTCCAAACTTACATTGTTGAGGCTATAAAAGGTGAGTGTGCACATCAGTTTTTGTCATATTTTTTTTAAGTTCTGCAATGCAGTGAATATTTGATCGACATATTTGATTACATTGTTTTTCGTTTTTCAAATTTTTGTGAAACTTACAACCACTTTATGTCACTTTTTTCACTTTTTGTGACTTTTGTAGCAGTCACTATACTACATGAGATTACAAATCATAATACATACTTTGACAGTGTCAGTAACCTTTTTAAATGTTATTGGTCATTTCTATCCTGTCATTTATCATACAGCTCATAATCTGGATGGAGTAAATGTGAAAGGATACGTGGCAACATCTCTCATGGATTCTTTTGAGTGGACCAGAGGATACCAACAATGGTTTGGTCTGCACTACGTAGATTTCAAAAATCCCAACCTGCCAAGGACACCAAAGCGCTCAGCACATTTATACGCTGATATGATAAAGAATAATGGCTTCCCAATTCCAGAGGAAGAGAAATTTCTTTATGCTAATTTTCCTGAAGACTTCCGCTGGAGCACTGCCAGCTCTGCTCATCAGGTAGGCCAACGCCATCGTCTTTTCAACAGCAACACACAATAATTCATCCTGCAGCAGCGAAAACCTTTTTGAGTGGAATTGAAATGTGGTCTTGTGTGAATAGTTTTGATTTCTTTTCATTTCAGATTGAAGGAGCCTGGAGAACCAATGGAAAAGGAATGAGCATCTGGGATGAGTTTTCTCACACTCCTAACAAGGTGGACGCTGGTGATACTGCCGATCGTGCCTGTGACAGCTACAACAAGATTGCCGAGGATGTGCAAGTGCTCAAGACGTTGAAAGTTTCAAGCTATCGATTTTCCATCGCCTGGCCCAGAATCCTCCCTGATGGCACGAACAAACACATCAGTGAAGAGGGAGTGAACTACTACAGCAGATTGATCGATGCCTTGATTGCAGAAAACATCGAACCACAGGTAGGTTTTGACACTGTCTGGATCTCTAACAGACAGATTGGATCTTTATATTTGATATTGTTTTTGCAATGTGTCGCATTTGATTAGACATCTACTTTGGCGAATGAAGTCAAAAACAAGCACAAGCTGTTTTGATTTGATGGGGATATGACAACAGTTGCAACCAAAGTTAATGAGATGTTGGAAAAAAAAATATCAAGACAGTGGCGTGGTGGTCATTGCACTACATCTTCTCATCTGTCTGAAAAAAAAAAAGCTTGTCACACTCATGTTAAAATAAAGCTGGTATATAAGCTGATATGACGTTTAATATGCCAAAGAGGATCATGTTCTGGTTTGGGCCACACAATATTAAAAAAGAAATGAACAAACAAAAAAGGGAATCGCTTCTATCACTCCTCTGTGTTGGCTCCCACACTTCCACCTGTAAACACTATCCTTCATTTTTTTCAGGTTACCTTGTACCACTGGGACCTTCCATTGCCTCTCCAGAAAGTGGGAGGCTGGGAGAATGAAACCATCGTCCAGCGTTTCACAGAATATGCTGATGTTGTGTTTAGCAGACTCGGACACAAAGTGAAGTTTTGGATCACTCACAATGAACCGTACATTGTGGTCAACCTTGGCTATGGATATGGCAATTTTCCTCCAGGTAACACATTCGTCTGTGTCAAATGAACTGTTCTATGAACAATTGGAAACATTTTCACTTCAGCTTTCCTAAAACAAAATGAATTTTTTTTGTTGTTGTTGTTACAGGTAGGGTAAACAGGCAGTACATTGCAGCTCACAACCTGATCAAGTCCCACGCTGAGGTTTGGCATCTTTATAATGACAAGTATCGTGCAACACAAAAGGGACTCATCTCCATCACCCTCAATTCGGACTTCTCATATCCAAGAAATAAGTACAACAATGAGGACTGGGTTGCAGCTGAACGATACATGCAGGTACAGAAATACATGTCAACCTTAAAACTGTCTTTGCTATTTGGTCCTGGTGTTACCTCCTCCACTGCTTCCCGAACCTGCTCATTTCATCAGATGACCTATGATTTCTTCCACAGTTCTTCCTTGGCTGGTTTGCTCATCCCATCTTTGTTGGCGATTATCCTGAGATGATGAAAACACGCGCTCGTGAAAGAAGCCTTGCTGGAGGACTTTCAGAATCTCGGTAAAAAATAAAAAAATGATGTTTGATTTTTGTAAAGAATAATCCTTATTGCCAGAGCATGCTGTTGAAGTTTATTCAGTCAAATCCCCCGTTGTCGTACTCATACTCCCATGCCACCAACATCTTGAACATCATGCATGTGAGAAGGCTCGTACCAAATGTGAACATTCATCTTTTCTTCTTTTGCAGTCTTCCAGAGTTCACCCCTGAGGAAATCCAGAGGATCAAGGGGACTCATGATTACTTTGGCCTGAACCATTACACATCAGTTCTTGCATTCCCAATCACCATTCCACCTGAGTTCCAGGATTATGAAGCCGATAAGTAAGTTAAAGTCAAAAAAAGATATTGAGACCCAATGACTTTGGAGTTGATTGTCAAAAAAAGAAAAAAAAAACAGTTACACTCACTAATCTCTCATGAAATACACAGGGAAGTTGCAGTCATTTCTGACCGTGCGTGGATTGAAAGTGGCTCCCCCTGGCTGAGGATCACACCATTTGGATTCAGGAAACTCCTCAAATTCATCAAAGACAACTATGGAAACCCACCAATCTATGTGACCGAGAACGGGGTTTCGGAACGGGGAGAGGTGGACTTAAACGACGCTCACAGATCATACTATTACGAAAACTACATTAACCAAGCCTTGAAAGGTAATAAAGTGGACAGGGAACAAGAAGTAGACAAAACTATTAGAGCTTTATTGCAGAATATATTTAGTTTCTTATCAGATTTTTATGGAATCTTACTTGGTCACATTTTTAAATGTTTTTGAAGTATGTCTGAACTCGATCAATGTTGTTGTTTTTTCAGCCCGTCTTGTGGATGGAGCTGATGTGAGAGGATACACCGCCTGGTCATTAATGGACAACTTCGAGTGGCTTGCTGGCTACAGTGAGCGTTTTGGACTTTTCTATGTGAATTTCTCCGACACCAGCCTTCCACGAATCCCCAAAGCATCAGCATCTCGTTATGCCACCATCATCAAGTGCAACGGCTTTCCAGATCCAGCCAGTGGACCCCATGAGTGTTTGAAACCTGATGGTAAGATGTTGTCATAGTTAAGAAAAACCAAAAAAACAATGCAATAAGTCAGCAACTGGTGTACCAACATTCCCCATATTTTTTTCTGTTATCTCGCTCTAGTCACAACTACTCCCAGACCTTCTACTGCTGCTCCTGGAACTACTACTCCTGGTTCGGCTGTTTCAACTACTCCTGGTTCCTCTACTACTACTGGTTCTGGTACTCAACGTCCTACTGTCAGGAACGAAGTGGACTTTTTGGGTTTGGCGCTTTTGGCTGAAGATGCTGAAGTGGCCCTTTATGTCCTATTTGCTTTTGTCCTTGTTGGTGCAGTCAGCATTATTTTTGCTGTTTATATGCTCATGAAAACTACAAAGCAAGTGAAGAAAGTCACCTCTGAGATGGTGAAGCTGGACAGAATGTGAAGAAACTTAACTTTAACATTAACTTTAAGTTGACCACTATGTTTTGTTTTTTTGTCTGTGGGATTATTCTCATGACCTGCTGAGAAATCTATGTAATGTCTACCTTTTTTGTTGTGCTGTTCAACATTGAACATGTGACAGTTGAAAAGCTGTGAATAATTTAATAAATATTACTTGTCAAATCTCTATGAGTTTCTGCCATTTTGTGAATGTTATGTCATCATCCACCAATGATAGAAAAATCATGGTGGCAGGAGTCATATCATTCTTAATTGTCTTTATTAGGGATGCACATTTTATATTTTTTTTTATGACTGATAACCGACGGCCTTTAACCGGTTAATAACCGTTAACCGATAAGATTTAAAGTCCGTTCATGCTTCACATGTCTGCGTGGGTGTGCGTTGCGCATTGGTCTGCGCGGACCGATCTGCGGACGTCCACGCAGCAGCCAGAATTTGTGACCGCGCTCGCAAGAGCGCCAGAGCAAACAAAACATGACGGTAAAAGTGAAGGCAGACGGAGCTCCAGCCTGATCACTCCACACACCAGAGAGTGAAAATCTCATGGATGGAGACAGCAGACTGTCTGGAGGGAGGAGAAGGTCTGCCGACAGAATCGCTCCGGAGCCGCCCCCGCGATTCAGAAAAAAGAAAAAAAAGGCTAAATAAACTTTAATATTAAATGATAATGTACTGACAATGTATGTGCTTAATTTTCTCTAAATAATCTGTAATAAAGGAGCAGATAAACAAGTCTGTAGTGGCGGAAAAGCTTCTCGACGATGTATGGAACAGTGCGCCTGGAACGCACACAGCTGAGCCCAGAATTGGGAGAAAGAGCGTGCGCATCAGTGGAGCGCTGAAGCTTCAAAGCAATGCGAAGCATGGACGACCTTTAAACGCCCTGTTGAGTGGTTATATGCTGCCACTCCAACATTCCGACGTACCATCATTTAGACATATCACCATTCCGAAATACCGCTATTCCGACACGCAAACGTCCCGCCATTCCGACAAGGAAATGTGCGTTCCGAGTGACTGACTCGGCGCTGTCCAGTGTTTAACTGCAGATTTACAATGACAGCAAATTCTCATCTAAAATGTAAGAAAAGCTACAAGATTTAGATATAATTAACAGTACTGTGGGCTTCAATCATCTCCTATTGTTTTTAAATTACGTTGAGAGTGAGCGCACCAGTGATTTCTTTGTGTGTTCTGATTAATTTCCTAAATAAAGTTTTAGCTTCTGAAATCCGATTTTTATACAGTTCTGATGGAGCTTAATGTTTATCTGGATGACGCGGCTACATACCGAACTATTTCACTGTAAATCTGGACGACCCACGGCGTGTCTGGAGATAAATAATATTCAATGTAACACCAGTTTTGTGCCACATGCGTAAATGCGCATAAATGTACCGTATTGGCCCGAATCTAAGACAATGTTTTTTTCCAGAAATTGCATCCTCAAAAGTTGGGTCGTGTTATAATCGCGGACTTACGGTAGATGGTCAATACGCATCCGCGCCGCTTGATGAAGCCAAAGTATCACTGACCAGAGAGCGAGTGGAGCGATGAAATGAGATGAAAAATGACGGATCATCTGGAACAAAGGGGCTCGAACGCTGGACAACTGAGCAAACAACAGAGGCGAAGTTATGATACCAACTTTAAACTGATGGTGATCAACGCAGCAGAGTCATCAAACAACTGCCAAGCCGCCAGGAGATATGGTGTAGCAGAGCCTCGTTCTTATTGGAGAGCACAGAAAAAACGCCTACAGATGCTAACACTATGAGAAAAGCTTTCCGTGGTTCTGTAAGCGACGCTTCAGAGAGACTGATAGAAGGGTGAGTGAATACGTCTCTGAAAAACAGAAAGACTGAATGTCCACCACCAGAGCCGTGATTCAGCTGAAGGCACTGGGAAGTTATTTACACCATTTATGCAGTTTTGACCCCTTGAGGCTTCTAATTTGTTGCTTATTGTTTCTTATTTTGAGAAAGAGAATACATTTTTATTCAATACTGTAGTAATATTTTTTCATTTTGTATCTCGTGAAATGTTATGTCAGTTGTGAGTTTTTGAGTTTATAATAATTGTATAATAAAAAGTTGTTTTATGGGTGACCTTATTGTCTTCAGCATTTTTTTTCACAAAATGATCTTTGAAAAATAAGGGTTGTGTTATAATCTGAGTCGTCTTATATTCGGGCCAATACGGTACACACCCTCCCCTACTGTACAACATGAAGGCAAATGGAATTAATCAGTGACTTAAGGTGTCATCTGCAGCGCTGTCATTGATATCTGAAATTTAATGCCAGCTGCATGAAGACGCACGGCTCTGTGGAGAGCTCTGCTCCAGCTGGAGCTTAAAAAAAAAACAAACAAAAAAAACCGATAGTAGTAAACAGTCAAAGTTCCTGTTTTTGGTTAATGGTTAAACGGTTAACCATGTGCATCCCTACATGAAATCCATCCTTTGAAAATGTATTCACTTCAGAAAATAAAATCAGTTTACAACATGATGGTAGAGAAAGAGGCACTTCTCCATTGAACATTAATGACATTTTGTTAAACAAAAATAGGTATAGGTAATGTAAATCTCAACAAGGACAGTTAAACAAATATGAATTCAGTTGACTTCATGAGTGATTGTCGGAAAACTGGAAGCTTCATGCTTCATTTATTACAGCCTGGTCTCTTCAGTCTGCTCTATTTTCATATTAAATATGGAGTGCTGAGGTAAAGCAGGAAAATCTGACCAATCACAGAAGACCCTGCGGATCACCCAGCCAAAGAAACTTTGCGCAGGATAAGGGGGCCAGGCGCAAACAAAATGATGTCATATTCTTTAATTTAGTACATCTTTTTCAAATTTACTTTTAATCTGCTCTGGAGATTTGAAGCAGTTTCAATGAAGACTCAATTCAACAGGTCTTCCTTTAGTGCACATTGAATAAAACCATCACAAGCATCAGGAAGCAAGACATGGCTCTACTTTTCTGCTCAGTTACAACATCCACACAAATAGGGCCAGGCAGGGCAAGGACACATCTCCTCTGCTCCCACCTGATAATATACTATTCCCCGTCTCCAGGGTGACCATCCATCTCAACAAGATGTAAGCATGCTGGGTCAACAGCTCAATAGCATGCTGGGTATCTGCTCTGCATGCTGCTCTCTCCTCACCACCTCTGATCAACAACAGGTTTGTTTTGCATCTGAAACCCCGAACTGTCAGTGTGGGGTATGAGTCAGATGGGAGGAAAACATGTGCTCATTGTCTCATGAAATGTTTTCAGGTCAAGCTGATTAATGTGTGCAAAACTTTGATGAACTGCTCATATCAACACCTGAGTCAGACAATACTTTAATACAACACTGGCAGAGGAAGGGTATCCATCCATCCATTTTCTACCGCTTATCCGGGACCGGGTCGCGGGTGCAGCAGTCTCAGCAGGGATGCCCAAACTTCCCTGTCCCCAGACACTTCCTCCAGCTCCTCTGGGAGGATCCCAAATCAAATCAAATCAGATTTTATTTATATAGCACTTTTCATATTAATAAAAACAACGCAAAGTGCTGAACAGTAAAAACAGTCATAAAAACAAAAAGACGTTCCCAGGCCAGTCGCGAGACATAGTCTCTCCAGCGTGTCCTGGGTCTTCCCCGGGGTATCCTCCCAGTGGGACATGCCCGGAACACCTCCCTAAGGAGGCGTCCAGGAGGCATCCTAAACAGATGCCCGAGCCACCTCAGCTGGCCCCTCTCGATGCGGAGGAGTAGTGGCTCTACTCCAAGCTCCTCCCTGGTGACTGAGCTCCTCCTCACCCTATCTCTAAGGGAGCGCCCAGCCACCCTACGGAGGAAGCTCATTTCAGCCGCTTGTATCCGGAATCTTGTCCTTTCGGTCATGACCCAAAGTTCATGACCATAGATGAGGGTGGGAACGTAGATTGACCGGTAAATCGAGAGCTTCGCCTCTCAGCTTAGCTCCCTCTTCACCACAACGGACCGATACAACGACCGCATCACTGCAGCCGCTGCACCGATCCGCCTGTCAATCTCACGCTCCATCCGTCCCCCACTCGTGAACAAAACCCCAAGATACTTGAACTCCTCCACTTGGGCCAGAATCTCTCCACCGACCTGGAGAGGGCAAGCCACCTTCTTCCGGTCGAGGACCATGGCCTCGGATTTGGAGGTGCTGATCCTCATCCCTGTCGCTTCACACTCAGCTGTGAACCGCTCCAGTGCATGCTGTAGGTCTGGGTTCGATGAAGCCAACAGGACAACATCATCTGCAAAAAGCAGAGATGAAATCCTGTGGTTCCCGAACCGGACCCCCTCTGGCCCCTGGCTGCACCTAGAAATTCTGTCCATAAAGATTATAAACAGAACCGGTGACAAAGGGCAGCCCTGCCGGAGTCCAACGTGCACCGGGAACAGGTCCGACTTACTGCCGGCAATGCGGACCAGACTCCTACTCCGGTCATACAGAGACTGGATAGCCCTTAACAAAGGGCCCTGGACTCCGTATTCCCGGAGCACCCCCCCAAGACACCATGAGGGACGCGGTCGAACGCCTTCTCCAAGTCCACAAAACACATGTGGACTGGTTGGGCGAACTCCCACGAACCCTCGAGCACCCTATGGAGGGTATAGAGCTGGTCCACTGTTCCACGACCAGGATGAAAACCGCATTGTTCCTCCTGAATCCGAGGTTCGGTTATCAGTTAAATCCTCCTCTTCAGTACCCTGGAATAGACTTTCCCAGGGAGGCTGAGGAGTGTGATCCCCCTATAGTTGGAGCACACCCTCCGGTCCCCCTTTTTAAACAGGGGGACAACCACCCTGGTCTGCCAATCCAGAGGCACCTTCCCCGACTGCCACGCGATGTTATAGAGACGTGTCAACCAAGACAGTCCCTGCACATGCAGAGACTTGAGGTACTCAGGGCGAATCTCATCCACCCCCGGTGCCTTGCCACCGAGGAGCTTACCGAGTAGGTGTCGATTAACACTTCCTGTGTTAATCGACAACTGGGGGTGCTGGGTGCTGCAGCCCCCGCAGCACCCCTACTTCCCGCGGTAATGCAAACACCCCCCTCATTTTTTTGTATATTTGCTAATGTCTTGTATTTTGGGTAGAAGTCACATGCAAACCAGCAGATGTTACTCTCAGCATGACTGTCAAGCCTCGATCAGTGGTTCTCAACTGGTTTGACTTGAGGACCCACCATAAGCCCTAACTGACCAATCGGGAACCAAACTTCTGAACACTTTTAACTTCTCAAATTTACCAAATGACAGGACAGTTTGGACCTGAGATCATGAACACAAAATCACAGTATGTCAACACAATAAACAAGTTCCATGATTAACTAAAACAACTAACAAGTGTCAACGCTGGGGAAGGAAATATTCTTCTTTAAAAAAAAACAAAAACAAAACAAAAAACATATTTTCAGATTGTTCTTATTTCAAAAAGGCTCAAAATATGTAGCTTTAGGTGAGTAGTCACTTGATAAAATAACAGAATCTTGTTTAAACTATTCAGTCACTTATTCAGGCATTAATCATGAGGCTGGAACAACAACCACATATTTCATTAAAAGACTTTTTCGACAGACTGAGCTTATGTTTTCAAGCAAAATACATGAAATTAAAAGTACAACTATGTTGAAGTATTTAAGAGAGGAAGAAGAATCTCATTTTATGTAGATCTAGCCGAAAATCCTCACTTGCTGAACGTATTATTTATAGCTGGGCTGTTAACGGCGATAATGTGCTGCGTTATCGCGAGAGTCTTATCGTTCGAGAAAAAAATTGTCGCCGGTAATCTAATCTGTCCTGTGGCCCCAGGAGAGTCACACCGCGCTCCAGCTGAGTGTCAAAAAACCACACATGCGCTTTTAACGGTGAAATACGGTCCATTCCTCATTATTTGCCATATTGAACTCGGCCGAATTATCAGAAAAATCATGAGGAAAATGCTGGTATGAGGCACAAACTGAAATAAGGAGTGCAAATATGAAGAAAATGAAAGTGAAACTTAAATTGCGTGTTTTGTCGGTGCAGTGTTTCGGCCAGCTGGGCATTTTTCAGGCGCAAAATAAAGTACATTTCCCTTCAACACACAATCTGGTTTAATAAAGGTAAGTATGAGGCAAAATTCGGCGTGACTGAATTTAGGCTGTCTTGGAGATAGGATGAAGTTTGAGTAAGTGAGCGCTCATAAGAAACTTCTATTTTTCATCTGCTCTGTTATTGGTGGTGTTGGTGTGTGTGTGTGTGTGTGTGTGTGTGTGTGTGTGTTGGGGGCAAAGACTTGGTATTTTAAGCTTTTATAAATCATATTTGATGAATTGTAAAATTATTTATGGAACACACACATTTTGAATGGAATCGGCAGACTTCAACTGAGCCATTTTAATCGCGATTAATCATGATTAACTCCAGGATTGGGGTGCGATTAATCACGATTAAAAAATTTAATCGTTGCCCAGCTCTAGTATTATTACTAACACTGGACTATGGAGAAAACATATTTCTTCAGTGGCAGTATTGAAAGTCAAATTCAAAATAAATTCAAACAAAAGTGCAATTTAAAAGGATTTAAAGGTGCTGTAGGCAGGATTCAGCATCTCCGCCATCTTGCTTAGGTAAACCTAAGCAAGATGGTGATTTGAAACCCAGCACAGCCAATCCTGTGTTGTTTTCTCCGACATCACGCCCTTACGCAAGTTAAGCCCCTCCCACAAGAACGTGTGACGAACGCCCCTCGACCAATCACGGTTAGAGCCTCAGGGGCTCTTCTGATTGGTCAAAGATACCTGGAGCTGTCGAGATTGCTTTTCAGCTCAGAACAGACACAGATGGAAACGCTGCGCCCTCACAGTAGTGCAATTATGCTACACTCCTAAAGGATTATCAATGGATACTCTAACATTTAATCCAAAGAAAACACAGAAAAATTAGCACTGACTAGCAAAATCCTGCCTACAGCACCTTTAATATTCAAACTTAACTTTTGTTTTGATGACCTTCTCAGTAAATAAATGAAGCAGCACTCGGGATTTAATGTAACTCTGAGTTTGGAGGAAGTAATGGAGAATTAGTAGTTACTGAACCTAATTCCAGTTCTACGAGTGTATGCGTGCTCACCGACGGGCTTCGCTATTGGTACTCCTCTCGGCGCCAGCCAATCACTGAGACAAAAACTGAAACCTGCGCACCAATTCTAGCCGCGCGTTGGCACATCGCCATGCCCCTCCCCGAGGATATATCCCTAGCGGCTCAAGCGTCGCTCTCCCTTCTTCTGAACAGCCAAGAAGGAAGCAGACAGCTGGGCCAGCAGGTAGGTGGGCATGCATACACTCGTAGAACTGGAGTTACGTTCAGTAACAACTAATTTCACTTCGTGCTATGCTTAGCCCACTTACGGGCTTCGCTATTGGTACTCACCCATAGATTGTATATAAATGGATAGACCTTGACGTCACCCATAGAGTTCCCAACTGCCGTTCTGAAGACTTTAGCGAGTCCAGCAGGACGTCTCCACATTGAATATTTGAAACCGGATGTAAATGTGATTGGTCCCGCCTGTCACGTGACCGCATCATGTGGACAGAGGAGGCGCTGCGATAGGGCGATTTATGCAAAACTTTAACTCGTAATATAAAATCAACAGATGATTTATGTGAAAATCAGAGTCTGGTGAAGCCAGCACGTTTATAGAAACTAGTGATAGAGACCAAAATATGTCCTGAAACTGGGCGCTTTATATGTTTATTTGCACTCTGAAAATCTGTATTTTTGAATGGGTTCCAATGGGACCTGGGCTCTTTTTGAAACCAGCATCATCGCCCCCTGCTGGAATCTCTCCGGAATTACAGTTTCTTTGCACTTCCGCATTATCTTCATGTTTTATGAGCGGAGGTTGGCGCCTGTACTCACCAAGGCGGAGGCCGTAGGGGTGAATATACTCCCAGCTGGCATGCTGACAGGATTGGTGCGGAAAAGACAGAAGTAAACAGGCCGTACGTCCAGCACGGCCACAATAACCTCCAAGAAAATTAGGGCAGGCAGCCTCACACTGAGGCACCGCCCGCAACGTGCATAAGCATCGCCACAGCGACACACATGCTCCGGCCGGGGCAGAGCCACAACGGCAGGCGGGAAAACCCCTGGTCCGCGACCCCACACGGGAGGCAGACCGGGGCCGGACGAGGGCCAATATGGTTAAGCGACAGAACCCCCGTTCGCGCTGAGAACCGACATGGCCACAGTGTCTGTGCACATATCCATCAGATATGAGCGCACAAAGGTGGATGCGGAAGCCCAGGAGGCAGCATGGCAGATGTCACCCACCATGACACCTCTGCACAGGGCCGCAGAGGCAGCCATGCTCCGCGTGGAATGAGCACGAATCACCGCTGGCGGCGGGAGATTCTGCGCCTCATAGGCAGCTGCAATAGCGCCTCCAACCCAGTGGGTGAGACGCTGGGAGGACAGCGAGGCTACACGCCCCCTGGTCCCGAAGCGCACAAACAGCTGGTCTGTAGTGCGAAAGCCAGCTGTGCGCTCAACATAGCAGCGCAAAGCCCTGACCGGGCAAAGCAACCGCAGCCGTGGGTTGTCCCCAGACGAGCCAGGCGTGGAGCCAAGCGCCCTGATCCAGATGACTCATGACCGGAAGTCCGATGTGATCAGCTTGGGATGAATGGCCGGGTTAGGCCAGTGGTGCACTAGTCCCCCATCCTGACTGAACACCATACAGGAGTGATGGACCGACAAGGCGCAGAGGTCCCCAACTCTCTTGGCAGAGGCCAGCGCCAACAGAGGAGAAGCCTTAAAGGAGAGAAAGTGGTCCTCCGCCTGCTCCAAAGGCTCGAAGGGGGGCCCTCTCAGACCATCCAGCACAGTGTGGTGGTCCCACGGGGAAACCACATGCCTGGGGGGCGGCCTCAGCCGACACGCCCCTCACAGAAAGCGCTTCACCAGCGGGTGATTGCGCGCAGAAAAATGGCCGAAACCGCCATGGCCCGCCGTAATGGCCAATGCAAATACCACGAGAGTAGATGCAGCGCGACCACTGTCCAGCAGGGCCTGGAGAAACTCCAATACTGCACCGATAGTGCAGGAGACCGGGTCCAGACCCCTCTTCGAGCACCACGACGTGAAGAGCTGCCACCGAGACCTGTAGGCCTTGACAGTAGAGGGGGCCCTGGCACTCTGGATGGTGGAAATCACTGCTGGGGGGAGATCTAGTTCCACAAATCTCACCCTCTCAGCTTCCAGACCAAGAGTCTCCCGCCCAGGACAGGTGGGACCGGAGGGCGCCCCCTGCCTGCAGCAGCGCGTCAGGCCCGTTGGGGATTGGCCACGGGTCCCCGACCGCCAGCTGAACCAGGTCCGGGAACCACCGGGCACTCGGGGTGTCCGGGGTCACCACTATCGCATGGAGGTTCTGGGTCCTCACCCTGCATAACAGCGGGGCTAAGAGGTGGGCTGGAGGGAATGCGTACAGGAGGCCTGGAGGCCAGTCCCTGTGTGTATTTTTGTTTTAATGCGCTCGTATTCTGCATTTTACTTTTCTTGTCATCTTTCTGATCATTGAAGAATAAATAAAAATATATTATTAAATTATTCCCGGCTCGCGCTGCTGCTCTTCCGTCATTTTGCTGGAGATTCGCAATGCACGATGGGTAATATTGAGCCATCTAGGGACAATCGATGATCACTACTTTTCGAGATGCATTGTGGGAAATTTCTAGTGCCCTTCTTCTTTGCTATCTGGGCATTTGGACAGCCTTACAAATGGCATCTTCACTATGTAGTGCCCTATATATAGGGAATAGTGTGGACATTCGAACACAGCCTGAGTCTTACCTGATTTTCTTCATATTCAGTCAGCTCATCAAAACCAGCCATGGTCTTTGTTATGGCTGCTGCCTTTACATGTTTAGTGTTTGGTCATGTTTGTCTCCCTCAGGTATCCAGTCGTGGCGTCTTTCCTTTTTTCCTATCCCTTCATTCATGACATCACCAATCCAGCCAGTAATCATCCTGGACACCTGTCACCAGTCATCTAATCAGCCATCATCCACTCATCCTCCAGTCCTGCCCCTATATATATGGCTTTGTCCCCTGTGTTTCTGTGTGGGAGAGGACACTTGTTCTTTTGGCAAGTTTTGACGCTTTGTCTGAAGTTTTGAGGTTTTTTTGTTTCCTTCTTAGCCCAGACAACAGATTGATGATCTATTTTTGTTAAACCTACCTGTCCCCATCTAGTGTGTTTTGTAGTCTCCCCCATTTTCTGTATTGTCTTCATCCTTGGAGAAGGGCTCCAGGTCAGACAACCATTCTGCAACTTTCTGTATATACACATTAGGTAAGCGTGTGCGGCTACCCCATTATTTCCCGGACGTCTATGGTGTCAAATGGCGAGTGTCAACCTGCATTATAGGGAATTAGCACTACCTAGTGTTCGGGAGTACAAATGGACCTTCAAGATTTGTCTCCTGTACTTTTTTTTTTTTCTCCTGGCAAAGACTAGGAACCGACTTAAAACGGGCCCGCAACCCAGCAGTTGTGAAACACTGGCTCGGAGGGACATCTCGAAGGTGTATGTTTAGGAAAAAGTGAGCTATGGCCAAACTAACGTGTCTTCTGTGAATCTGTCCACAGTGTCAGAATAGTCATTGTTATAAGTTGTTTCATGTGAATTGTAACCCATTCTCTCACTGCTGAGAGGAAACACCTGTGTGACTTAGGTTATTTTGGAATCTGTTTTGACTGCTTTTAACCGAGACATGGCTAGTTGCCACTGATGCACCTGTTATTCTCACTGATTCCCCACCAAATTTTAATTTTTATTTGATTATAATTTTTATTAATTTCACCCAGACAGAGTAAGAGGAGTGAATGGACAGCTTCTATTAAAAAAAAAAAAAAACTTATTGAGTGTGCGTGCAGTGGTTTTTAACCGTGACAAATCATTTTAGCATTCCCCCAATCCTCTGTCTAACAGTGTATAGACCCCCCATTACTGTAGTCTGTTTTTTAGTGAATATTCTGAACTTTTAGCCAGTCATTCTAAATGTAACATTCATTGTAATATGAATTTTGATAACTGGTGATTTTAACCTGCACATTGATAATATCTCGGACTCAATATCCAGAGAATTTTTGAATCTTTTAAACTGTTAAGATTTTAAACAGCATGTCACCCAGCCGACTCACAACAGAGGACACACTCTGGACCTGGTTATAAAGCACAGTTTCCATCATTGTGTCCTCTGTTGTTGACCTGGCTGTGTCTGACCACTACCGTGTGTTTTTTTAACATCACCAATAACCAGCAGGAAGCCCAGGTGAGAACAGTGAGGAGACGCTACCTCAATTCTGAAGTGGCTGCAGATTTTATAAAGATTTTACAGAGCACTCCTGCTGTGATCTCACCTGCATGATTTTACCTGCTTGATGATTTTAACAGTAAACTGAAGTCCAGCCTGGACTCAGTAGCTCCACTTTTCACTACAACAATCAAAGGACAATCCAAACCCCCATGGAGAAAAAACGATAAGAGCAACAAATTGAAAAGAAACTGCAGGAGGGCTGAAAGGATGTGGAGGAAACCAAGTTACATCATTACGTCAACAACTCAAAATTTACAATAATGCAGTAAAACAGGCACGGACCTCCCGTTTCTTTCAACACTCAGCAGGGCTGGAGTGGGACTCATTTTCAGCTCTGGAGTTTCATGCCTCAGACCGGCCCACTTAGGAGCAGGATGTATTATTAAAAAAATTATGCATTTATAACTTTACATGTTAAGTTTATAGTAGCGCACTGTTCTGTAAAGCCTTGTCATTCAGTGTATTTCTCAAAAATATTTACAATTCAGTGCAAGTAAGGGTTGTTTCACAATGTAGATTTATTTCAGCATGAGTGCACATCTCCAACATTATTCTATAGCCTATCTATATCAATCTATACTCTTTTCAAATAACTATAACGATACCCAACCCTTAAAATGAAATAAAAGAATGAAAACATTGAATATTACATTCAAAAAACAAAATAAAAAGTGTTGCACTTTCTAATAACACTATAATGTCTTTTTCTACCACAAAAGAAAGAAAACAGTTCCATCACAACTTAGATTTCACATAATGAGAACATGAGTTAAAGAGCAAATCTCCAACACGATTCTTCACAACTTCAGAATGTCCTTTTGCTAAATGAAATGAGTGTTTATAGATATCTAATCCTTATGAATAAAGAATAAATAATTATTCCACTGTTCTCTGCAAGTTTGTTATTCACAGTATAACATTAACTTTGTAATGATGCCATTCTGTGTGTGTGTGGGGGGGGTCTCCTCAGTGGAAAATGCGAATCAGCTGCGTGCTGGTCAGAGGAGAGTTTGCGTGTTGTCTGCACGGGGGTGAGGTGGGAGAAGAGTGGTTTGGAGGAGTTCAACTTTTGTGACGTACTTAGGTTTGAAGAGTTTCAAACGAGCTGTTTTCTACCCGAAGGGAGGGGCTGCTGTAAAAGACTGAAAGCAGACTGAAAAAGATTACTCAGACATGTGTGGATGAAGGCAAATAACATTTTGTGAGTGGTTTTAAGGGGAAATCAACTTTGTGGCATGCTTAAAACCTTAAAAAAGTGGATTTTGTATGATATAGGTCCTTTAACAGCAACTTGGAGGCCAGTCCAATCACATGGTAGGCATCAGTTCGCAGATTGTACTGGGAGAGGATGAGATGAACACAAATGGCACAGTTATTACAGGAGGAACAAATTTTGTTCCCGAGTTCAACATCCTGCTGTTCCATGGAAGGATCCTTCCTTGTGGCATTCCACTAGCTGTCCTGACAGTGTATACCTCCAGAGGGGACATCTTTATTCCGTCCCACTGACAAGCAAGGCTGTAGAGTTCAGTACATAATATGTCAAATGCAGCTCTATTGTCAAACTTAAGCAGACATTTGCTTATTTCTTCCAGAGCTGAGCTGGGGAGTCTATTTTCCCTCTCATGAGCAAAGTTTTGAGGGTCCAGACAGGCAAAATCTGAGCAAAGTTTTGCATTGGCAGAAAACCTATGTATACTGTCTGTCACTGTGTCCACAATGTGAACTTTGACCTTGAAGTCATTATTATCTCATGCTAGCTGTTCATCTTCTGCAAGCTTTCCTGGCATTCTTTTCTTTTTCCTGAACCTTCTCTCAGGAAGGGCAGTCTGTACTACCACCTCACACTCTTCCTTCTCTTGCAACTTTCCATTTTTAACCCACTTCTCAAACTCATCAGCTGCACACTTAACTCCTTCAAAGTCCCGAGCATACTCCCTGAGACCCTCCTCTGTCCCCTCAACCAGACATTGAGCTGTGATGATATCCGTTCCCCTGGTCTGTAAGTATTTTGAAAGGGGGGATGTCTGCTCAAAATGCAAAGGAAAATTTGAGCAGTGAGCACTGTCTCATACCTCAAAAGGCCTTCAATGAATCCCTTTGCCTTGGCCCTCACTGTTGGTTGTTGTGTTCTGTCATCTACAATGGTCTGTAAAGTCATAAGCACTTCAAGACACAAGGCTCTCTGGGGATTCCCAAATCACCCAAACACTTTACTTAGTGCCTGATCCTTAGCCCACCACCTGGTCGGCCGTATTGGGCACGGTCGTCTATGATGCTTGTCCTGAATCATCTCTTCCCACCTCTGCATGCACTTGCATGATTCTCTTAGGAGAATTGCTATCAAACTGCTAAGCAGCGAAAAGAGGGATGCACTTTCTACAACACTGTCTGTTATAAGATAAGATAAACTTTATTGTCCCACCGGGGAAATTTATCTAGAGCAAAGTGCAAAGTGCTACATCAACATGTATATATATATATATATATATATATATATATATATATATATATATATATATATATATATATATATATATATATATATATATATAAAAACAATGTACGTACATATAAAAACAACAGTAACAAAAGTAGGACATTATGAGAAGAACACACATGTAGATTCACATTCCCGTGAAGCAACACAGGGCAAAAATGTCCGTCCTTCAATAGCCGGTGCCCTAGTTGGAGCGGTTTACCATATGCCGGCTGTTCAATAATACGATAGACATGGGGATAAAGGAAAGTTTCTGCTCTCCCTTTCACACTTCCTCCAGTTTCCCTGGACTCTCATGCACCTGTATCACAATAAAACATAATAATCTGTCAGGCTTTAGCACATTTAATATGTAAAACACATTTTGACTTAACCAATTAGGATATTTTGAATGACAAAATATGCAGGTATGTTTCATTTTACTTTTATCCAGGTCTACACTATACTCTTCATTATATTAATTCTAATGATAATCAGTTAATAAGCAATCCTACCTGCCCTCTCTGGACTTGTGGGCTCACGGCTGGTGCTTGGTGCTGGATCTCGCTTCTGACTCTGAGGGGCTACAAGACAAAGCCTCCCAGTTATGCGACATCATACTATTATATAACATTATGTTTTATGCCACACAATTGACTTGATAATTAATTAACGTGAATGGTGGTTTGCAGGCGACGTTCAACATCTTGTAGGGTGACCAGTTGACACAGGCTAAAATTCGGGGTGTTATCAATGAATTACATAGCTAACAATTACATTAACAAGCTGACATTTTGCGCCTACAAACCACTCCCCTCCCCTGACCCCCCCCCCCCCCCCCCCCCCCCCCCCCCCAAAAAAAAACAAAGTGTGCCTTAATGCAGGCGGTGTTGCTACTGAGCCATCTGCCTGAAACAAGCTCTGGCTCTGGCAGCTATGGACAGTGACAGAAGAACAGAAGTTCGTAATTCATGAAAAAGCATGGGTCCAGCTCAAGAGGTTTTCATTCAAAACATGACAATCGCTGAAAACAAGTCTGTCTACGCATTTTATAGCCGCCATACCAAAGTAGAATCAATTGTAGTCATCATGCCAAGCACTTCTCAAAAGCCACTGTCAAGTCCTCTGAGATTTTTGTGCTGCTCCGGACTTGAATGGAGCATGTTAAACAGGATTTAACTCAAAGAATCAGACCAAGTTTTCTGTCAATTTTTTTGTTGTCCACAATTTTTTTGGTTTCTTTAGTTTTCTTTTGATTTCTTAACCCTTTATTGAGTTCTTAGTTTCTTTGGGCTCTTCTTTAGGTTCTTAGCCTTTTGTTCTTAGTTGTTAGAAGGTTCTCAGTTGAAAAACCTTAAGGTAAACACAAAATATGCCCAATTACTCCTAGGAGTAGTATTTAAAGTGCAACTCCAGTTTTTTTGACACCTGGACCTTATTTATAGGTGTGTGCATGCTCATACACTCACTCAAACATCGTGCAGCTCGGAGTCCTTCAGAAGTTATTTAGATCCAACCAATTTAGCCGCACTTAGCGGGGGCCACGGCAATGGAACTTTAGCGCGGGACATAATCTTTGCAAAATTGCTCATTTCGGCTATATTTTTTCATCCATCGTCATCCTCGTCGACCGTCTTCAGGTGGGTCAGCTGACAATTTTCGCTAACTTAGCAACAATTAGCTCGGATGGGAACGTTGGAGCTCCTCTCCCCAGCAGAGAAGCACTTTGAGTCGGCCTCAGCTGTCACGGCGCCTGTGTGCCTGACTTCCAGGGGCAGAGTTGGGGCCGATTGGGTAAACGGCCCGGAGCTGCTCCACGGAGGCGACGGGAGAGCTCCAGCAGCCGCGGCCTGCTTCACGCGCCTCTGTGGTTATGCGGCGGGTCCCCGCGCGCTCCGTGGCCGGCACGGAGCGCGTCTCTGCCCGGGAGCGGAGATCCGGAGCTGCCGTGCCACGGCTTGCTCCACGGAGGCGCGTAAAGCAGGCTGCGCCTTCCAGGGGTCAAGCTCCACGGAGGCTGACGGGAGAGCTCCGGATCTCTGCTCCCAGGTGGAGACACGCTCCGTGCCGGCCGCGGAGCACGTGGGGACCCGCAGCATAACCACGGAGGCGGAGAGGAGCTCCGTGACGTTCCCATCCGAGCTAATTCTGGCTAAGTTAGCATGGTGTCAGAGAAGAGCGAAGCGCAGCAAACCCCATCAGAGCAGAGCAGAGCAGAGCAGAGCTTTGAGCATCCAACCCTGGACCGAAAGGCAACCCGGAGCCGCCACGGGGTCCCCCGCCCGGCACGGCGCCCAGTGCCACCGCCGTTTCGGACAGTTCCCCTGACCCAGCGGCCTAGCCTCCAGGCCCGGCTCCGCTGGCAGGCGACAAATGTGCAAAATACAATTAAAATATGATATAAGCACACGAACAAACTAAAGTTTTTGAAGGCCAAGTTTTGATTCATGAATTAATATTTATTACTTTATTTGGTTAATCATTATTAGGTTATGTGAACAAAACAGCCTCATGTTTAACTTTTGTACAGACCTTTATATAATTAATTCCTTTACTTTGACCCGATGTGTTATATCATAACATTGCACCATAAATAATCAATACAACGTGACAATGGCAATTATGTCTGAATGAAAGTTCAAGCTTGTAAACTCGTCTCCTATAAAAGGCCAGCTCTGCTTGGGCTTATTCACACCAAGACACCATGGCTGTGTTGGGGAATATCCTCTTGGTGTTCCTGATAGCTGCTTTCAGCAGCTGCATGGGCCTGAAGCATGGACACAAAAAGCTGCCGTTGGACACTTTTGCTGCGCACTCCTCGCAAAAAAGGTATTGTATGGTTTGAGAAAGCTTGAAAATCTATGAAAATGCTTCTGTGTAAACTTAAAGGATAAGTTCGGTTTAAACAGTTTTCACTATGTTTATAGAATGAAGTATAACAATATACTCACCCAGAAGGCTTTTCTTATCCGAACAGTGCTTCGGGAGAAATTTAGATCCAAAATCGAGCGGCGCACATCCCTATACTGTCAGCAGACGGGGCATGTGTATAGCCGCTCCTAAAACAGCTTTAATCATCCAAAAACTCATTAGTTTCACCAATATTTCATCATGGTCCGCTCACACCACTCCTCCACGACAGCCCGGTGTTGCGAGATATGTCATATCTGCAGATATATATTCGATTTGAATTTACTACTTGGTGTCCACACATATCTAGACACCTACATCTAGATATATATGTCTATATGCACTGAAAAAAATAACTTTTAAGATTTACTTAAAAAAATCCTGGTAACAATTTGCACTAACTCTTAAGTAAATTTTACTGCTTTGAAATCAATTAGAACGTACCTCCCAGAAACAAGTGACATATACGTACCATTACAAGTAACAGATGTGAAGACATCAAGTAAATGTTACTTCATTATCATAAAGTTAGAAGTTATATTTATTTAAAATAATCAAGTAAAGTGAATTACTTTTTTTTCCAGACAGCAACATAATATTAACATTATAAATCTGTATTTAATGTTATGAAATAATTAAGTAGTTTTTATTTGTTGAACAATTCATTACTCATTTTTTAAGTTGATTTACTCACTGTAATTTTGTAAATGTTAATTTTCTTTCAGCCAGTCTCCAGCCACTCAATCCAGCAACTCGGGATTAGTGCACTTTGAGGTTTGCAAATTACAACCTTTAGGTGTTAAAACATCAACAACTAAAAAAAGTAGCTATTAAACAGAATAAAATGTTAACTTTATCTTTTGCATACATCTGTAAACAAGAATGACAGAAAAAAACCAGGTGCATTAGTCTACACAAAATGGGAAACAAACTTTCCAAAGTTAGTTAGCCAGGGCACAGGTGAACTCAGAGGTGAGCTGCCAATTCTTAACAACGGTATAAGCAGAACATCATTTACCATTTTACAGTTTCACAAATACCTAAAAAGTTTGGATTTTTTTGTTCCAAGTGTATATATCAAGAGTGAAGGTCCATATCAAGACAAGCTGCTGTACTGCTGAATGTAAACACAGGGTCCAAAAGAGGTGACATGCTTGCTGTGATGACAGCATTTAAGACAGCAACTTCGATTTTAATGTTTGTACTTCTGGGACAACTTGATCCCATCCAGCTCCAGGAAATGTTTCTGAAACACCTCAAAAGTGCTGGCAGATATGCAAGGTTGAGGGCATAAATCAGACTTATAAGCAGTGCACAAGCTTTAGAAGTAGCCCCGCATCCTGGCAACATATCCTTGCCTTCAAGAAGGATGGACACATCGACAGGATCCTCTCCATCAGCCCAATGGACGACCAGGATTTTGAAGATGTGCTGAGTGGCATCACTGTGGCTATCCACCTGCATAAAATATACATAAAGCATAAGTCAAACAAACAGAATCATTCAAAGTGACTTCATCATCAGAGAAAAATGCACACCTGTGCTAAAAAACCATTAAGCATACCACTGATTACACTAAATTGAGTTTACATAAGAGTCAATGAGCTATTCAGCAAGTTCAGCCACATTTAAAAGAAAAAATAAAACCTAGGTTTACGTACTAATGTTGGTGTAAGAATGGTGTTGGAGCCACTGTCTTTCATTTTTTGTTGTTTATGGAATAAACTAGCCATACATTCATTTATATACAGTTTAAAGAGCAGGCAGCACTGTGGTCAAAATCAGATAAGTAAAGTTCCAGGTAATGTGTCACGGTGTGTGTGACAGGAGAGCAAATAATTTTCTGTCAGTGTGTTTGCATGACAGTGTGTTGCTGAGTAATTAGCAGACAAGAGAATGTCATTCCTATATTTACATATACGTAGTTAGCTCACAGACAAGCTAGCACGTTTAAGATACATTCTGGTGCATTTAAATAACTTACTCATTACACATTACCAGCTCCATAAGTTACTCAAGATAACTTTTTTTCCCGTGGGAGCGTTCCACCTTTGACAAATATTAATCTCCATCTCTTTGATAATTCAATTTGATAACCACAATAATTAATTTTATGAGGTGCAATTACTATTGCAACAACACATCATCAGTAGGGTAAAACTAACCTGTCTCACAACGATTACTGTTCCACTACATTAAGTGAAATGTCATTTATCTCTGCTTTATATTAGCTCCACTGATTAACCAAGCACAAGTTAAAAGCAAACGTCATTAAATGGAGTGAAACAACTAATATTAGCAGAGCTGTCCTGCACTAGTAGCACGTTACAAACACTGAAATATTATTTGGTTGGCTTACTCCACTGATTTATCACGCATAACTTAAAAATTAGCTTCATAAAGTAAAGTGGAACAGCTAAAGTTTGTGTAGCTCTCCTTCGCAGGTCGCACCAGGTGTGGATGCCGTTGTCTTAATTCTGGTCACGTTAGCCAACATGATTAAAACTAAGATTAATGCACGTGAGAAACTATCTCACGGATCAATATGTTGTCTAGGGTGACCATATTTTGAATTTCAAAAAAGAGGACCGATGCTAACGCATGTTTCTGATACCTGGTCTTGGAATAAACATCCTGACGCTACCAAATGCCTCTGGACTTCTTTCAAGCATATTACAGAGATTAATATTTTGGTTGTTTTGCTGACCTCTGAACTGAAAGCTCGTTTATGGCTGCCACGTGCATGCGCAGCACGGCTCATTGTTTCCGGGGCAACCTGAGGCTACACACAGTGCTTTTTTCCAGTGTAGTGTAAAATGGACGATTATCTGTCGGATAAAGATGCTGTGGACGAGAACTTTGAATGATTTTCTCTTTAGCAACAGCAGCATTAGCATTTAGCATCGGCACTCGAAAACACACACACACAACAACACTGCGGCTTCCGTAGCCCCTGCTTACGTCACACTACCGCCTAGACATATAGACATAGATATCTAGATGTAGGTGTCTAGATAAGCGTGCCCACCAAGTAGTTCATTCAAATCGAACATATATCTGCATATATGACATATCTCGCGACACCGGGCTGTCGTGGAGGAGAGGCGTGAGCGGACCATGATGAAATATTGGTGAAACTAATGAGTTTTTGGATTAAAGCCATTTTAGGAGCGGCTATACACATGTCTGCTAACAGTATAGGGATATGCGCCGCTCGATTCTGGATCAAAATTTCTCCCGAAGCAATGTTCGGATCATAAAAGCCTTCTGGGTGAGTATATCGTTGTACTTCATTCTATAAACATCATGAAAACTGTTTAAACCGAACTTATCCTTGAAAGGTGCATTAAGTAGTTTGCACGTTTTATGCAAAACAGCGCCCCCTGCAGGCCTTGGGCGTAATGCAGCTTAGTGAAAAACTCGTGCCTGTGGCTCGCGTGCACGGAAGAGGGGAACTCCTTCTTCGCTCGTTTAGTAGCGCTCAAGTAACATTTAAGTTTCTTTTACCTGGTGGAGTCTGTGCTGGAGTTGTGGCAGTGCCAGAAGCCAGTCTTTTCTTACTTTCTGGAAGATCCTGCTCAGTTGTTGCTCACTAAGCATCTGACGGAGTAATGGCGGACAAAATGAAACTTAACCAGCCGGAGCGCGCATTACGTCATTCCTTTCAAATTCTCCCCAAAAAAATGCTGGTGCCGGACCGGCACTGCAACTTTCAAGTGACAATTTAGCGCTGCTGGAGGTTCTTGTAATGAATATGTCAGGGCACATTGAACATATGTGTAATGTGTACGTATGTGTAATGTCTAAAAATGTGTAACATATTTATGGAGGAAAATAAGTATTTTTAAGGTTGTAAAACTCCTTAATACACCTTTAAGTAAATGCATGTGAAAATCAGATGTTATAACTGCTCAGCTCACAAACAACATGGTTAAAGCTTGTAACATAGGAAAATTGTCTTTTGAATAAGATGAAAATTGTGTTTTACAACAGTAAAAACATGTTGCAAAAGCAGTTATGTATGGACATAAAAAACAAAGAGCAACATTGAGGATGAGATAATTAAATGAGAATATATTTTTGTGATGAAAAAGAGAGGCGAACAGTTTTTTCAAGTCATTCTCTTGATTGCAACCTGCAGTGTTCCAGACGTCGGGAAGATGAGTGACCTCAGAAACAATTACCAAACTGTGTGGGACAAGTTTAGAGATCAAACTGCAGCTGATCGAGATGCTTTCCTGACTGACTCATTCCCTGCTGGCTTCCAGTGGGCCACATCCACTGAGTCCTTCAAGGTTGAAGGAGGATGGTCAGAGGGAGGAAAGGGTGAGACCATTTGGGACCGCTTCGGGCATGAAGCTCGAGCTTTTGAAAATCAAACTGCAGACACAGCATGTGACAGTTACCGTAAGGTGGATTACGAACTGTACCTCCTGCGAGGTCTTCAAGTCAACACCTTCCAGTTTTCTATCTCCTGGGCCCGCATTTTCCCTTCAGGCCACAAAGACAGCCTATCAGAGGATGGGGTTCTCTACTATAACAGCCTCATCGACGCTCTCATTGAATCAGGCATCAAACCTATTGTCACTCTCTACCACTGGGATCTGCCCCAGGTTCTCCAGGACAGAGGTGGGTGGACTGACGCTTCCATTGTCGAGGCCTTCAAAGAGTATGCAGATTTTTGTTTTTCTACATTTGGGGACCGGGTCAAGACCTGGAACACATTCAGTAGTCCCTGGGTGGTGAGCCATGCTGGATATGGCACCGGTGAACATGCTCCTAGTGTCAAGGACTACGTGACTGCAGCCTATCAGGTGATAATAAAACTCATAATAAACATCTTGGTGTTTCACTGGGGGTGAGGTCCATTCAACTTATACTTGTTTTTGCATTTGTTCAGGTCACTCACAATATTCTGAAGTCCCATGCTGAAGCCTGGCATGTCTACAATGACAAGTACAGAACGGCACAAGGAGGTCAAGTGGGCATCGCATTAAACTCTGACTGGGCAGAACCTGCAGATCCCCACAAATCTGAAGATGTTGCTGCTGCAGAGCGCTACCTTGAGTTTATGCTGGGCTGGTTTGCACATCCCATATTTGGAGCCGGAGACTATCCTTCAATTCTGAAAACTCAAATTGAAGCGAAAAGAGCAGCATGTCCATCCTCTGTGCCTGCAATACTACCAACATTCACTTCTGAAGAGGTGAAGAGAATCGCCGGCACGGCTGACTTTTTCGGACTGAACCATTACACCTCCCGGGTAATCACACATGTTAATGGTGGCTGCGTCGCAGGTCCTGAGGGGGTGGGTAACTTCAGATCAGCTGTGCACCCCTCAGGGAGCTCCACAGCCTCTGACTGGATCTCCTCTGTGCCTTGGGGCCTGAGAAGGCTTCTAAACTACATTTCAACAGTGTACTTACAAACTAGGAAAGTACCAATCTATATAACTGGGAATGGGATGCCAACAGAGAACACTGGGGACGTCATCAATGATCAAAGCAGAATACAGTACCTGAGGAGCTACATCAACGAGGCTTTGAAAGGTATGTTGAGAATAACTCTTTAATTCATTTAAAAAATGTTTTAACACAGTATTGTGACTAAATATCTGCATTTCTTTTCCCAACAGCTGTAAAACAGGACAGTGTAGACGTGCAGAGATTTACTGTACAGTCACTTCTGGATGGCTTTGAAGGTCCACAAGGCTACAGCGAACGTTTTGGTCTGCATTATGTCAACTTTGATGACCCTGACAGACCCAGGACCCCAAGACAGTCTGCCTACTTTTACTCAGAGGTCATTGAGAAAAATGGTTTTGCTCCACAAAACACAGTCTTTCATAGTTCACAAGGGAAATACCTAAAGTCAGATAAATTAGAACCACTGCCACCCTCCACCGTCCCATCCAGTGCCAAAGAAGTTTGGAGTAGATTCTCAGGTCAGTCTGTTTTGGACATTAAGAAATATTACTATGGCACCTTCCCAGAAGACTTCAGCTGGGGTGTTTCAACCTCAGCTTACCAGATTGAAGGTGGCTGGAATGCTGATGGGAAAGGGCCCAGTGTCTGGGATACCTTTGCTAATGCACAAGGTAGTGGTATCCCTGAGGACGCCACTGGAAATGTAGCCTGTGATAGTTACAACAGATTCAATGAAGATCTTTACATGCTGCGAGGTCTGAGGGTCAACTCATACAGATTTTCTATTTCCTGGTCCAGGATCTTTCCTAATGGAAGGCTTTCCTCCCTGAACCAGAAAGGGGTTGACTACTACAACAATGTCATTAACAGCCTTGTAGCAGCAAATATCTCCCCGATAGTAACACTTTATCATTATGACCTCCCTACTGCTTTGCAAATTGAGCTGAATGGCTGGGAAAATCCTGAAATGATTAATATTTTTAATGACTATGCTGACTTCTGTTATGCCACTTTTGGAGACAGAGTGAAATTTTGGATAACTTTCCAGCAGCCTTACACAATTGCTTGGTTAGGATATGG
The DNA here is from genome assembly GCF_902148845.1 of Salarias fasciatus. Taxonomy (NCBI): domain Eukaryota; kingdom Metazoa; phylum Chordata; class Actinopteri; order Blenniiformes; family Blenniidae; genus Salarias; species Salarias fasciatus. Next base: position 14,482,264 of record NC_043760.1, read on the forward strand.
AACTGGACAATATCCTCCAAGGATTACAAATCCAGGAACAGCACCATACCAAGTTGCACACAACCTGATTAAAGCTCACGCTACAGCTTACCATACATATGATGATAAGTATCGTGCTTCCCAAGGTGGCAAAGTCTCCATTGCCCTGAATGCTGAGTGGTTTGAGCCTACTGACGCTAATAATCCCCGTGAAGTCGATGCTGCTGACCGTGCAATGCAATTCCAATTAGGTTGGTTTGCCCACCCCATTTTTAAGAATGGTGACTATCCTGATGCAATGAAGTGGCAAGTTGGAAACAAAAGTGAACTCCAAGGTCTGTCAGAGTCAAGATTGCCTTCCTTCACTTCAGCTGAAAAGGTCATAATCAGGGGAACTGCTGATGTGTTTTGTACAAATCATTATACCTCAAGAATAGCAGGCCATGCAATAAACGCAATTAACCCCCCATCCATGGAGAATGACTATGACTTTACACTGACCGAGATGTTGGATCAACCAACCACGCCTATCCCAAATGTGAGATCTGTGTCTCATGGCTTGAGAAGACTCCTCAACTGGATCAAAGAGGAATATGGAAATCCAGAGATTTACATTACTGAGAATGGAGAGGCTTCTAATGTTGTGACCATATATGATGACCCGGACAGAAATTTTTTCTTCCAAACTTACATTGTTGAGGCTCTAAAGGGTGAGTGTGCACATCAGTTTTTGTAATATTTTTGTTAAGTTCCATAATGCAGTGAATATTTGATCGACACATACATTTTTTTTTGTTTTTCAAATTTTTGTGAAACTTACAACCACTTCATGTTACTTTTTTCACTTTTTGTGACTTTTGTAGTAGTCACTATACTATATGAGATAACAAGTCATAATACATAATTTGTTTGACAGTGTCAGTGACCTTTTTAAATGTTGTTGGTCATTTCTGTCGTGTCATTTATCATACAGCTCATAATCTGGATGGAGTGAATGTGAAAGGATACGTGGCAACATCTCTCATGGATTCTTTTGAGTGGACCAGAGGATACCAACAATGGTTTGGTCTGCACTACGTAGATTTCAAAAATCCCAACCTGCCAAGGACACCAAAGCGCTCAGCACATTTATACGCTGATATGATAAAGAATAATGGCTTCCCAATTCCAGAGGAAGAGAAATTTCTTTATGCTAATTTTCCTGAAGACTTCCGCTGGAGCACTGCCAGCTCTGCTCATCAGGTAGGCCAACGCCATCATCTTTTCAACAGCAACACACAATAATTCATCCTTCAGCAGTGAAAACCTTTTTGAGTGGAACTGAAATGTGGTCTTGTGTGAATAGTTTTGATTTCTTTTCATTTCAGATTGAAGGAGCCTGGAGAACCAATGGAAAAGGAATGAGCATCTGGGATGAGTTTTCTCACACTCCTAACAAGGTGGACGCTGGTGATACTGCCGATCGTGCCTGTGACAGCTACAACAAGATTGCCGAGGATGTGCAAGTGCTCAAGACGTTGAAAGTTTCAAGCTATCGATTTTCCATCGCCTGGCCCAGAATCCTCCCTGATGGCACGAACAAACACATCAGTGAAGAGGGAGTGAACTACTACAGCAGATTGATCGATGCCTTGATTGCAGAAAACATCGAACCACAGGTAGGTTTTGACACTGTCTGGATCTCTAACAGACAGATTGGATCTTTATATTTGATATTGTTTTTGCAATGTGTCGCATTTGATTAGACATCTACTTTGGCGAATGAAGTCAAAAACAAGCACAAGCTGTTTTGATTTGATGGGGATATGACAACAGTTGCAACCAAAGTTAATGAGATGTTGGAAAAAAAAATATCAAGACAGTGGCGTGGTGGTCATTGCACTACATCTTCTCATCTGTCTGAAAAAAAAAGCTTGTCACACTCGTGTTAAAATAAAGCTGGTATATAAGCTGATATGACGTTTAATATGCCAAAGAGGATCATGTTCTGGTTTGGGCCACACAATATTAAAATAGAAATGAACAAACAAAAAAGGGAATCACTTCTATCACTCCTCTGTGTTGGCTCCCACACTTCCACCTGTAAACACTATCCTTAATTTTCAGGTTACCTTGTACCACTGGGACCTTCCATTGCCTCTCCAGAAAGTGGGAGGCTGGGAGAATGAAACCATCGTCCAGCGTTTCACAGAATATGCTGATGTTGTGTTTAGCAGACTCGGACACAAAGTGAAGTTTTGGATCACTCACAATGAACCGTACATTGTGGTCAACCTTGGCTATGGATATGGCAATTTTCCTCCAGGTAACACATTCGTCTGTGTCAAATGAACTGTTCTATGAACAATTGGAAACATTTTCACTTCAGCTTTCCTAAAACACAATGAATTTTTTTTGTTGTTGTTGTTACAGGTAGGGTAAACAGGCAGTACATTGCAGCTCACAACCTGATCAAGTCCCACGCTGAGGTTTGGCATCTTTATAATGACAAGTATCGTGCAACACAAAAGGGACTCATCTCCATCACCCTCAATTCGGACTTCTCATATCCAAGAAATAAGTACAACAATGAGGACTGGGTTGCAGCTGAACGATACATGCAGGTACAGAAATACATGTCAACCTTAAAACTGTCTTTGCTATTTGGCCTGGTGTTACCTCCTCCACTGCTTCCCGAACCTGCTCATTTCATCAGATGACCTATGATTTCTTCCACAGTTCTTCCTTGGCTGGTTTGCTCATCCCATCTTTGTTGGCGATTATCCTGAGATGATGAAAACACGCGCTCGTGAAAGAAGCCTTGCTGGAGGACTTTCAGAATCTCGGTAAAAAATAAAAAAATGATGGTTGATTTTTGTAAAGAATAATCCTTATTGCCAGAGCATGCTGTTGAAGTTTATTCAGTCAAATCCCCCGTTGTCGTACTCATACTCCCATGCCACCAACATCTTGAACGTCATACATGTGAGAAGGCTCGTACCAAATGTGAACATTCATCTTTTCTTCTTTTGCAGTCTTCCAGAGTTCACCCCTGAGGAAATCCAGAGGATCAAGGGGACTCATGATTACTTTGGCCTGAACCATTACACATCAGTTCTTGCATTCCCAATCACCGTTCCACCTGAGTTCCAGGATTATGAAGCCGATAAGTAAGTTAAAGTCAAAAAAAGATATTGAGACCCATTGACTTTGGAGTTGATTGTCAGAAAAAGAAAAAGAAAAAAAACCAATTACACTCACTAATCTCTCATGAAATACACAGGGAAGTTGCAGTCATTTCTGACCGTGCGTGGATTGAAAGTGGCTCCCCCTGGCTGAGGATCACACCATTTGGATTCAGGAAACTCCTCAAATTCATCAAGGACAACTATGGAAACCCACCAATCTATGTGACCGAGAACGGGGTTTCGGAACGGGGAGAGGTGGACTTAAACGACGCTCACAGATCATACTATTACGAAAACTACATTAACCAAGCCTTGAAAGGTAATAAAGTGGACAGGGAACAAGAAGTAGACAAAACTATTAGAGCTTTATTGCAGAATATATTTAGTTTCTTATCAGATTTTTATGGAATCTTACTTGGTCACATTTTTAAATGTTTTTGAAGTATGTCTGAACTCGATCAATGTTGTTGTTTTTTCAGCCCGTCTTGTGGATGGAGCTGATGTGAGAGGATACACCGCCTGGTCATTAATGGATAACTTCGAGTGGCTTGCTGGCTACAGTGAGCGTTTTGGACTTTTCTATGTGAATTTCTCCGACACCAGCCTTCCACGAATCCCCAAAGCATCAGCATCTCGTTATGCCACCATCATCAAGTGCAACGGTTTCCCAGATCCAGCCAGTGGACCCCATGAGTGTTTGAAACCTGATGGTAAGATGTTGTCATAGTTAAGAAAAACCAAAAAAACAATGCAATAAGTCAGCAACTGGTGTACCAACATTCCCCATATTTTTTTCTGTTATCTCGCTCTAGTCACAACTACTCCCAGACCTTCTACTGCTACAACTGCTGCTCCTGGAACTACTACTCCTAGAACTGCTGCTCCTGGAACTACTACTCCTCGAACTGCTGCTCCTGGAACTACTACTCCTCGAACTACTCCTGGTTCGGCTGTTTCAACTACTCCTGGTTCCACTACTGCTACTACTACTAGTTCTGGTACTCAACTTCCCACTGTCAGGAATTTTTTGTTCCTTATTTATATATTTTATTTATTTACATTTTAAACAGAGGTATTGCCCCTTGAGATGAGCCATCTCGTTTTCAAGGGGGACCTCCACATTAACTGAAAATGAATCGTACAGGTGCAAAGTCAGAACAACAAATCTACTGTAGTGCAACAACAAGAACATCAAAACTAGAAACAACAAAAAGCAACGGAATAAACCCCCCCACCCACACACACACACACACACACACACACACACACAGACCTGCTCTCAATGTTCAACCAACCTTCAAGTCACTGTTTATACATCATACCATACTGCACTTGTATGACATTGCTCCAATAAAGACCCATCCAAGAATAATCTAATAGCAGTTACAGATGCTTTGAAGATGACTGTAAATGGCATGTCGAAACATCGATAGAGAAGTTATTGATCTGATATGAGTAGGAAGGTTAACTTTAAGTTGACCACTATGTTTTGTTTTTGTCTGTGGGATTATTCTGCTAAGAAATCTATGTAATGTCTACCTTTTTTGTTGTGCTGTTCAACATTGAACATGTGACAGTTAAGAAGCTGTGAATAATTTAATAAATATTACTTGTCAAATCTCTATGAGTTTCTGCCATTTTGTGAATGTTATGTTATCATCCACCAATGATAGAAAAATCATGTCTCACCCCTCTATACTCCAAGTAAGGATGAAACTGGATGGATGGATGGATGGAATGATGTACTTTTTCAAAGTGTCAGTGTTGCTGAATGACCTCTCGATCAGTTGTTTATTCAATGATTTAGGTATGAGTTTCATTACAAATGACTGAGGGATCCTTTCTGACTGAAAATAAAAATAAGGGAATAGGTTGCAAAAAAAGCTTCAAGATAGAAAAAGACTGTTATGCAAGTCATGCATTTTTTGTCAGGGTGGAAGGGGTCATATCATTCTTGTCTTTATCCATTCTTTTTCTTTCTTTCCCACTACTTAAATAAATCCATCAAATATGCTGATCATGAACATACTCAATTGCAGAGGTTTAGGTTGAGCTCTGACATCCTGACGTCCCCCTGACTTCATCGAAGTACTTGCACCCAATGGGTGCAAACAGTTTCTCACTGGGCATCAATCAAAACAGCTGATCCATTCATGGAATGAAACAACCTGGACACAGTGGGTGCACCCCGAGCTCTTACTATGAAGAAGATCACTTCTCTTCTTTCTTACTCGACATGTTTCATTACTATGTGTCACCAACCATTGTCGCTCTTGTAGTCTATGAACTCTTTCCCTCCTGGGGTCTATTTCACCAAGCAGGTTTTAAGAAAACTCTGTGTTCAATAACCCGGGGAAACTCTGAGATTTCCATTCCACAAAGGGAGATAACTCAAACCAGAGACAGAGGAGTAACTCCAGCCTGTTCCACGAGGAGAGGTAACTTAAACTGTCTGTCAGTTACCGCAGTAACACACTCTGTGACTCAAACCTGGTCGGAAGCAGGCTTTTCTCAGTCAACCCTGAAGTTTCTCTCTGGCTCCGCCCCCTTTCAGCCACACATGCTGTTCCATTTCCTCATTCATTCAGTCAGCTGGCGAGTTTTTGTGTAGCTGTCAAAATGTCATGTCCTTTTATCATCAATCCTGCAGATGAAGGAGCAGCATTACTGCAGCGTGATTTGAATATTCGCGGGGAGATTATTTACAGACCGTGCATAGATGTTTTGGCATTTCCGGACAGTTATCTTTTTGAACGGTACCGCTTCACGTCTCAATCCATACGCTACATTTCACAATCTTTTCCGTCCATATTTTGCTACATAACCAAACGTAGTCGCGCACTCACATCCCAGCAGATATTGTTTGTTGCGCTGCGGTTCTTCGCAAATGGGAGTTTTTTTATATAACATTGGTACGGCGGCCACCGTAGATTGGAGATGCAGAGCGCGTAGGAGTTTAAATCACCACCATCATTACCATCACAGCAAATAAAAGACATGACACACATTTAATTTTGTCTTCTTTATTTCCTACAAAAATAAAATAAAATAAAGGGTTTAGTTCATGTTCCAATAGTGAACATAATTCACTTGTGACCGTGAACCCACCTGCAACTTGTGCTCCAGTATCTCAATTTCCAATTTTGTCTTCTTCATCTGGAGGTCCAGATGCTGCTGTTCTTTATGGGATTTCTCTATCTTGTTAAGTACCGGTAAGTGGATTTTCAGTGTTGGCTAAATATCAAGCTCTATGTTCCACAGGAGTATTCAAAATTTTAATGGGAAGAGAACAATCAGTAACACACCTCTATGACTTTCTGGATCCTCTGTGAAGGCAGCAGACATGCGTCCTCCTCATCCTAGATAAATGACATCTTTCACTATATTTGCGTATATTTTTCCAAACTAACATTTGGCAAAAATATTTTGAGTATTTCCTCCTGACAGTTTCAAGGTTGGTTGTAAATGAAGGGGCTCCACCAGGCAGATAAAACCTTCATAATCTGGGCCAAAAGAAGAAAAGGACATGAAAGACAAGATAAATATTTGTATCAATAACATTTTTAAAATATTACACTCAAATAATAGAAAATAATATTAGATTAAATAGGATCAATTATTTAACATAACATGATATAGATTTGTGACGTGAAACAACTGCACAGTCCATCAGCCACTTAGTATTTATGCTACTTTACAATGTTAGATATGCTTAAAGTCCGAGTTAAGCAGAAATAAATTTGTGTTATGAGTTTGTCACACTGCATAAACATGTCATTAACCACTGAGCCAAATTTGAATGATTAAAAAAATTGCCAAGTACATAAAATAAGGTCTCAAAATCGTGTAAAAACAAGCACTTCTCTCTGCTGTGAAACGCTGGGGGCGTGTCAGTTAGAAGCGCTGGAGTGACGCCCACACGCGGGAGGGGAGCCGCCTCCAGCTGGGTCCGAGATGGACCCAGCCCTACCAATTTGAGCCATCAGAGCCAAAACTGAATCTGAGTCAGATGCTGAGAGTGCTCAGCCTCGTTCCTCACAGTGTCCATCAGAATGGTCATTTATTTGTTTTAATTAAACAGTGGGATTCCCCCGGTCTGCACCAGTTCTCAGTGCCAGCCGAGTCGACCCGCGGCTCCGGGCGGGGGAGCCGTGGGTCCGCGGCTGGGGAGATCCGCGGGAAGGGCCCGGCGCGCATCCAGAGTCGCCGCCGCCGACCCGACCCCCTCCGAAACTGATCCGCCTTCCGCGGCGGCGTCGGACACCGCCCCGCGGAGGAACCCCCGCGACCCCCGGGGAGAAGGCCTCCCGGACCCGGCGGCGCGGTCACGGGCCCGGGGTGAGCCGACGCCCCCCGGGGACGAGGGCAACCCACGAGGCGGGCCGTGCGGGTGTATTTAACTCACGGCAGCGTTACCCTGCACACTGTGGCACGCAGGGAAGATGCACGAGCGACATGGAGGTGACATGTTTGGTTAGCTGACTGGTTGACTGGTTAGCTAGCTGCAAACTGTCGTAGGAGATGCTATCCGAGACTCGAAAGCTAGTGGGAAAACCTCTGATGCGAATGCGCTAAATGTTTTTATATCGCTCAGCATCCGGGGGGCGGGTTTATGCCAATGAGGGCCGTGTTACGTAACGCGGCCCTCATTTCTGACCTGCTCATTAAATCCTGAACACAGAAGCGGTGAAAAAAGTCTGTGAAGTCTACCTCCAAAATTAAATCATAAATGGAGGAATGGCTTTTATATGTTGTAAAGAAACACATTTATGACTTATTTAAGGTGTTCAGAAGAAAATGGCTGATTTTGGTTAACTCGGACTTTAAAATGATGTACCTCAATGAGATAATGCCGAGGTCTTTTGAACAATGTGTTACCGCCGTTACTCCCAGTCTGTCCCCGAACCATAGTTGGGAGAGCTGGTTTATTTACCGTTGCTCGTTGCTGGGAACTGGCGCCCAGGGTTCCCGGTGGTGTAGAAGGAGTAAGAGAGACGAAGGAGGTGCTCCAGCGGTGCAACATTTATTTAGGGTCTCCACAGAGATAAACAATCCACAACTTGGGCCGGTAATTTTCTATGCACTGTTTAAGCTATTTTTAACTGAAATAAATCCTGCTGCTCACTCTGCGGCATCAATTCTCTCCCTCTTGCTACTGTGTCCGCCAAAACTTCCCTACGTCACCAGCACGGCGTATTTCTTAAAGGGCGATAGTAGCTCAGTTGGTAGAGCGGGTCGTCTTATAACCGGAAGGTTGGCGGTTTGATCCCTGCTCCCGCAGGCGTAAAACTGGCGTTGTGTCTTTGGGCAAGACACTTCACCCACCTTGCCTCGTATGAAAGTTGTGAGGGTGAATGGTTGTTGGTGGTTGGAGGGGCTGATGGCGCAGATTGGCAGCCTCGCTTCTGTCAGTCTGCCCCAGGGCAGCTGTGGCTACAGTCGTAGCTTACCACCACCAAGTATGGTGTGAAAGGGTTGATGTGATATTGCAGTGTGAAGTGCTTTGGGCTCTGTCAAGCAGGGTAAAAGCGCTATACAAGTGTAGTCCATTTAAAGGGACCCTGCTGGCTGGTAAGAAATGTTTTTATATTTCATCTTTAGCTGCTGCGCTTCTTCCGCGCGGGATTACAACTAAATGATACAGTTTCCCTGTAATAATATTTAATATTCAATAATATTCTGATATAAAGGACTACATTTAAACTTACGCATTGACACGGGCAGCTGCCATGGCATCTCCCTCTCCTTCGCTGCTGCCGCTCTCCGCTACTCTGTTGCCACGGTGACTTGTCGAATCGGCGCTCCATTGATGCTGGCTTTTTATAGTTGTCGTGCACGTGCTAAACTCCAGGTGAAACTACTTGAAGTTGAGTAATCCAACTCAAATCAGCTGTTGTGTAACTGAAAACCCAGCATTTTCCCTTTCAGAGGAGATCAACACAGAGTTCAGGATTTCACTCAGAGTTTTTTCAACCTGCTTGGTGAAATAGACCCCTGCAGCATTATTTGTATTATGGTATGTATCATTATGTAGTAACATTTCAGTTTTACTCAATTTAGCCAGTCATATTTTTCCCCAAAAACTTAATATAAGTCATTCTTGTCTAAACTATTCTTGCTGAGGACGCCAAGGAGCCATACTTGTTAAAAAAATGTCGACAGATACAGTATGCCACTATAACTTGACATGCAGCACAATTTAATTGATTAATTCCATCCATTTATTGTTTTTGTAATATTGTTTCCCAAACTAAAAACTCATTTATGTTTTTATGCACATTCCAGTCTATAAATAATATGTATTTTATTTTTGCATTAATATGAAATTATTTTCAAATATATTGTAATTTTTACATGATTTTTCTACTCCTGCTTTGACCATGAAATCAACTGGAATTAGGACGCCTTGTGTTTTATTGATCCAACTCTAGATCTAGTCTCAGACTGAAGGAGACGCTCTTTAATTAATGTCCAAGGCATTGAAAATGCTCATATTACGATGTGACCAACTCCACCTCCACTGCTGCTTCTGCTTCGTGGCAGTGTGGAAGGCAGAGGAACCAGCAACCTCCAGGACCAGTGGGACCGTTGGGACTCAGAACATCTTCGGGAGCCCCAGGAACAAGAAATGACTTTCTGGAGTTTTCTCGACAAATTATGGACTCATGCCTGGCAGGAGGGAATTATAGAGGCTGTATTAATCATGTTTAGAATTAAGAATCTAATACAATAAAAATATTTTAAATATAGCAATCAATGTGAATAATTTCTGGCATGCCATTGAAAGTACTTCGATTTAGAATTATATAATTTTTTTAAATTCTGGTTCATTATTTTTTGGAGCTATGTGAAGACTATGCAAGTTGTATTTTTTATTTTTTTTTTCTGGGGGTATTCAGTGTTTGTGGTATATTGGCAATGTATAATCAAACCACTATGTTTGAAGAACATTATCAAAGTCATGAAATCCATCCTTCGAAAATGTGTTCACTTCAGACAATAAAATCAGTTTACAACACGATGTGAGTCCAGAATTAATTTCCAATGTACAAATAACCCAAAGAGGCAATTCTCCATTGAACATTAATGACATTTTGTTAAACAAAAACAGGTATAGGTAATGTAAATCTCAACAAGGACAGTTAAACGAATATGAATTCAATTGACTTCATGAGTGATTGACGGAAAAGTGGAAGCTTCATGCTTCATTTATTACAGCCTGGTCTCTTCAGTCTGCTCTATTTTCATATTAAATACGGAGTGCTGAGGTAAAGCAGGACAATCTGACCAATCACAGAAGACTCTGCGGATCACCCAGCCGAAGAAACTTTGCGCAGGATAAGGGGGCCAGGCGAGTAAACTTTGTTCGGCCAGGAGGAGCTGTGCAAACAAAATGACGTCATATTCTTTAACTTAGTACATCTTTTTCAAGTTTACTTTTAATCTGCTCTGGAGATTTGAGGCAGTTTCAATGAAGACTCAATTCAACAGGTCTTCCTTTAGTGCACATTGAATAAAACCATCACAAGCATCAGGAAGCAAGACATGGCTCTACTTTTCTGCTCAGTTACAACATCCACACAAATACGGCCAAGCAGGGCAAGGACACATCTCCTCTGCTCCCACCTGATAATATACTATTCCCCGTCTCCAGGGTGACCATCCATCTCAACAGGATGTAAGAATCAGGCATGCTGGGTATTTGCTTTGCATGCTGCTCTCTCCTCACCACCTCTGATCAACAAGGGGTCTGTTTCGCATCTGAAACCCCAGAAACTGTCAGTGTGGGGTATGAGTCAGATGGGAGGAAAACACATGTGCTCATTGTCTCATGAAATGTTTTCAGGTCAAACTGATTAATGTGTGTAAAACTTTGATGAACTGCTCATATGAACACCTGAGTCAGACAACACTTTAATGAGATAAAACACTGGCAGAGGAAGGGTATCTCCTGTTTGTAAATATAGTTAAGCTGAAAACACTATATATATCTAAAGTTTTAGAAGGAACAAAACACCCCCTCATCTTTTTGTGTATTTGCTAATGTCTTGTATTTTGGGGAGAAGACACATGCAAGCCAGCAGATGGTGCTCTCAGCATGACTGTCAAGCCTAGATCAGTGGTTCTCAACTGGTCTGACTTGAGGACCCACCATCAGCCCTAACTGACCAGTCAGGAACCAAACCTCTGAACACTTAACTTCTCAAATTTACCAAATGACAGGACAGTTTGGACCTGAGAGAATGACCATAAAATCACAGTATGTCAACACAATAAACAAGTTCCATGATGAACTAAAACAACTAACAAGTGTTGACATTGCAGAGGGAAATATTCTTTTGTTTTTTTTCAAATAAAATGTATTTTCATATTGTCATTTCAAAAAGGCTCAAAATATGTAGCTTTAGGTGAGTAGCCACTTGATAGATAAATAAAACAACAGAATCTTGTTAAAACTATTCAGTCACTTATTCAGGCATTAATCATGAGGCTGGAACAACAACCACACATTTCATTACCAGACTTTTTCAACAGACTGTGTGTTTTCATGCAAAATACATGACATTAAAAGCACAGCTATGTTGAAGTATTCAAAAGAGGAAGAAGAATCTCAATTTATGTAGATCTAGCTGAAAAGAATAGAATAGAATAGAATAGAATAGAATAGAATAGAAATGATTTATTGTCATCATACATGGGGGGCTTGACAAAATCTAAGTAGCTGCCACAAAGCGCGGTGCATTGGCATGAAAAAATAAAACAACAATAAATAAAATAAAAAACAAATGTACACATGAAACAAGACTACAAAAGGAGTCTGGATATATACAGTTATTGCACACGAGATTTAAGTGACTTCACATTGATTATTGTTTTGAATTCAGGACTCTGACGGACCAAGGATAGAAACTGTTCATCGCCCTGATTGTCCTGTATTTTACGGATCTGAGTCTCTTCCCTGATGGCAGCAGGCTAAAAGCTGATGGCCAGGGTGGGTGGTGTCTGCCCAGATCCTTCTCGCTTTACTGATGCAGCGGGAGGTTGCGATGCTGTCCAGGGAAGGCAGAGAGCAGCCGATGATTCTCTCTGCCATTCTGGTGACCCTCTGCAGAGCCTTCCTGTTCGTAGCAGTGCAGGCTGGGAACCAGTCACACAGTACATCAGCCCTGATTCTATGGTGGCTTGACAGAAGGACACCTGCAGTCTTTCCTCCAGGTGGTTCCTCCTCAGCACCCTGAGGAAGTGGAGTCTCTGCTGCGCCTTTTTAACCAGTGCTGCTGTGTTGGCTGTCCAGGTGAGGTCCTCTGTTAAGTGGGTCCCCAGGAAGTTGAAGGAGGCCACTTTCTCCACACACACCCCATTGATGGGTAGTGGGGCATGGTTCCCTCTATGCTTCCTGAAATCAATGACCATCTCTTTGGTCTTCTTAGTGTTCAGCTCCAGGTTGTTCCTGAAGCGAGTGTCAACCTGCATTATAGGGAATTAGCACTACCTAGTGTTCGGGAGTACAAATGGACCTTCAAGACTTTTTTCCTGAACTTTTTTTTTTTTTTTCCACCTGGCAAGGCCCAGAACCCACCAGTTGAGAAACACTGGCCTGGAGGGGCAACTCGTGGGTGTATTTACAGAAAAAAAGTGAGCTATGGCCAAACTAACGTGTCTTCTCTTAATCTGTCCACAGTGTCAGAATACTCATTGTTTTTGTTAGAAGTTGTTTCATGTGAATTGTAACCCATTTTCTCACTGCTGAGAGGAAACAACTATGTGACTTAGGTTATTTTGGAATCTGTTTTGACCAGTGACGTGCGGTGAGGTTCATGGCTGGTGAGGCACTGACGTCATCAGTCAGATTGACAAACATGAAGCCTGCAGAGTAGCTTATTCACCATTTGACTGGCAACTGTTAACGTGTTTTGTTTAAAATTTCATATCAGCATTCTTTACATATACAAACTACAGCACAGAAAAAAGCACAGAAAAAACGTTTTTTATCGTCCTACCTTTACTTATAAATTAAGTCCATGCGCCGCTCCTTCTGAAGAAAAGCATCAATAACTTGTTTGTAGAAGTCCTCCTTATCTTTCTTCATTTTGAATATAATCCAAGCAATAGGAAAAACTATCTGGACGGCTGCATCTGACTTGCTAACTGTCTGCCGTGGTTTGCTGTCACTAATTCTATAGTTCTGCCGCTGTGGAGTAGTAAGAAGAATCCCTGGGGTAACCAGCGCCCCCTGGCATGAGGCAGGAGAACTGCGTGCCTCACCAAGTGCCTCTTCGCAGGCGCTTTATGAATGCTCAGCACAAGAAACACGTTATACACACATACAGTTGTTGATTTAAAAACACTGTATATTATATACATCCGCTAAACTATGTAAATTTAGTTCATATAATAAAAATATTTAAAAATTTAATAGCGACACACAGAGCGACAGTATTACCGTCTCACTGCAGTCATTGCGCAATCCATGGTGAGGCTCAGCCGGCTGCTGCCTCACAGCACGTCTCTTCTTAGTATTTGAACGGTAAATGTGAAAATTCAGCGATTTTGAAAAAAAAAAAAAAACATCTAAAAATGGCGAGGTTACATGGAAAATAACTTTAAAGTGCACATTGCTAAATAAATAGAACCACTTGATTTATTTTTTCATTTTATATTTTTTTCTTTCCGTGATGACAGGTGAGGCCGTGCCTCCCCTGCCTCCCCTGACTGCACGTCACTGGTGCAGTGGTTTTTAACAGTTTCATTTCTGCACCACACCTTTGTTTTTAGCAGTCCCCTAATCTGCACATTGACACCCCCCCCCCCCCCCCCCCCCCCCACCACCCTACCCCCAATTACTCTAGTCTGTTTATTAGTGAATATTCGTAACTTTTAGCCAGTCATTCTAAATATAACATTCATTCTAATATGAATTTTGATAACTGGTGATTTTAATCTGCACATTGATAATATCTCGGACTCAATGTCCAGAGAATTTTTGAATCTTTTAAACTGTTAAGATTTTAAACAGCATGTCACCCAGCCGACTCACAACAGAGGACACACCACAGTCTTTCCATCAGTGTGTCCTCTGGTGTTGACCTGGCTGTGTCTGACCACTACTGTGTGTTTTTTAACATCACCAATAACCAGCAGGAAGCCCCGGTGAGAACAGTGAGGAGACGCTACCTCAATTCTGAAGTGGCTGCAGATTTTATAAAGGTTTTACAGAGCACTCCTGCTGTGATCTCACCTGCATGATTTTACCTGCTTGATGATTTTAAAAGTAAACTGAAGTCCAGCCTGGACTCAGTAGCTCCACTTTTCACTACAACAATCAAAGGACAATCCAAACCCCCATGGAGAAAAAACGATAAGAGCAACAAATTGAAAAGAAACTGCAGGAGGGCTGAAAGGATGTGGAGGAAACCAAGTTACATCATTACGTCAACAACTCAAAATTTACAATAATGCAGTAAAACAGGCACGGACCTCCCATTTCTTTCAACACTCAGCAGGGCCGGAGTGGGACTCATTTTCAGCTCTGGAGTTTTATGCCTCAGACCGGCCCACTTAAGATCAGGAGGTATTAATAAAAAAAAAATAATGCAATTATAACTTTACATGTTAAGTTTATAATAGTGCACTGTTCTGTAAAGCCTTGTCATTCAGTATATTTTTCAAAAATATTTACAGTTGTTTCACAATGTAGATTTATTTCAAGATGAGTGCACACCTCCAGCGTTATTCTATATCTATATTAATCTGCCGTATTGGCCCGAATATAAGACGATTTTTTTTTTCCAGAAATTGTATTCTCAAAAATGGGTTCGAGGACTAGATTGTCATTTCACATCCGCGCCACTAGATAGAGCCAAAGTACCGGTGACCTGTACTGCCTCTGCTTGCACGCAGTGGCTCAGCCGCTCCGTTAGGGGGAGGTAGTGAGCTGGACAGAGTGTAAACCTACAGCAGTGTGAAAACAAGACTGAGCAAGTGTGGAGAGGTTCCTCTCAAACAGCACATCGAAAATATCTGCCTGTAAGTACTCTAATATACTTAGTTGATGTTCAGGATAGAGGTGAAATTGACACTTGTGAGTTTGTCAGTTTGTTTTGAAGTTTCAACACAGATGCTAATTCCGTTAGCATATCAATGGCGTTTCCATTAATAGTTAGCGTTGAGCTAGCGGCTTTGATTTTAGATACTGACTTGTTTTGTTTTTAGACAGTGATGCATGTTGTGATACATCTTGTGTATATGTTCACTTATATGTATGTCTTGTTTGTTTCAGTTTTACAGATAGATAGATAGATAGATAGATAGATAGATAGAGCTTTATTGTCACTATAAAAACTTGTTAGACAACAGGTATGTACAGTGAAATATTGTTTGGCATCCTCTATGGCAGCGTGAGGACATTATAAAACTATATATAAAATAAATACAACAAAAGAGCAAACTTGAAATGGTATGCAATGCAAATAAATAAATAAAACAGTGCCTTTAGGAGAAAGTAATAAAAGCTCAGACCAGCTGAAATCTCATGCTTTCTTTCTGAAGAACTGTTCTCTACATGCTAAACTGAATCCAACATTCACGGAGGGCTAAATTATTAATGTTCATGAAGTTGAATTTGATGGTTATAAAGTTATTTACATCAATGCAGTTATTGAACCTTTGAGCCTACTTAATTGTTGCTTGTTGTTGCTTATTTTGAGAAAGAGAATATATTTTTTATTTAATACTGCAGTAATATTTTTTTTATCTTAAATCACGTGAAATGTTATCTCTGTTGTGAGTTTTTGAGTTTAGAATAATTGTACAATAAAAAGTTATTTTATAAGTAGCCTTATTTTCTTCAACATTCGTCGTCTTGTAATCAGAGTCGCACTATATTCGGGCCAATACGGTATATTCTTTTCAAATAACTGTTCACAGATATCCAAATCTTAAAAATGAAATCATTTAATATTACATTTAAAAAGTAAAACATAAAATAAAAAGTGTTGCACTTTCTAATAACACTATAATCTCTTTTTCCTCTGCAAAATAAAGAAAACAGTTCCATCACAACTTTGATTTCACATATGAGAAGATGAGTTAAAGGGCAAATCTCCAATATGATATGTAGTCCTTATGAATAAAGAATAAAATGATCATTCCACTGTTCTCTGTACTTTGTAATGATGCCATTATTTTTTTTTTCATCTGCATAAGAGCAGTTTCGAAGAAACATGGCCAACCCAGCGTGTGTAATATCCTTTCAATCTTCTCAAAGAAAACAAAATAAAGCTGAACAAACAAAGTACAAAAGCAAATAGAAGAGCTAGAGGCAGAAAATGCAAGTGACAGGTCAATTCACAAAATTAGATCTACTGATGGAACAATTTTGACATCTCACAAAGAAATAATAAGTTTAAACAATTTTATGAATCACTGTATACATCTAGTTCAACTGCTAATCATGAAGAGATGCAAATGTTCCTTGATGATTGTGATTTGCCAAATCTGAATATAGAAGATCGTAAAATACTTAATGCCAAGATTACTAGTGAAGAAATTAATAAAGCTATTGGTTCATTAAAAAATGGTAAGAGTCCAGGCCCAGATGGGTTTGGTAACGAATTCTATAAATTCCTGAAAGTTAAGCTGACATCATACCTATTAAAAATGTACAATCAAGCATATGAGGACAAGAATTTACCCCCAACACTTAATGAAGCAGTTATCACCGTACTTCCTAAAAAAGGTAAAGACTTGGAACAGGTAGCTTCTTACCGCCCAATTTCTTTATTAAATTCTGATCAAAAGATTCTGGCTAAAATATTAGCCATAAGGCTCGGCACTGTGATGAGTAAGCCAGTACACTCAGATCAAACAGGGTTTGTCCCGGATAGAAGCTCTCTGAATAACCTAAGGTGTCTGTTTAATATTATTTGTTCACCCAGTATTCCACAGGACTTTGCAATACTCAGCTTGGATGCAGAAAAGGCATTCGACCAAGTCGAATGGCCATACCTTTTTGCAGTCCTAGAGAAGTTTCAGTTGGGCGAAGATTTCATTTCATGGATAAAATTACTATATAAAAACCCCACAGCTACAATCCTCAGAAATAAATTATGTCAACACAGTTTAAGCTTGGTAGAGGCACAAGGCAGGGGTGTGAACTTAGCCCCTTGTTGTTCTCACTGGCGTTAGAACCCTTGGCAGAGACCATTCGAAAGCACCCTGTAATACATGGGTACAACACAGTATACACGGCGAATAAAATCTCACTTTATGTTGACGACATCTTACTGTATGCATCACAGCCTCAAACATCTATTCCAGCTATTCTCTCTGTTATTGATGACTTCGGTACTTTTGCAGGATATACATGTAGGATTAGTCCGATAAGGTTCCATTAGGCCTTTTTTTGTATTCATGGTTTGGATTCATATACACAGGCCAGAGGTTATTTTTCCTACCTTGACATGTTTCGGCTGCCAAGCTGCAGCCTTCCTCAGAAGTCTGCCATTTCCGAACACTGCAAGAGGGAAAACCACCTCATGGACTGGGATCATGCCCAGATCATCGGCACGGAAAGCAACAAGTACCACCGCTGGATCAGGGAGGCCATCGAGATCCGGAAACGCGCCCCCCAGACTGTGAACCGGGCAGAGGGGGCGTATCAACTTTCCCATACCTGGGACACAGTATTGAAGAAGTCGGACTGCAGATGGCGCTGTCATCCTACTGCACCCATTAGGAAGCTGGCGCCAAAGCCTGTATAAATCAGCCGACCAGACAACATCACATGACACTTCTGAGGAAGGCTGCAGCTTGGCAGCCGAAACATGTCAAGGTAGGAAAAATAACCTCTGGCCTGTGTATATGAATCCAAACCAAGGATATAGGATTAATTGGGGAAAAAGCGAGATAATGCCTGCAAAATTGGGAAATTCAGATTGGCTCACAAATCATCCCTTTAAAGTGACCGCTGAAAAGTTTACATATTTGGGAATTACAATAACAACAAAATATACCTCTCTTCTAAAAGAAAACTTCAATCTACTGTTAGAGAAGCTTAAAAATAATATTCAGTTTTGGAAGACACTCCCAATTTCACTAGTAGGTCGAATAAATGCAATAAAGATGGTATTTCTCCCACAGTACTTAAATCTGCTTCAAAATATACCAATTTATCTAACAAAATCTTTTTTCAAAAAGTTAGATGCAATTATTTTACCATTCATATGGAACAAGTCCCATAGAATCAAAAAGGAACATCTTACCAAGCATAAATCACTGGGAGGACTATCATTACCTAACTTTATGTATTACTATTGGGCTACAAATATAAAAAAAAACATCTCAATTGTACTTGATGAATCAGCTTGCTTTCCAAAGGACTGCAAATGGAACAGGAAGACTGCCTTCCTCTGTCTGTGCCATTTTGTTATCATCTACGCCTATAGCCAGTGTCCTTTACAACATTAACACCATAATTCCCAGTAATATTAGAATTTTCAAACAAATTATGAATCATTTCAAACTCAAAAAACTTTCTTTAACATACCCATCTCATCAAATCCCTCTTTTCATCCTTCCTGTGTAGACGGGGCTTTTAACTTATGGAGAGAATCAAGCTTATACTCTGTGAAAGACTTGTATCTAAACAACATCTTTATGACATTTCAGCAGTTACAAGAGAGGTTTGGGCTACCAGGCTCTGACTTTTTCCGATATCTTCAAATTCGAAATTATGTCCGTTCCCACTTGCCACAATTTCAGAGTATTGAAACTGACTTCGTGGACAAATGTCTGAGTGAATGTTCTGGTTTAGAACAGAGCATCTCTTATTTTTACAATTCATTACAAGAGTCAAGCAACCCATCTACTGCTCATATTAAAACAGAATGGGAAAACGAGCTTGGTTACCCCTTACCGGATGATATCTGGCTGCAGGCTTTACGTAAAATAGGTGCCATTTCCATAAACGCCCGTCATTGCTTAATCCAATATAAAGTTATACATAGACTACATTATTCGAGGGAGAAAATTCATAAGATTTAACCAGACAGCTCTCCTATGTGTGAAAAATGTCTAGTAGAATGAGGCACCTTATTACACAGCCATGTACTTTGCCCTAAACTCCAGAGTTTTTGGACTGAGATTTTTAACTTCCTGTACAAAGTTCTGACAATAAAATTAGCGCCAAATACTACTCTAATTGTTTTTGGAGTATTTAAGGAAATTGAAAATTTAGATTCTGCCCAACGTTGTCTAATTTCACATGCTATAATTATTGCAAAGAAACTTATCCTTCAACTCTGGAAAGGCAAAGGTACCAGTTCTCTAAAGATGTGGGTCATAGAACTTACTGCCACACTTCATCCAGAAAAAATAAGATATACTATGCATGATAATTTGATTGATTTTGAAAAAAATTGGCAACCACTGAACTCCTTTCTTGGAAACATTTGAAATGTGCAGTCACTTAGTAAGTAAGTAAGTAAGTAAGCTTTATTTGTATAGAGGGTTTTCACCGACGTCACGACTTGGGCGGTACCTTGCTGCGCCGCCATATTGGAGACACTCAGTGTAAACAATTATACTGACAGTAGTCGCGATTGTGTGTTATGGAACAATTTGAGTGCATTCAGCCATGTCGAAACCACAAGAAAGCTTGTCAAAACAGACTGAAGAAGCAAAGGAATATCAGGAAGGTCTTGAGTTACAAGAGAAAGCCCGATATTTCGAGAAGCATATTTTTAAACTCAAAATACAGCACTTTCTTTTGATCAATGACTGTGGGGACAAGCACTTTTGTTGGGGTTGGGCTTCTAATTAATTGATTAAAATGCAAATATTACCAAGCTGATGGCTACAAATAGTGTGATAGCTGAAATATGTTTTTTTTCTTTACATAAAATAATTTTACAGTCTAACACAAATTGTTTTCTTCAGGAGTAATACATCTCTTAAGGCTAGGGACAGAAAAATTCAAGTTTCAGTAGAAGCTAAACGTTTATGAATGATCAAAGTAACATATGAAGTCATTAATGAGCTTAAACTGTTGCACTGTGTTTCACTTACCTGACAAGAAATGTGCCGAACAAATTCGGATATTGTCCAGATTTTTCCCTCGTAGATCTTGGTTAAGCTTTGCTAACCACAAGTACCTCCATTCCTCTGATTAGTTTTTGGCATTTCTCACCCTGTTTTTTTTTTAACTTTTGGAAGTCTATAGAATTCCAAATGTTTTTCTCGGTCTGACCTATTGGTACAACCAATGACACGGCAATAATTGTGTGAATGCTGAAGGCATTCACAGGATTACATTCCTCTTCTGACTTCTTCCGCCGTTTTTTGGCACGCTTGTCCTCCTACAAATTTTGTCCGATTTGAACCATTCAGATATCAAAATGTGCAGCTTTTTAAGGACATTCCGGCTATGTTCTGGCTTTTTAATATCTTTTAAACTTTTTGAAATATTTAAACTTTTGTGCAACTTTTTTCCTCATGTTAACGGATGGAGATTTTTTCAAACATTGGAACCTTATAACTTCTTCAAATCTTAACCGATTTTCACCATTCAACTTTTAAAATATTCAACTTTTTAAACCCTTTCTTCGACCTTTTTAAACTTTTTCAACTTTGTTCAACTTTTTGAAATATTTCAACTTTTTAAAATTATTTTTAACATTGAAGTGGATGGGAAAACCCTTCAACTGACCTTTGAACTCCTTCAACTTTGACCCCTTACAACTTTGTCATACTTTGACGTAGACAAGTCATTTTACTTGCAAAATGTAGGCATTTTTGTCCTCTATTCAGGTATGTTATATCATGTCCAGATCTTTTACCCAATTTAAACTGTGAGCCTTCAAGTACGGAGAGAATTTCAGCCGTATTTGGAGTTTACAATGGGTGTGTATTGGAGAAGCCAGAGTGGGAGAGTAGCAGTTAGAGTGCGGGAGGCTCTGAAATTTAACCAAAAAAAAAATTCTTTTCTCGTCCGTACGGCCACATTTCTGGCTCAATTTGCACAATAACCCCTCAAAACGTAGGAATTTTTCTTGTGACCCGTACAATTGAGTCACTTTGTCTCTATCTCAAATGGTTCTCTCTCCAGAGGCATTTGTTTGAGGAGAGTGCAGAATTTTCTCCCATCCGCTCCAATGCATTTTGGAGACGCCTGAATCCAAAACTTCATTCGTGTTCGCACAATCGCCGTGGCTGAATGGATGATCCTACAGACATGATTCCTGCACCATTAAATTCACGAAAGGCTTCTGAATCTGACTGTGTGAATATCTTTTTCAATTTTGCCTCTCGGTCCCCGAGAAATGCCATTTCTTCAACCATGGGCACTCCATTAAAAAGTGCTGATTCACTGTCATGGCTGCTGTGCAGCTGGTCTCCATTGCAACAGACACACCTGTTGTGCTGACTGCTGCTTGATTAGTCTGGATTTTTCCATTCAGACTGGAGCTCTATTGATCCTCTGTTACTCTGACACTGACTCTACTGCTGTTTACTGTTCTCTCCTCCTTTGTCAACTATTAACCTTTTTTAAAAATTTTCAGATTTTTATGACTTTTTTTTAAGTTTTTCAAACTTTTTCACGTTTTTTCACCTTTTTTCAACTTAATCAAACTTTCTCAACTTTTTCCGCTTTTTTAACCTTTTTCAAGTTTTTTCAACTTTTTTCAACTTTTTCAAGTTTTTTACGCTTTTTTTTAACCTTTTCAACCTTGTGCAACTTTTTGCAGCGTTTTCAAACTTTTCAAACTTTTTTCAACTTTTTGCAGTGTTTTCAAACTTTTTCAACCCTTTTCAACCGCTTTCAACTCTTTGCAGTCTCTTCAAACTTTTTCAACTTTTTTCAATTATTTTCAAAACTTGTTCAACTTCCTTTTCAACCTTTCTTCTTGAACTTCTTTTGCATTACAGTTTACAATTTTCAGCTCAGCATTCACACTTGCAGTTTCTTCAGGAACTGCAAATTTTTTCTAGTTTACCATTTTTTTTGTATATTTTTGTATATTGTATATTTTGTATTTTTTGTATCTCGAAATAAATTCATGTATTCATTCATTCATTCATTCATTCATTTTTCTTGATAACGCTCTGGATCTTCCTTAGAACTCGTGCTTTGTTGTGATACGGAGTACCTCCAAGATGACGACTTCCGGGCCAATGATGCGCCTGATGACACGTCGGGAAAACCCTCTATAGCACTTTTCCCAGACCAGGGTCACAAAGTGCTTCACATAAAAATAGTCCATACAAAATAAAATCACTAAAATAACATATAAATATGCAAGATAAAACAGTACCATGCAGGCCAGAAGACATATAAATATACAAGATAAAACAGTACCATACAGGCTAAAAGGCTTGTTCAAAGAAAAAGGTCTTTAGCTGCTTTTTAAAAGAATCGACATTGTCCAGAGACCTGAGCGAGCAGGGAAGCTCGTTCCAAAGACGCGGTGCCACTGCCTTAAATGATCTATCCCCACGAGTTTTAAAACATGCGCGGGGAACCATTAACAAGTTTTGGTTAGAGGACCTCAAGCAGCGAGTGGAAACATAGGGATGGATCAGGCCCTTGATGTAATCCGGTGCCTGCCCGTGTAGAGCCCGAAACGTCAATACCAAGATTTTAAAATTTATCCTGAATGAAACAGGGAGCCAGTGTAGGTCCTTGAGAATAGGACTTATATGGGCTCTCCTACGAGTGCGGGTCAGGAGCCGTGCAGCGGCATTCTGGACAACTTGAAGGCGTGCCAGTTCTTTTTTGTTGAGACAGGTGAACAGGCTGTTACAATAGTCGAGGCGAGATGAGACAAATGCATGTACAATCAACTCCAACTCTTTGAAGGACACCATTTTGCGAAGTTTAGCTATATTCCGAATTTGGAAAAAGCAGTTTTTCACAAGCTGATTGGTGTGGTGTTCCAAGGACATTCCTCAGTCGGGGGGGTACTGTTTTTGTTTTTTGTATTCCCTTTTTTGTTTTTCCTAAGCCTTTCTTTGTTCTCTTATGTGTAAAACAACTGAAAACGAAGCACAGCGCAATGTTGCATTACTAAGAATGCGTTGACCTTGGATGTTAGTTCTGAGAACAATTTCATTGCATTTTTACCTCCGCCAGGAGGTTATGTAATCATGTCGGTTTGTTGGTTGGTTGGTTGGTTGGTTTGTTGGTTGGTTGGTTGGTTTGTTAGCAAGATCACGGAAAAAGTAATGGACGGATTGCAATGAAACTTTGTGGAAAGGTGGGTCTTGGCCTAACTTAGAATCCATTAAATTTTGGTGAATATCCAGATCACTGCCTGGATCTAGGAATTTTTTTAAAGGATTCTTTATCATTGAGAGATAGGGAGTCTTTCACATAGTTGGGCAGGCCCACCGACAGGGAGGAAGAAACGCCTGGTTCACACAGGACGTGCCGCTTCCGATGCGGAAGTGGAAGCGCTGCGCACCGACTGTCTGATCGGCGTCCCTGTTAACCTATCTGACGGTTCATCGAGGAGGCGCGGGTGACCGCCGCGTGCGTAGCGGCTCACGCTCTGGACTGCAGGCGCTCCGCTCCTCTCTATTTTCTCCGTGAGCTGCGCGTGCCTTGGACCGCCAGTTGTAACGGCGTGTTTCCACCGGACGCGTTTAACGCAACTGCATTCGCACGACAAATGACACCGTGCCGCGCTAGACACCCGAGTCTTATCCCTGGTGTGTGAATTCATTCACGGGACGTGTCACGCTGGTACAAATATGCAACACAAAACATCCTGCAGAAACATCACAGCCCTCCTCATCACCGTCTCTGGGCAGGATTCTTCCGATGTTTGTCCCACAGTCCTGTGTGTACCGGCTGTCTGTGTGTGTGTGTGTGTGTGTGTGTGTGTGTGTGTGTGTGTGTGTGTGTGTGTGGCTGGATGCTGCCCTACGGAAGCGGTATGAGCTCGGTGAGTTCCACCGTCTTCTGCAGGAGCTGCGTTTGGACGGCCGGTTCCAGCGCTACTTCAGGCTAACGTTGTGTTTCTACCAGAAGTGGTGAACAAATGAGACTGCGCACGCCGCTCGCCGCAAGCCACTTGCCGCACGCCGCTCGCCGCAAGCCACTTGGCGCAAGCCGCTCGCCTTGGCATTATGCCAACTATTCTGCGCTGCCCTACGGCAGCATGTCCGTGAAGACCTCCATGCTGATAGGCTGTCCTGGCGCGAATTCGCTTGAAAAGTTCAATTATTTCAACTCGAGCGACAAGCGTGGAGCGATGAAGCGGAGAGCAGTGGGCGGGGACGACTGACAGTGCAAGTCGACAGGCTCGCGGATTTTTCGCTGGAAACGCTCACCGCCAGCCGCCCGCCGCGTCATCGCTCGCCGTCTGCCGCCCGCCGCTCAAGATTGAGCAACAATCGCGTCATTACATTGACTTTGTATGTAATCTCATCGCACAAAAAATTTGCGTCCGGTGGAAACACACCGTAAGGCTGTACAGAGCAGATCGCACCACACAGGCAGTTGGGAACGGAAAATACGAGAGAATCCGGTCCATTTTCAAATCAAAATCAAGTGAAATAACATAAATTATGTTGCTTTTTGGTTTTCCTTTTCAGATAAACACACACACACACACACACACACACACACACAGGGAGAGAAGGCGACGGAGAGAGGCACCGCATGCCGCAGCGCTCCACTCCGATCACACCCCCGATCACAATGTTGTTTGATTATATATGGTGTTCTCATGGTTGTTGGTGACTGATTTGAGCTGTGGCGGAGGTTTGCGCTCTCTGAGTGCCAAATTCTAGTTTATTTAATCTGTTGACGACAATCATAGAATCTGTACACCTGACTGTGCTTTTCAATAGAAACATTTGAAACAGAAACATGGCCAACCCTAAAACATTAATGAACGTGTGAGCAGTGCACTGGTCTCTGTGACTTTGTTTACGACAGTATCATTGTCCAAAGACATGAGAATTTCTTTCTCAGTGCACATGAGCATGAATGCCTCAAGTTTCTTCGGGGTCAAAGTGCCCCTGAGTCTGTTTTTTTTTTATGAATTTCACTGTTGAGAAACTTATCTCACAGACTACTTGTGTAATGGACAGTGTTAATAGCAACTTGTAGGCCAGTCCAATCACATGGTAGGCATCAGTTAGCAGATTGTACTGGGAGAGGATGAGATGAACACAAGTGACACCGTTTTTACAGGAGGAACAAATTTTGCTCTCTAGTTCAACATCCTGTTGTTCCATGGAAGGATCCTTCTCGCTTCTTTGTGGCATTCCACGAGCTGTCCTGACAGTGTATACCTCTAGAGGGGACATCTTTAGTCTGCCCCACTGACATGCAAGACTGTAGAGTTCACTACATAATGTGTCAAATGCAGCTCTATTGTCAAACTTAAGCAGACATTTGCTTATTTCTTCCAGAGCTGAGCTGGGGAGTCTATTTTCCCTCACATGAGCAAAGTTTCAAGGGTCTAGACAGGCAAAATCTGAGCAAAGTTTTGCATTGGTAGAAAACCTTCTATGTATACTGCCTGTCACTGTGTCCGCAATGACATTGTGAACTTTGACCTTGATGTCAGTATCAGCTCATGCTAGCTGCTCATCTTCTGCAAGCTTTCCTGGCATTATTTTCTATTTCCTGAACCTTCTCTCAGGAAGGGCAGTCTGCACTACCAGCTCACACTCTTCCTCCTCTTGAAGCTTTCCATTAAAGGGCAACTCCGGTTTTTTGACACCTGGACCTTATTTATAGGTGTGTGAATGCTCATATACTCACTCAGACAAACATCGTGCAGCTCTGAGTAGCGAAAACTGTCAGCTCGTCAGCTGACCCACCTGAAAACGGTAGACGAGCTGATTTTATGATAACACTGGCGTTGGATGAAAAAATATGGCAGAAATTAGTGATCTTGCAGATTATGTCCCGCGCTAAAGCTCCATTGCCGTGGCCCCTGCTAAGTGCGGCTAAATGGGTTGGATCTAAATAACTTCTGAAGGACTCTGAGCTGCACGATATTTGTCTGAGTGAGTATATGAGTATGCACATATGAGCATAAATAAGGTCCAGGTGTCAAAAAACCGGAGTTGCCCTTTAACCCACTTCTCAAACTCATCAGCTGCACACTTAACTCCTTCAAAGTCCCTAGCATACTCCCTGAGACCCTCCTCTGTCCCCTCAACCAGATGTTGAGCTGTGATGATATCCATTCTTCTGGTCTGTAAGTATTTTGAAAGGGGGGATGTCTGCTCAAAAATGCGAAGGAAAGTTTGAGCAGTGAGCACTGTCTCGTACCTCTAAAGGCCTTCAATGAATCCCTTTGCCTTGGCCCTCACTGTTGGTTGTTGTGTTCTGTCATCTACAATGGTGTGTAAAGTCATAAGCACTTCAAGACACAAGGCTCTCTGGGGATTCCCAAAGCACCCAAACACTTTACTCAGTGCCTGATCCTTAGCCCACCACCTGGTTGGCCCTATTGGGCACGGTCGTCTATGAAGCTTGTCCTGACTCATCTCTTCCCACCTCTGCATGCACTTGCATGATTCTCTTAGGAAAATTGCCATAAAACTGCTAAACTGCTAAGCAGCGAAAAGAGGGATGCACTTTCCACAACACTGTCTGTTGGGATAAGATAAGATAAGATAAGATAAGATAAGATAAGATAAGATAAACTCTATTGTCCCACAGGGAAATTTGTCTTGGGCAAAGTGCTGCATCAACATATATATATAAAAACAAACCAACTGTGTTCTCGGCCACCCCGCGGTATTGTGTCTGTCTCCTTCAAGCTCGGGTCCTCTACCAGAGGGAGGAGCTTGAGGGTTCTGCACTGGATCATAGCTGTTCCCAGAATTATATATATATTAGGGCTGTCAAATGATTAAAATTTTTAATCAGATTGATCACAACTTACAAATTAATTAATCATGATTAATCACAAGTAATCGCAATTTCCAACTATGTCTGAAATATACCCTTTTTTCCTGTATTGCATAAACAAAGTAAGGACAGGACATGATTATATATATTTAACATGTGATGTTTTTTATATTTAAGGCTCCAAATAAAATAAATATTCAAAAAACTAAAACATGCACACCATAACATAATGTCTGTGTGTGTGTAGTGCTCCCTCTGCAGTCCCTCTAAAGTTGGCTTTTGGCAGGAGTTACATTTTCAGGTCTGTAACAAATGTTGTACCACAAGAAAAGTAAAACTAAGAGATACCACACTTTTTTCTTACACAATTAAACAGGTCATTCTTAGCCAGTGTTTCCTTTTGTGTGGAAAACAGAAAACTGCTTCAACAGTTTTTAATCAAAGAAGTAGAATCCATGGGTCCAGCCGGCTTATCTCTCTCCATATTGCTTTCTTCTTCTGTTTTGATAAATGAATTGACGACAGGCCTCCTTTGCCTCCTTTCTGCTGCCCGTCCACGCTTCACATGTCCGCATGGGTGCGCGTTGGTCCGCGTGACGTAAAAATCGTCATGAATTTCTTTCCGCTTGGGTCCGTGGACGTCCGCGCAGCAGCCAGATTTTGAGACCGCGTTGTGTGATCGCGGCAGTCTACGCATGCACCAGAGCGCCACAGCAAACAAAACATGACGGTAAAAGTGAAAGTAGACAGAGCTCCAGCCTGATGGCTCCACTTAAAGACACCGAAAGAGTGAAAAACTCGTGGAAAGAGAGAGCAGAATCTGTCTGGAGGGAGGAGGTCTGCAGACAGAAGTGAAAGTAACTAATCGCTCCTGCGCCGCCCCCCGCGATTCAGAAACAGAAAAAAAAGGCTAAATAACCTTTAATACTTAATGATAATGTACTGACAGTGTATGTGCTTAATTTTTGCTAAATAATCCGTAATAAAGGAGCAGATAAACAGTCTGTAGTGCCGAAAAAGCTTCTCAATCCGCCGAGGCGGCTTCTTCTTCTTCTTCTTCTTCTTCTTCTTCTTCTTCTTCTCCTCCTCCTCCTCCTCCTCCTCCTCCTCCTCCTCCTCCTCCTCCTCCTCCTCCTCTTCTTCTTCTTCTTCTTCTTCTTCTTCTTCTTCTTCTTCTTCTTCTTCTTCTTCTTCTTCTTCTTCTTCTTCTTCTTCTTCTTCTTCTTCTTCTTCTTCTTCTTCTTCTTCTTCTTCTTCTTCTTCTTCTTCTTCTTCTTCGGTTGCTGGCAGCTTGCAGGCAGCTTGCATTCCACGCGGGTGCACTACCGCCACCCGCTGGTAGAGGTGAGGCTTGTCATGATGCGCTTGCATTAAACTGCATTAAACATTTTAATGAGATTAATTACATAAATTAATTAACACAATTAATGCATTCTTTTTGACAGCCCTAATATATATACATATATACATATATAGTAGCATCGAGCGGCAACTTCAGGCAAGAGATGGCGCGGAGATTGCTCTATTGCTCAACCAGCTTTTATTGTTAGAACAATTAAAGCATGGGAACATGAGAAACGCCACCACACAGAGAAACATAATAGTGGCCTGTAGGCCCCATGTCACTTCCCCTGCAACCCCCTTGGCCCACGGTCCAACAGGACATGAAAATAAAAGTAAATGAACACACGGCCACAGCACAATAACAATAAACACAACACAACCATAATAAAAGGAAACACAAATAAAGCACAAAACACACACAAATAGCCCGGAACGGCCCAAACAATCCCGCCTCCCATAATCCTTTGCGGAGGAACACTCAGTTCTGGGGTAGCGGCTCTCTAGTGCCCCTAGTGACCCCCACGGTCGCTACACAGCCCCCACCCAAGGGGTTTAAGATCCCCAAAACCCCATTAGTCCCAGCAACAAAAGTCTTCAAAAGGATCCAACAGTCCAGGCCGCTCTGAGGAGCCCTTCTCAGAACAGGCTGTTTCAGAGCCTGCTTTCCGGTTTGCACTTGAACGCATCTGGCCACTCCCACTCTCACACACACATGGCGGGGGCACAGTCAGGGGGAGGAGTTAAATCATTTGCTGACATCATGTAGGGGAAAATTCCAAACCAAGTGTTTGAGCACACGTTTGCTGAAAGGTGGCGCGAGCAAGAGAAGGAGAGAATAGACTTTTCTCATTTTGGGGGGGTTTTGTGGATAGGCTCAGGACACATTGTTACAACACCATTGTAAAGTGAATTTTGCATAATATGGGTGCTTTAATCTCACTAACAGAATGCTCCAACTGCACTTTGATGACCTAGTATTGATTTTATAACAACTTTAGCATCCATATATCCATATTCGACATGCCCCCGATTATGGTGAAGGTGTGGCTATTGTGTTATTTTATTATATGCTGATTTTTATTTTTAATACTGTAACACGCTTTGTGTTGCTTTTCTTTTTAATATGAAACGTGTGTTCCTAATAAAGATTGGCTTGATTTGATTTCCGGCCTACCAGCAAGAAAAGAAAGACTTCATGTTCTGATTTGTTGTTCTGTTTCTGATTCAGAGTCGTTGATACAAAGGAATCACGAGACTGATCATTGTGGTGGCATTTGTTGTGGGCTTGCTAGCTGTGTTTTGTAAGTTTTCCGTTTACTTCTTGGGCTGCCTTGTGTTACAATGTTGGATTTGAGTGGAAATGGCTGGTTAGGCTTGAAGTCAAGATTCTCCCAGTAAACAGACATACTATGTGCTTTGTATTGTTTTGTCATGGAAACAGCATGTGCACTGATGTAACGTCAACTATGGTCCCTGGTGAGCCGAGGTTTATTCTTTTATATTGGAAATGGCTTAACCTACAACTTATTTGTGACAAAGAGAGGTGTGTCACTGCTCATGTTCCTCTGTTTCTGTGCTATAAACTCTGCTGAGATGTATTTAACATGCTGATTTCAACATTGTTAAGAGTTCGTAATTCATAAAAAAGCATCGGCAAGCTCAAGAGGTTTTCATTCAAAACATGGTAATCGCTGGAAACAAATCTGTCTATGACAGTTGCTGAAAACAAGTTTGTCTACGCATTTTATAGTCGCCATGCCAAAGTAGAATCAATTGTAGTCATCATGCCAAGCACTTCAAAAGCCACTGTCAAGTCCTCTGAGTTTTTTGTGCTGCTCCAGGCTTGAACGGAGCATTCTCTTTGCATGGATGTTAAACAGGATTTCACTCAAAGAATCAGTCTAAGTTTTCTTTCAATTCCTTTATTGTCCACAATTTTTTGGTTCCTTTAGTTTTCTTTTGATTTTTAACCCTTTAGTGAGTTCTTAGTTTCTTTACGCTCTTCTTTAGGTTCTTAGTCTTTAGCTTTTAGTTGTAAGAAGGTTCTCAGGTGAAAAGCCTTAAGGAAAACACAAAATATGCCTAATTTTTAAATTTCTTACAGAAGTTCGTTCAAAGTGATAAAGAACTAATAATGATTTGGCCATAAAGCACCAGGTAATTTTAACAAAGGTAGGTCCCAGGTAAGGCCTTCCTCTGCCCCCTTCTGGACCGGTGGTGGATGTCTGCCTGGGGGAGTGGCTCGGAACTGGGCTATGGGATGGCCGCCGATTGTCTGGGCCCTGAGGGCCTCTCTGGCTTGCTTCTGATCTTCTCAGGGGTCAGAGGTCATATATGCATGATCACTATCACATTTGCATGATCACGTTGATCTTTAATCACTCTTCACATTCTACATGTGGACTTGGTTAATTTGTTTTCTTGTGGTGGGTTAGACTAATAGTTATCTGTAATGTGTCTCTCCTGTGGCTCTGGTGTAATTTCAAGTCAGTAGGATGCCTTCTGTCATATCCGTATGCAGGTGCAGTACATGGTCGTCTGGAGTGTCAATATTAATTAAATACCATCATATCTTTCCACTCTTTTCCTTCTCTTCACTCTTTTTTTTTGTTGTTTGCTTGTTTGCTCACAAGTTTATTTCTTCCACTTGTCTCTTTCTTTCTGTCCCCCTGTCAGGTCCAGCAATATCATATATCAGTACTTAAAATAAATAAAATACATGAAGTAAGCACGTTAACAAGAGGAGCTTTACACTTATAAGTTCCTCTTGAAAGAGCAAATCTGTCGAGCACATAACAGCAGCCAGACCTCCATTCTGCTGCTTCCATGCTGGACAGGACAGGTAGAAAAAAATATTACAAAACAAACTAGAGCTCGCTAAATTCTTAAGCACTGTTCCTTGAGCTCCCTTGTATATTTTGCGCCAGCAAAATCTAAATTGGCTTGGTGGTGCCAGAGATTTTGTGAGAAGATCACACCCTCGCGCTGGAAGCGCCAGAGGAAGACCAGAGATCAGGAGAAGGGAGCACAGTCCTCAAGCACCAAAGGAAACTACAAACCCCAAACAACGATCCCCATGCGCAAACACGCATTCTTGCACATGTATGTATGCTTCTACTCACATCCACTCACCAACCACACCTGCTCACCACACACACACACACACACACACACACACACACACACACACACACACACACACACACACACACACACACACACACACACACACACACACACACACACACGCTCAGTCTTGTATTTCTATCCTTGTGGGGACCGTCCATTGACTCCCATTCATGTCTAGCCCCTAACCCTGACCCTTACCCTAACCCTAACCCACACCACAACACAGCCTAACCCTAAAGAAATGTTTTTGCACTTTTACTTTTTTCAGTAACAACAACATGGTCAAGAAAACACTGTTTCTCCTACTTAGGACCGGAAAAAGGTCCCCACAAGGCACGTCGTTTCACGTTTTGCTATCCTTGTGGGGACATTTGGCCCCAACAAGGATAGAAATACGAGAACACACACACACACACACACACACACACACACACACACACACAAACACAAAAGCTTATTCTCCAGATCAGTTGGGAGAAGACTGTCCCGACCGGGCAGCTGGAACCCCCAGGCCTCCATAACATTCCCCCCCCCCCCCCCCCCCCCCCCCAAAAAAAAAAAAAAAAACGTTTTTTTTTTTTTTTGATGAATTGTGGAACCACAGGCATTGAATACAAAATATGACACCATTCATACTGTAAAATTAGTTTTTATATGATCAAATTGAAACATATATTTGAGAAGATCTATTGAATGTGGAGAAGTTCAGATTTTTCTGGTCTGATCACCTGATCACCCTGCATGTGTAGCAATGTGTCAATGATTATGAGTATATAGCAGATTTTGTAATCATCTTGGACACTGTGGAGACTGGACTACTTCAAAGATGCCAAGTGATGATCAGGGTTAACCTCATGTTCTTTACAAAGAACACATTTTTTTGAATGAATATGTAAAGCCTGGACGAAAAACATAACAGGTTTGGGTATTTTACCACAGTGGTACTCTGTGTGTTGTGTACCTTGAAATTTTCACGTTGCCACTCAGTTATGATTATCATTGAGTCACGAATGGCACGTTGAAATAATCTCCATCTTTATCTGAACATTTCAACTCTGAACTGACAACACCTCCTTAGTTTAAGATTATCGTATGGTAATTTGTTTTATATCTCAGGAAGTTAAATAATAGTTTTATGTATCAGTCAAAGGTTTCTGTGATCATGAAACACACCACCACGATGAAAAACAGCCTGTTTTATGATAAAAGGCCAACACTGGTGTGTGAAAGACAGAAAAAACAACCCCCACCAAAAAAAAGTGAGGCGTCAGTGGCACATTTTTATAGGCAGTATAAATATGTTGCAATATTTTTTGGTACATGCTGTTCCAAACATTCCATTTTCTTATCAGTGTGCAGTTATCAGACTGTGATAAATGCAGGGTGTAACTTGAACGGGCTAAGGTTGACACGTCTTTTTCTGCTGAATCATTTTTATAGCAAGTAGCAACAAAATGAATCTCCACTGCGTCATGATTACAGTTTATTCATCAGCAGATCAAACCAAAACAATAAATAAATAAAACTCTGAAGAACCCCTCTGAAGCATTGAAAGTGTGGAGTATTTTCCACAGCTAACCTCCAGGAAAAATATATTTTTTTATTAAAATGATTATATTTTCACAAATGCACAGGATTTTTCCAAAAATGACCAAAATTTCTACATGTAGCCATTTTTATTGATACATTTTGGTGCAAAATAGCAAACTATCCAGAAAAATTCTGTGAAAGCTGTTGCATGATGCATGTTTTTAAAAACAGCATTGCTTTAAGACAAATGGTATTTTTCTTGCAAATAGGTAGCAAGCTTTCATAGAAGCATCCCCAGTGTCTCAGTTTGGATCTCAGTGTTGTGTTAATAATGAAACAGGCAGAAGACGGTTGTTTCATTCCAGGACATGGAATCCAGAATAAACATATGGTCGGGTTTCTTGGGATAAAGAACTTCAGAGAGTTGCTTCAAACATATTGGAGAACTAAGTCCATGTCTTGTGGATGTAAATACATACATGAAACCATTTTTATGTTGGTGCGTCACAACATTACCACCAGGAAAATGCACATAGAGAAGCAATTACAATTTGTACTAAAACCAGTAATCTACTGCAATAAAAATAGTATGAAAAAACTAAAGATAGAAATTGAAACATATTGACGTTAGGTTTTAGAAACAGCTAAAAAAAAAAAAGAGGGTAAAGGATGAATTTCAGTCTGAAAGTTGTGGGAGTAGGAAAATTATTGTGTGATTAACTTATTTTTGTCTTTATTAGATCCAGATCTTATAATGTTGAAATCAGGATACAATGCCAGTCCCACATTCACTCTCAGAACTCCTTCATTTTCTTTACATAATAATAGGTGATAATCCAACAGTTCCTATTTAAGCTGAATGTGAATGTCTGAGGTCCTGCAGTGAAAGTATTGCATGCAGGCCATTTTTGAAAAAATTGTTTTCCAGTTACAAATGTGCAAAACACAATTAAAATATGATATAAGCACATGAACAAACTCCAGTTTTTGAAGGCCAAGTTTTGATTCATGGATTAATATTTCTTACTTTATTTAATTAATCATTATTAGGTTATGTGAACAAAACAGCCTCATGTTTAACTTTTATACAGATATTTATATAATTAATTCCTTTACTTTGACCCAATGTGTTATATCAGAACATTGCACCATAAATAATCAATACAACATGACCATGGCAATTATGTCTGAATGAAAGTTCAAGCTTGTAAACTCGTCTCCTATAAAAGGCCAGCCCTGCTTGGGCTCATTCACACCAAGACACCATGGCTGTGTTGGGGAATATCCTCTTGGTGTTTCTGGCAGCTGCTTTCAGCAGCTGCATGAGCCTGGAGCATGGACACAAAAAGCTGCCGATGGACACTTTTGCTGCGCACTCTTCGTCAAAAAGGTATTGTATGGTTTGAGAAAGCTTGAAAATCTATGAAAATGCTTCTGTGTAAAATTTAAGTAAATATGTGAAAATCGGATATTATAACTGTTCAGCTCACAAACAACATGGTTAAAGCTTGTGACACAGGATAATTATCTTTTGAATAAGATGAAAATTGTGTTTTACAACATTAAAAACATGTAGCAAAAGTAGTTATGTATGGAAATAAAGAAAAACAAACAGCAACGTTGAGGATGACATCATGAAATAAATATATATTTTTGTGATGAAAAAGAGCGGCTAACAGTTTAGAATTAATTTTTTTCACAAGTCATTCTCCTGATTGCAACCAACAGTGTTCCAGACGTTGGGAAGATGAGTGACCTCAGAAACAGTTACCAAACTGTGTGGGACAAGTTTAGAGATCAAACTGCAGCTGATCGAGATGCTTTCCTGACTGACTCATTCCCTGCTGGCTTCCAGTGGGCCACATCCAGTGAGTCTTTCAAGGTTGAAGGAGGATGGTCAGAGGGAGGAAAGGGTGAGACCATTTGGGACCGCTTTGGGCATGAAGCTCGAGCTTTTGAAAATCACACTGCTGACACGGCATGTGACAGTTACCGTAAGGTGGATTATGAACTGTACCTGCTGCGAGGTCTTCAAGTCAACACCTTCCAGTTTTCTATCTCCTGGGCCCGTATTTTCCCTTCAGGCTACAAAGACAGCCAATCAGAGGATGGAGTTCTCTACTATAACAGCCTCATCGACGCTCTCATTGAATCAGGCATCAAACCTATTGTCACTCTCTACCACTGGGATCTGCCCCAGGTTCTCCAGGACAGAGGTGGGTGGACTGACGCTTCCATTGTCGAGGCCTTCAAAGAGTATGCAGATTTTTGTTTTTCTACATTTGGGGACCGGGTCAAGACCTGGAACACATTCAGTAGTCCCTGGGTGGTGAGCCATGCTGGATATGGCACTGGTGAACATGCTCCTAGTGTCAAGGACTATGTGACTGCAGCCTATCAGGTGATAATAAAACTCATAATAAACATCTTGGTGCTTCACTGGGGGTGAGGTCCATTCAACTTATACTTGTTTTTGCATTTTTTCAGGTCACTCACAATATTCTGAAGTCCCATGCTGAAGCCTGGCATGTCTACAATGACAAGTACAGAACGGCACAAGGAGGTCAAGTGGGCATCGCATTAAACTCAGACTGGGCAGAACCAGCAGATCCCTCCAAACCTGAAGATGTTGCTGCTGCAGAGCGCTACCTTGAGTTTATGCTGGGCTGGTTTGCACATCCCATATTTGGAGCCGGAGACTATCCTTCAATTCTGAAAACTCAAATTGAAGCGAAAAGAGCAGCATGTCCATCCTCTGTGCCTGCAATACTACCAACATTCACTTCTGAAGAGGTGAAGAGAATCGCCGGCACGGCTGACTTTTTCGGACTGAACCATTACACCTCCCGGGTAATCACACATGTTGATGGTGGCTGCGTCGCAGGTCCTGAGGGGGTGGGTAACTTCAGATCAGCTGTGCACCCCTCAGGGAGCTCCACAGCCTCTGACTGGATCTCCTCTGTGCCTTGGGGCCTGAGAAGGCTTCTAAACTACATTTCAACAGTGTACTTACAAACTAGGAAAGTACCCATCTATATAACTGGAAATGGGATGCCAACAGAGAACACTGGGGACGTCATCAATGATCAAAGCAGAATACAGTACCTGAGGAGCTACATCAACGAGGCTTTGAAAGGTATGGTGAGAATAATAATTCTGTAATTCATCCAACACAGTATTGTGGCTAAATGTCTGCATTTCTTTTTCCAACAGCTGTAAAACAGGACAGTGTAGATGTGCAGAGATTTACTGTACAGTCACTTCTGGATGGCTTTGAAGGTCCACAAGGCTACAGCGAACGTTTTGGTCTGCATTATGTCAACTTTGATGACCCTGACAGACCCAGGACCCCAAGACAGTCTGCCTACTTTTACTCAGATGTCATTGAGAAAAATGGTTTTGCTCCACAAAACACAGTCTTTCATAGTTCACAAGAGAAAAAGCTGAAGTCAAAGAAAGTAGGACCACTGCCACCCTCCACCGTCCCATCTAGCGCTAAAGAAGTTTGGAGTAGATTCTCAGGTCAATCTGTTTTGGACAGAAAGAAATATTACTATGGCACTTTCCCAGAAGACTTCAGCTGGGGTGTTTCAACCTCAGCTTACCAGATTGAAGGTGGCTGGAATGTTGATGGGAAAGGGCCCAGTGTCTGGGATACCTTTGCTAATGCACAAGGTAGTGGTATCCCTGAGGACGCCACTGGAAATTTAGCCTGTGACAGTTACAACAGATTTAAAGAGGATGTTTACATGCTGCGAGGTCTGAGGGTAAACTCATACAGATTTTCTATTTCCTGGTCCAGGATCTTTCCTAATGGAAGGCGTTCCTCCCTGAACCAGAAAGGGGTTGACTACTACAACAATCTCATTAACAGCCTTGTAGCAGCAAAAATCTCCCCTATAGTAACACTTTATCATTATGACCTCCCTACTGCTTTGCAAACTGAGCTGAATGGCTGGGAAAATCCTGAAATGATTAATATTTTTAATGACTATGCTGACTTCTGTTTTGCCACTTTTGGAGACAGAGTGAAATTTTGGATAACTTTCCAGCAGCCTTACACAATTGCTTGGTTAGGATATGGAACTGGACAGTATCCTCCCAGGATTAGAAATCCAGGAACAGCTCCATACCAAGTTGCACACAACCTGATTAAAGCTCACGCTACAGCTTACCATACATATGATGATAAGTACCGTGCTTCCCAAGGTGGCAAAGTCTCCATTGCCCTGAATGCTGAGTGGTTTGAGCCTACTGACGCTAATAATCCCCGTGAAGTAGATGCTGCTGACCGTGCAATGCAATTCCAATTAGGTTGGTTTGCCCACCCCATTTTTAAGAATGGTGACTATCCTGATGCAATGAAGTGGCAAGTTGGAAACAAAAGTGAACTCCAAGAACTTTCAGAGTCAAGATTACCCTCCTTCAGTGATGACGATAAGAACTTCATCAAGGGAACTGCTGACATGTTTTGTACAAATCATTATACCTCAAGAATAGCAGGCCATGCAATAAATGCAATTAACCCCCCATCCATGGAGAATGACTATGACTTCACACTGAAGGAAATGGATGATCAACCAACCACGCCTATCCCAAATGTGAGATCTGTGTCTCATGGCTTGAGAAGACTCCTCAACTGGATCAAAGAGGAATATGGAAATCCAGAGATTTACATTACTGAGAATGGAGAGGCTTCTAATATTGTGACCATATATGATGACCCGGACAGAAATTTTTTCTTCCAAACTTACATTGTTGAGGCTATAAAAGGTGAGTGTGCACATCAGTTTGTGTAGTATTTTTGTTAAGTTCCATAATGCAGTGAATATTTGATCGACACATTCATTGTTTTTTGTTTTTCAAATTTTTGTGAAACTTACAACCACTTCATGTTACTTTTTTCACTTTTTGTGACTTTTGTAGTAGTCACTATACTATATGAGATTACAAGTCATAATACATACTTTGTTTGACAGTGTCAGTGACCTTTTTAAATGTTGTTGGTCATTTCTGTCGTGTCATTTATCATACAGCTCATAATCTGGATGGAGTGAATGTGAAAGGATACGTGGCAACATCTCTCATGGATTCCTTTGAGTGGACCAGAGGATACCAACAATGGTTTGGTCTGCACTATGTAGATTTCAAAAATCCCAACCTGCCAAGGACGCCAAAGCGCTCAGCACATTTATACGCTGATATGATAAAGAATAATGGATTCCCAATTCCAGAGGAAGAGAAATTTCTTTATGCTAGTTTTCCTGAAGACTTCCGCTGGAGCACTGCCAGCTCTGCTCATCAGGTAGGCCAACGCCATCGTCTTTTCAACAGCAACACACAATAATTCATCCTGCAGCAGTGAAAACATTTTTGAGTGGAACTGAAATGTGGTCTTGTGTGAATGGTTTTGAATTCTTTTAATTTCAGATTGAAGGAGCCTGGAGAACCAATGGAAAAGGAATGAGCATCTGGGATGAGTTTTCTCACACTCCTAACAAGGTGAACGGCGCTGATACTGCCGATCGTGCCTGTGACAGCTACAACAAGATTGCCGAGGATGTGCAAGTGCTCAAGACGTTGAAAGTTTCAAGCTATCGATTTTCCATCGCTTGGCCCAGAATCCTCCCTGATGGCACGAACAAACACATCAGCGAGGAGGGACTGGACTACTACAGCAGATTGATCGATACCTTGATTGCAGAAAACATCGAACCACAGGTAGGTTTTGACACTGTCTGGATCTCTAACAGACAGATTTGATCTGTATATTTGATATTTTCTGGAGTGTGTCACATTTGAATAGACATCTACTTTGGTGAGTGAAGTCAAAAACAAGCACAAGTTGTTTTGATTTGATGAGAATATGAAATCAGTTGAAACTAAAGTTAATGAGGTATCAGAAAAAATATCTAGACAATGGCAGTTATTGCCTACATCCTCTCATCCCACCGTATCTTGGTCCAAGAAGAAGTTTTTATTTTTTATTTATTTATTTTTTTTTTCGTAATTGTGTGTCCACTTACACTGACTGCCCAAACCCTGAATTGCAAGAATCCAGCATGGTCATGTGAGTTTGGTGTTGTAACATTAGGGCCACTCAATAAAGATCGAGTCGGACATGAGTATGATTTCCTCTGTTTCAAAAAAGTTTAGTACGTTAGTTTAGTAAGCATAGTTAAGTACTCATGCTGAAATAAAGTTGATATTAATGCTTATGTAATGTTTAATATGCCAAAGGGGATCATATTCTCCTTTGGTCCACAAAAACGTAGTAAAAAAGGAACCACTTTTATGTGTTGCCTATCATACTTTTGTCTGTAAACACTATCCTTCATTTTTTTTTCAGGTTACCTTGTACCACTGGGACCTTCCGTTGCCTCTCCAGAAAGTGGGAGGCTGGGAGAATGAAACCATCGTCCAGCGTTTCACAGAATATGCTGATGTTGTGTTCAGCAGACTCGGACACAAAGTGAAGTTTTGGATCACCCACAATGAACCATACATTATTGTCAACCTTGGCTATGGATATGGCAGTTTTCCTCCAGGTAACACATTCTTCTGTGTCAAATTAACTGTTCTTTGAACAATTTGAAACTTTTGTCAGATTTGTATGAAATGTCTCATCCTTTGTCGAAAATTAGAAATTCAGCACACTCAGCACACTCAACATTTTATTACTGATTACCTAAAACATAATGAAAATAATTCTTTTGTTGTTGTTACAGGTATTCATAACAGGCAGTACATTGCAGCTCACAACCTGATCAAGTCCCACGCTGAGGTTTGGCATCTTTATAATGACAAGTATCGTGCAACACAAAAGGGAATCATCTCCATCACCCTCAATTCGGACTTCTCATATCCAAGAAATAAGTACAAGAATGAGGACTGGGTTGCAGCTGAACGATACATGCAGGTACAGAAATACATGTCAACCTTAAAACTGTCTTTGCTGTTTGGTCCTGGTGTTACCTCCTCCACTGCTTCCAAAATCTGCTCATTTAATCAGATGACCTGTGATTTCTTCCACAGTTCTTCCTTGGCTGGTTTGCTCATCCCATCTTTGTTGGCGATTATCCTGAGGTGATGAAAAGACTCGTTGATGAAAGAAGCGCTGCTGGAGGATTTTCAGAATCACGGTAAGAAATCTAAAATGAAAAAAGAAAAAATTGGCATTTATGATTTATATTTAGATTTAGGTAAAGAATAATCTTCATTGCCAGAACATTCATCTTCAAATCCCCTTTTGTCGTACTCATACTCCCATCCCACCAACATGTTGTTTAAACTTAACGAAGGACTGAACGTCATACATGTGAGAAGGCTCGGACCAAGTTTGAAAATTCATCTTTTCTTCTTTTGCAGTCTTCCAAAGTTCACCCCTGAGGAAATCCAGAGGATCAAGGGGACTCATGATTACTTTGGGCTGAACCATTACACATCAGTTCTTGCATTCCATATCAACGTTGAGCCTCAGTGGCAGGATTATGAAGCCGATAAGTAAGTTAAAGTAAAAAAAAAGATATTGAGACACAGTAACTTTGGAGTTAATTGTCAACAAAAAAAACAAAACAAAAACAAAAATTACACTCACTAATTTCTCATGAAATACACAGGTCAGTTGGAGTCATTTCTGACCGTTCCTGGATTGAAAGTGGCTCCACCTGGCTGAGGATCACACCATTCGGATTCAGGAAACTCCTCAAATTCATCAAGGACAACTATGGAAACCCACCAATCTATGTGACAGAGAACGGGGTTTCGGAACGGGGAGAGGTGGACTTAAACGACGCTCACAGATCATACTACTACGAAAACTACATTAACCAAGCCTTGAAAGGTAATAAAGTGGACAGGGAACAAGAAGTAGACAAAACTATTAGAGCTTTATTGCAGAATATATTTAGTTTCTTTTCAGATTTTTATGGTATCTTAGTTGGTCACATTTTTAAATGTTTTTGAAGTATGTCTGAACTCGATCAATGTTGTTGTTTTTTCAGCCCGTCTTGTGGATGGAGCTGATGTGAGAGGATACACCGCCTGGTCATTAATGGACAACTTTGAGTGGGCTGCTGGCTACAGTGAGCGTTTTGGACTTTTCTATGTGAATTTCTCCGACACCAACCTTCCACGAATCCCCAAAACATCAGCAGCGCGTTATACCTCCATCATCAAGTGCAACGGCTTTCCAGATCCAGAACATGGACCCCATGAGTGTTTGAAGACTGGCACTGGTACTGGTTACAATCATAATCATCATAATAATAAGCATCTTCCTAATATAAAAAAATAATTCAAACACAAAAAATTGTTTTCAATTCCTGAAATTCATCATGTTTTTTTCCTTTTGTCACCCTTTTGCTACAGGTGCAGACCCGCCTGAAACCTCCGTGAACAAAGTGGACTTTTTGGGTTTGGCACTTGTGCCTGAAGATGCTGAAGTGGGACTTTATGTCCTCTTTGCGCTTCTGCTTGTAGCCGTTCTCAGCATTATTATTGCTGTTTATATGGTCATGAAAACTAAAAAGAAGGCGAAGAAAATGAGCTCTGAGATGAAGATGGAGAGAATGTGAAGAAACTTCACATTATAACTTTAACTTAAACTTTAACTTTAATGTTAACTGAACTCTAACTTTAACTTTAACTTTAACTTTATTTTGACCACCATTTGCTCATGAACTGCTGAGAAATATCTCACTTGTCTACCTTTTTTGTTGTGCTGTTCAAAATAGAGTGTGTGGCATCTGTGAATAATGATTTAATAAATATTACATGTTAAATCTGTATGAGTCTTTGCCAGTCTGTGAATGCCATATCATTATTCATCAGTCCTCTGTGATAGCAATATGAAATGCCTCATCCCTCTATAATTCAAGTCAAAATGAAACTCAGTGGTTGGATTGGTGGATGGACTATTTCAAAGTGTCAGTGTTGCTTAATGACCTCTGGAGGGCGCCAGTCTATTATTTTTTTAAACTGACTCTCACTTCAGCCTCAATTATTTCGGTATGAGTTTCTTTACAGATGAACGAGTGATCATTTCTGACTGAAATATAAGATATAAGGAAATATATTGCAGAAAATACTTAAAGAATTTAAACAAACTCTGCCATCACACAACATACACAACATATTTCAATCTGGTTTTCGTGAGTCTCACTCAACCGAGACGGCCCTGTTGAAAGTGTCTAGTGACATTATGATGGCTGCGGACTGTGGCAAATGCACTGTACTGGTTTTACTAGACCTATCATCTGCCTTTGACAGAGTCGACCA
This sequence comes from Salarias fasciatus, assembly GCF_902148845.1. Taxonomy (NCBI): domain Eukaryota; kingdom Metazoa; phylum Chordata; class Actinopteri; order Blenniiformes; family Blenniidae; genus Salarias; species Salarias fasciatus. The sequence goes on from NC_043760.1 coordinate 14,524,570, forward strand.
TGGCATCCTGATCAACAGACTGAGGGACTGGGTTGGGTTGTCAGGTCCTGTTTTGGACTGGTTTAGCTCATACCTGTTTGGTCGAACTTTCAGTGTTTCCGTTGACAATGTGATGTCTGATCCTGTGGAGCTTCAGTGGGGGGTGCCACAGGGATCTGTTCTTGGACCTATTTTGTTCTTGCTGTATATCCTCCCTCTTGGCAAGCTGATTCAGCAGTTCAGTGACATGTCCTACCACCTGTACGCCGATGACCTGCAGCTGTACTGCTCCTTTAAGTCATCTGAGCCAGAAAAACTTAAGTCGCTGATGAGATGTCTGGCCAAAATTAAGGAGTGGCTCAGTGAAAACAGTCTGCAGCTGAATTCAGACAAAACGGAGACTCTGATTGTTGCCCCAGACAGCGCCATGTCTGCCATAAAACACCATCTTGGTGACCTGAACTGTTCAGTTAAAGGCAGCCTAAGAAATCTGGGTGTTATTTTTGACAAAGGAATGTCCTTGGAACACCACACCAATCAGCTTGTGAAAAACTGCTTTTTCCAAATTCGGAATATAGCTAAACTTCGCAAAATGGTGTCCTTCAAAGAGTTGGAGTTGATTGTACATGCATTTGTCTCATCTCGCCTCGACTATTGTAACAGCCTGTTCACCTGTCTCAACAAAAAACAACTGGCGCGCCTTCAAGTTGTCCAGAATGCCGCTGCACGGCTCCTGACCCGCACTCGTAGGAGAGCCCATATAAGTCCCATTCTCAAGGACCTACACTGGCTCCCTGTTTCATTTAGGATAAATTTTAAAATCTTGGTTTTGACGTTTCGGGCTCTACACGGGCAGGCACCGGACTACATCAGGGGCCTGATCCAGCCCTATGTTTCCACTCGCTGCTTGAGGTCCTCCAACCAAAACTTGTTAATGGTTCCCCCCACATGTTTCAAAACTCGAGGGGATAGATCATTTAAGGCAGTGGCACCGCGTCTTTGGAATGAGCTTCCCTGCTCGCTCAGGTCTCTGGACAATGTTGATTCTTTTAAAAAGCAGCTAAAGACCTTTTTCTTTGAACAAGCCTTTTAGCCTGTATGGGACTGTCTTTATCTTGTATATCTATTTGTTTTCTGGCCTGCATGGTACTGTTTTACCTTGCATATTTGTTATTTTAGTGATTGTATTTTGTATTTTCTATTTTGTACAGATTATTTTTATGTGAAGCACTTTGTGACCCTGGTCTGGGAAAAGTGCTATACAAATAAAGCTTACTTACTTACTTACTTACTTACCATCTATGCAATGCAATGCATTATAAAAGATGGAGAGAGGGTGACAACATAATATTCAACATAATTGTCATTATCAAATATGTTGACAATCACCATACTCAGTTGCAGAGATTTAGCTTGAGCCCTGATATTCTGACGCCCCCCAGACTTCATAGAGATACTTGCTTAATTTTCCACTGTGACTAATAAAGTACTTTATTTATGTTTTAGAGCTTGAGGGTGCATCATCTGTGTCAAGCTGTTGGGCAGCCAGAGTTCCCATGAGTTAGGTTCAAGATTACTTTTAATCTGCTCTGGAGATTTGAAGCAGTGTCAGTGAAGACACAGTTCAACACATTTCTTTAGTGAACATTGAATAAAACCATCACAAGCATCAGGAAGCAAGACATGTCTCTACTTTTCTGCTCAGTTACAGTATACACACAAACAGGGCCAAGCAGGGCAAAGACACATCCCCTCTGCTCAAACCTGATAATATACTATTCCCCGTCTCCAGGGTGACCATCCATCTCAACAGGATGTAAGCATCAGGCATGCTGGGTATCTGTTCTGCATGCTGCTCTCCCCTCACCACCTCTGATCAACAAGGGGTCTGTTTCGCATCTGAAACCCCAGAAACTGTCAGTGTGGGGTGTGAGTCAGATAGGAGGAAAACACATGTGCTCATTGTCTCATGAAATGTTTTCAGGTCAAGCTGATTAATGTGTGTAAAACTTTGATGAACTGCTCATATCAACACCTGAGTCAGACAATACTTAAAAAAGATACAACACTGGCAGAGGAAGGGTATCTGTTCAGGATGTAATTGTGTGTGAAGCAGAGCTACCAAAACATACAGTATGCTGCACACAGTGCAGTTGAAGTTTGAATTCAATTCTTAAAATATGGTTATTTCAAAGCATTTTGATTGTTTTTGTTTTCATTCAAAAAAACAAGTTACTGTAATTGCGGTGGTCTGATGTAATGATCCAATGGTTTAACTGTAAGACCATATGATTGAAGCAAAAGACAGAGACTCGGCGATACTTACTTTTTGTGTGCTCATAACAAGAATGCAGATAAAATGAAAGTTCTGAATGAAACTACAGTTGTATGAATCCCGGATGACCGCTAGACGGCAGTGCTGAAAGAACTGAATGTTCCCCTTTACGCATGTGCACCTCTCTGGTTGAGCACACCCGATGGTCAAAAGTGATTCACTACCTGATAAGAATGGTGAAAGGAATCTACCATCCAGTGGGATAATCGCTGCTTGAAGAGAGCAGAGCCACTGTTGGGCCTCCATAAAAGACTGACGCCGAGCGCCCACATACTGCGGAACGGCTCCATCGCGCTGCGCCGCGCAGTTCGCAGCACTCCGCAGCAATTACGCACCCATTGAAGTCAATGAAGTCGCAGGCAGAGCGCGCCCACTGCCTGCGCGAGGGCTGCGTCGAGCGTCAGCCCGCCGTCGTACTGCGGAGAGCTCTCCGCACAACTTCGGTCCAGGTCTGTTTTTGCTGGAGGCGCAGTGGAGCCGGAGTCAATTTCCCATAATGTCAAAGCACCAACAGGAAACCAAAAGAGAGCAACATTCGTTTTATCAAAACAAATAACTACAAAAGTTGACTTTTTTTATATTCCTAGGCATATTATTTATATAAATATCTATATAGATTACTATATAAGCTGTCAGACATGTTTTTACATGTAAATAAAAGCATAAATATACACTTTTATGGATGAGTGTTTTATTTTGAAACCTGAACACGCTCTGGCGTCGCAAAACAAAGGAGCAGTGGAAGTTTTTAAACTCGAGAGCAGCATGGTTGACGAAGAGAAACTGATCCTGGAGGTACAAGAGCACAAAATACTCTGTGACACCAGTCATCCTTTTTATAAAGACACCAGCAGAAAGGAGAATACTTGGGCAACAATAGCTGAAGTTATTGGCGTGAGTGGTAAGTAAATTGTAACGATATAAAGTGCCTGTTCAAACATGTTTTCATGGAGATCGTCATGTCTGGTCAAAAGACGGAGTGCTGTGGCGCAGCCGCACCGCATCAGGTGGGCGCACTAGTACGGCTGCGGAAAGCTGCGGAAAGCTGCGACCAGCGCAGTGCAGCGCAGCAGAGCCGTTCCGCAGTATGTGGGCACTCGGCGTAAAGCTGTTTGAAGGTACAAATGGCCTTGGCAGCGTCCAGGGTTCTGGGCACAAGAGTTCCGCTCTGTCTCGAGGGACGCTCGATAAAGAACCATGACGTGCGAGCCCCATAGACAGAATAGACCGTAGGCCAAACAGCACCTGTAGGAAAGAACAGCATTCAGTCTTAGAGTAGCAACCCTATCATCCGCATGCCACTTCAGGTATGATGGGCTGATGAACAAAGCATGTACGTCACCCACGCATTTCGTCAAGATTAGAAGACTACTAAGAACATTTTTTGTAGGGCACCCACTGTAGCTCCACTGTTGTCAAGGGCTCACAGGGAGGCTGATACAAACCATCCAGAACTAAGAGTAGGTCCCATGCTGGGGCCTATTAGGCTCTCGGGGGGCGAAGCCTCAGAGCCCCCTTGAGAATGCCAACGCCAGATTGTGGCTCCCACTGTGGAATTGCAACTCTATCAAGGCGAGCTGATACTGCTGCCACACACACCCACAGAGTAGATGGACGGCAACTTCCCTCCAGGGGAGCCTGCAAGAATCCAAGACCGCGAGGACCAGGCAAATCACCGGGTCCTTCCTGCAGATGCTGGATCACTCAACAACTTTCCACCTGCTGTCATACTACAGCTGGGTGGATGGTGCTCTGGCAGTCAAGAAGGTCCAACTGACAGGCTCCACACAGCTGCTCAGCAGTCAATGAGGCTTTCCAGTTGTCAAACATATAATCAGAGCTGGTGAGGTTCACTGCGACAGAGTCTCCACAGCACAGGAAACCATGCCCAAGCCAGCCAGAAAATGGGGCCAACAGCACCAGCATGTGGCCCTCTGCACAAATTCTCTGGGGTTTGTCAGATCAGAGGAAGTGGTCAAAAGGCGTAACGGAGGCCCCTTTGGCCAAGGGTGCACCAGCATGTCTTGACTGAGAGGCTGGGCTGGTGGTTTCCCCTCAGGGAAACCAAAGCGGACAGTGGGTTGGTTCCTCTGAAGTGACCCGAAAATGTGTTCAACGCCCTGTGTGGAGGCACCACTCTACTGGTGAAGGATTCTGACTGGAGAGAGAGTCCGAGAGCTAATTCAGGCCCTGCAGATACAGGACTCACAGGCTGGCCAGACAGGTTGTAGCCTGCCTGCAATGCCACTGGGAGGCCTGCGACAACCAGATGGGCCTGGTGCTGCCCTGATGGTTGTTGTGGTAGAGGACTAATGTGTAGTCTGGCCGAACGAGAATGTGACTTCCTCTCAGATATGGTCAAGAAGCATTTAAGGGTACTGCTCGCAGCTCCAGTGCACCAATGTGATCTGCATTGCCACGCACAGACCCCTGTCCCTAAACTGTCCTGTGTTGGCAGAAGGTGCCCCACCTCAAGAGACTGTTTTTTGGCATTCAGTGCTTTCAGCACTGCCGTCCAACGATCAGGTGCAAGGTGCAAAGAAGAGGCAGCCATTGACTGCTTGGTCAAGAGATAGTTGCGTTGAGTCGGGCAAATCCATGTTTATTTGCTCTTTTAACCGAGGTTAACCTTTGTTGATCAAGTGGTTTCACAAAGAGGACAATCCAGTAGCAAAATCTGAAACAGCTTTGAACATTTAAACCCCACTTAGACTTTCTGACACACCATTGAAATGATTTATTTCATAAATCATACACAAATTCGATACCTGCAAAGTCTGTCAAGGGTCTGTTCTTGACCATACACTATATATCCCAGGTGGTCCTGTCATCAGCCACTTTACTCTGTCTTTTTCTGCCATGCTTATCACACAGGATTGTGTATTAAAATGCACCCATTTGAAGACATTCAAAACCAATTTTATGTTTAAGTCTGTTTAAAACAAAACAGTTTTAATTTATGTGTAAATGCTAGCTAAAATAGAACACATTTCACAATTTTAGTGTGAATACTCTGGGAAAATGACAGGATTTTGCACTGCATTTCTGTACCTTCTCTGAAAATAGATATGCTTGCAGAAAACAACCATAAATATGATCCAATGGCTAGAGAAGTGGAACTACTGTGTCTTGCAAAGGTTTCATTTGTACAGTTTGACCATCGCTGATAACTGTGTTTTTGCATTTTGCACTGAAAGTGTCCTGATTGGGGGTACGTGTCCACACAATAAGGGCAAAACATAACAGCATCTCCAAAATGCTTTTAGTCACTATTGATGCTTCTCCCATCTTGGCAAAGTTGGTGGCCCAGAAGATTACAATAGAGACAGTTTTAACCACCTGGATGTTATCGCTTTCATTTCATTATTGGCAAGACGGCACCTTGTTTTCACTGGAAATCCACAGTCTTTCCAGTGCTCAGGGAGTCACAGATGTTGAATCTTTCTTAAGAATACAAAAGATTAGTTACTCATTGAGAGCTAATTCCAAACCCCCCCCCCAAAAAAAAAAAAAAATCTAAGTATGACTCTTTGTTGATTTTATGATATTTGTGTGTGTGTGTGTGTGTGTGTGTGTGTGTGTGTGTGTGTGTGTGTGTGTGTGTGTATTAATAACTGGGACATTTATCTGTTTCTCATATTTTCATTGTTTAAAATGTTCATTTCCCATCCTTGTTGTGCCATATTTTCGAGAAAAAATGTGAATCACAAAAACGTAACAGCATGTTGTTATTGGCAGATTTGTCATACATAATTAGAATTCTTCAAAGTTCAAAAATCTGTTGTGCAGTTCAGAAATTGTAGTGCTACTCTATACTACAGAGCTGTGAATACCGTGTGGCTCAATCTGATGACTGATTTACTCATTAAGTTGATGTTATGTTATCTTGTTCTGTTTGTATCTTCCACAGTGATGCATAAAATTGGTAATAAGCATTCAGAATGAGTTATTTGTGCACCTCTGCCACCACATACCAAACGCTGCTCAGCAGGAATCATCACAGTCTCTCTCCTGTTATCAGAACAGGGAATGTTAATACACACTGACCTAGTGAATTAATGTCCCACACATCTCCTGCTCAGCACAGCCTCTCCATGCTGTGTTTCTCAGAGATGCGACTCAATGTTCCTCCCGTTGCTTTCATCAGATGCTTGCTGTGTGGAGGTCTCCCCAGTGCCATGAAAGGGGAGTGATGATGATCATAAACTGTGGCATCCCATCCACGCTTCCTCCATTTAGCCAGAACAGAAACCCTCATCAGGAATTTTTCAAAGTAGAGAAAATACTTTGACCGCTACCATCATCACTCAGTGGGTGATGAAATTTCACTTTTTTGGAGAAATATGGGAGTGTTTTTCCTGCCACTTTCCGGGAAAGAGGGTGACCTCTTCCTATTTGAAATATCAAACCAGGAAAACATTATTGTTGAAGGACTGTGTAGGCAGGGATGCTGGAATCGAAGCCTTGTAAAGATGGAGGAGGAATATTTCCATTCCAATAACAACAATGTGATACCTTAAAAATGTTTCCAGCTGAGCTGTTGGATTTCTGGAGGTTGTGGTGGGTGCACTTTTCATTTGAAGTTTTTCGCTGTGATATTTTTATTTCCCATTTGTTTTTTCATTCCAAATACATTTATTTTAAATAGTTCATAATTCAAAGAAGAATTTTGCTTGTTATTGCAGTTTGAACTGGGTCTATCGTGGGTTTTTTTTGTTTGTTTTTTTTTAATTTTGTGTGTCTATTTTCTGATGTAAACTTTTTTGAAGAAGTATTTTTAATATTTATGCCATTTTTTACCTAATTTGGTTCGCATTAACTATTAACTGGGACAGATAGGAGCCTGAATGCTTTTAGATTTCAACCTCGATACAAATTATAATTCAGAAAATAAAATTAAGAAATCCCTCCTCTTCTCTTTCAATTTCAGATATTTTTGTTACTCTTCATGCCTGAATGCTTTCGTTTCAATGGTTTTGGTTTAGATTCCCATCTGTTAACTGAGACGTGTATCAGATTTGGGTTCAATTTACACTAACCAACAGATTTCCTTGAATATACTCTTGATTGAAAAGAAAAAAAAACATTGACTTCAGCTCAGCAACAACAAGAAACATTACAATCATGAATCCTGAAACATTCTTCACCTTGAGATAAATGTTTAATTTCAACACATTTCACTGAGTTTCCCCTTAAGGTTAATGAAATGAAATGTAATGGCAGTGTTGAGGAGCATTTGGAGTAAAAAAACACAGACCCCCATGAAAAACAGACCGTTGGTGCACACACACACACACACACACACCATCTGTACCATCTGTAAAAAATTAGACTAATAAATGGCTGCTGGGCGTTGTTGTGTCTGCTTCCCGTGGCAACCTCTCAGTGTAAACCCAACATGTGGCTGTTTGTTACTCCGAGGAGTTTAATTCTCAAAGTATGTTCTCCCCCTTGAGCCGCACAGCGTGGAAGTGGTTTGCACTCCTCCATCACGGTGAGAAAATCTCTGGTTCAAAACCTGGCGTGGAGTTCGCATGTCCCTCCCTCAATGTGAGTGTGTGTGAGTTTTCTCTGCGTGCTCCACTTTCCTGTTAATAACATGGCGACTCCGACGTTGTCCATCGGGGTAAATGTGAGTGTGTCTGTTGCCTTGTGATGCACCGCTGCCCTTTCCAGAGTGGATCGCAACTAATAATGGAATAATGAGCAATAATGTAATAAAATAGTAAAACATTGAGGCAGAGTCAAGCTGTTGTATGACAACTATGCCATCCAATATACTGTATCTATTTCTATAAGTAAACTGTACAAAATGTGTTTTTCAGTGCTACTAATAATGTAAATGCTTGTTACATTATTATGGGTCAGCTGTCTTATTAGACTATTGGCATGTTATTACAGTATTATTTTTATTACGTTGAAGAAAATGGCTAAAATCCTGAATGTCACGGCCATTATTACGTTATTGGTTTTTGCAGGGTGTACCTGCCTTGACCCTCAGTTGGATGGAGCAGAAGATGATTGGATGTTCTCTGCTTCTCTAGATCCTCCATCACACAGCTGGAGCACAAAATATAAATGCAAATACAGCGAGGGCGCTTGCACCATGCACACGTTCCATATAAATGATTGGCTGCATCCCTGATTTATGTACTCATGCAATATCACCAGATTATCCAAAATTAGGATCAAATTATGAGATATCATATGATTCAGCAAAAAAAAAAAAAAGCAAGTTGTTTTTGCAGACTTGTGCTAATTTTACTAACAGTTTCCATAAAGTGAGCGATTAAGTCAAGCATGAAGTCAGTTCTGTCACAATAAATGACCTGACATCCACCCACATCGATCCATCTTCTGTCCTGCTTTACATGACTCAGGGGTGTGTGGTTTCGTGCACGGATCCGAGCCCATAATGAAAAAAGACACCTTCATGATCACTTGTTGAGCTGAGACATAACTTTGACGGGATGAAAAACATAAAAGAAGAAAAATGTGTTGTTGTGTATGAACTTGATGCACGCCGATGCAATTCATGATCAGCGGAGCAACAAATGTACTGTGACTCGCCGAATTTATTCCATCGTAAAAATGCCAAAACAGTCAGTGGTTTTTAATCTGCGGCTGCCACGCTGGCTTTGAACGGGGGCTTCGCAGTCTGAATGCAATTCATTAGATGACATTTGAAGCAGAATATAAAGACGTTTGCAACCCCATGTGGTAATCTAATGAAGATGAGAAAGGTACGAACATCCACGCTGGTTACTTCAAATGTAGCTTTAAAAAAAAACACATAAAGGTTAGATGTGGGAGTAAATAGCGCAGGTGACAGGTTTGAGGTAGACACAGCGCTCGTTCTGAAGTCAGTTAGCGACCACCACAGAGTTCGGAGCAGGATCTCCGGTGGGAATCCTGCTAACTCCGTTTGAACGCGCTCTATGTTTTTATTGCGATCAGTATCACAAATATTGCTTTTGACAGAATCAATTTCCTCGTTTTGTGCTCTGCGGTGCCGTATCGGCTAAATGCCGCATTCCTCCTCGGCGAGCCCCGCGTTACAGGTCCCCGCACGAAATAAAGCCGGGATGGAAACTGGAGCAGGAAATTGAAAAGAGGGGTCCTGTTGTGTCGCGCCGACTGCTGTGCCTGCTGCTATTTCCTCTGCACATGCCAGTCTCGCGCACTCACCAGATGCACATGTGCCCTCCTCACAAGCCTTGGGGGGAAAATTCTGGTCAGACGTGTAATGCGGTAATATCCACAACCCTTCTGCTGCTCGGGAGCGCCATTCTGTTTTGCTGTGAGGGCCGCTGGCGTGGCGCTCGCACGCCGTCGGCCCGGCCCCGGCGAACTTCAGAGGGACGAGGAGCAGGAGGTGCGCGGCAGCTGGCGGAGGGCTTGGTGTTTCTCTGTGGCTTTGCTAACTGTTTGCTGATGTTGTCTGATCGACCAGCGCCAGTTCAGAGTGTCGCCTAATTATTTTCAGGCGTGAAAAACGACACTTGAGGCACCACAGGCTTCTTTTCCGACATTTTAACTGTTTTTTGCTTGGACTTAGATCATCTTTTGGAAACAGATGCAACCGTGGTTTTCAACTTTTGATTGTCTCTACTCTATCTATCTATCTATCTATCTATCTATCTATCTATCTATCTAAGTTCTGCCTTAAGAGTCATTTTCAAAAAGTTGGTTGATTGTTAGTGGCTCTAGCACTGTTGTTGTGTAAAGAAACACCCAAAAATTACATTTTCACTTGAAATTGGTGTCGTATGGCCTAAATTGGACAGTTCCAAAGCCTGACCTCCTGTCGTCTCAATGCCACCCCGGGGAAGTCCTGCACCTCAGATTGAGAAACCTTGAATAAAATAATTTGAACAAAAATTGTCATTCTTTTTCTATTATGCCATAATTCCTTTTAAAGCTAAATATGTCCGATCTAAAGTTGCCAGTTTTTCCATTGTTCCCCTTCACAGTTATTTATAACCTCAGTGGATGACAGGCTTCACGTAATCAGCTATTTATGCAAAAATCTGTGACACCTGCACAAAAGTCTAACTTCAGCAATCCTGAGAAGGTAATTGCAAAGTCATTGCTCGCCGCTCACAGAGTGGCCGACCGACTCTGTCTGGCGTGCCGGACTGTTTGAAACTCCTAATTAGGTCTGGCTGTCTGTTGTGCCACGAGTCTCCGGGAAACAATTAGCAACAGAAGCACCATGACAGGATGTAGTCCGTCAGTCTCGCACCAGGCCGGCTCGCCCCGCTGAGGAAGACCTGAGCCGACGCCTCCTCTGCCTGCGATAAACAAACACTTGGAGAAGTTTCAGGATCTTAAGGTATCATGGGTTCCGTGGCTCTGTCTTTCATCTGCAGTATCACAGGTGTAGTGTTGTGATCATATCGAGCTCCCCCGAGACTTTCAGATCAGATTTAGAACAGTTTTAATTCAAAAGTGCAGATAATGCAATATTCACTGTCTGTCTCTCATTATGTTCTGTGTTATGCAAATAATGTGACACAGTTAATTCACTCATTGCTATCTTGAAGCACTTATTTTATCATTTATTGAAATGGGATGAAATTCATGTCCCAAAACATTATTTTAAAAAGCGACAGAGTTTTCAATTCACTACTTTTGCATTGATAGTATAAAAAGTGCCTTTTTTAATGCCACTGGTGAATTTTGAAGGCTGCTATTGAGAGTATGAACAAGAAAACTATACATTATCAAATACATTCAGATTTCTTGACTGGATCTCTCACAGAACTCAAGCACCAAAGCATTTTTTTTTTCTTTTTATAAATCCATCTAAAGAAAATGCAATGATTAGCATAAGGAGGAGGAGAGCATGAAAGGATCTGTGATGGTTGACGTCCCGGATATGTTGACGTAATGAAGAACCCAGTTCTAAAGGCTGATTTGTACAACTCTCTGACTATGATTGCAGGTTAGGCGCTCCATACATGCAGCCGATGAATCAGCCTCTGACGCACGAGGGAAACATCAGCTGATGCGAGTGTGACTCTGGTGCAGATACGCACTGCTTATTTTGAACCAAACTTTTGTCGACAAGAGGCCAGAAAACCACTGACAGCTTCACACGGGGCACAATTTCAGTCGACTGTGTTTTACTGAGAAGATCCTGCTATGAATAGTGCAGTTTATGTGCATGCGAGACATGAATGGATTTATATCAACTATAGTTTTAGAAATATGTATGTTTAATATATGAACTGTATTTATTGTTTTATGTATATGTTTATAAATCTAAATGTGCAAATATGGTTTTAAAATTTGAATTATATGCAATCATCATCATGAAAAAAGTAAGAATGTCAAAAGCTGAAGTCTGTATATGAAGACCTACCAGATTATATATTACTGATCGATGTTTAAAACCATTTCCTGCATATTTTATCAAAGATGATGAAATCCAGCAATCCAGCACCCATTTCTCCATAACTTATAATTCCTTGTGAGATGAAGCATGCATTAGCCTTTGTATTGTGGGGGCTCATGAATTATGTCACATAATGTGTCACTTATATGCTATATGCGACATGCAGAAAGAGGGAAAAGTGAAACTGTCTGTAGATAGACACTTTTTCTTCCCTTTTTTCAGTTTGGAGCTGCCAGTTGAATCCCAGTGAGTCACTGACTGACTCATATGCCATTCACTGCCTCCACTTCTGCACATGTGAGACAGAGTCAAACACAGTTCTACCAAAGAGGACCTGTTGACATTTTCAATATTTAGCCAAAATGTTAATTCTCTTCCTAACTTTAAACAGCAAAAAAAAAAAAAAAAAAAAAATTGAGTCATTTCAACTTTATCTTGGCTCTAAAGTGTGGGAGAGATGACCTGTGCTTCCTGCAGGAAAAAAAAAAAAAAACAATGATAAACTTAAGCAATACTTTGTTTTCTCAAACTGTCCATAAGTGCGTTGAGGCACACCAGATTAAATGCGCCTTCTTTGCGTGAGATAAGGTGTGACTCTGCAGAGCCGGAGTAATTACGTCCAGACCGCCTCCCCAGAGGGGGCGTCCACAGGAACGCAGCCTGTTGATGCACTTCTGAGGATACTGAATAATGAGAACCTGCCCCTGCCCATGGATTTCAGCCTCAGTAGGAGCTGGCAGTCAAACGGTTTTCAAATAGCCTTCGACCAAAGCGGCACATTCAGAATGCAGCAAGTTGTGCCTGTAGTGAAGGTGAACACGGTGGCACAAAGACGCTGCCAACAAGTTTCACCTCCCACACTCCACGGCAGCTTTTAAAGTGAAGTGTCTAATCAATTTGTACCATCAGACTCCTTTAAAATGACTTATTTTAGTTTCAGAAACAAAGTATTTTGACCTGACGATGTGAGTCTTTGTGAGGTTTGTTGAGAATGTGCTCTCAGCTGAATGTCGTCTTTCTTGGAGCATTACCACATCTTTCTTAATTCATGCAATAAGCGCACAAGGTTTCACACCCAAACTTGAGCGTTAGCGGAACAACTTAACTGACTTGGCGAATTAATGAACAATATTCTGAGCACAGGCGCACAGGTGCATGCTTTACACTGCAGCATCAGCCCTGTTAATCTGAGTGAGATGAGTGAGAATAGTTGTTCCTAAACGTGCAAACCGAGTGAAGCAGAACTAGTTCACTACATCATAATCACAGATCGGCATATTTGTGTTCGGCAAAGCGGAACTGCATAAAAAGAAAGCACCTGTTGCGGCAAGAGCTTGAACCCCGCTGCGAAGAAAAAGTCTCCACTTAATTAATTCTCTTTATTGGAATCGCAATCAAAATGTTTCAAGGGGCTTTCAGGGAGCAAAATGAACAAATTAGTTTCAATTTCACCCAGGAATACAATTAGGAGGGAGAGATACTCTTGACCAGCTGGATTTTACCGCACGACAGAACATTACACTGTGCCTCACATGGACAGTGTCCTGCATGCATTGAAGCGTTCCTGTGTCCCATTGATGTCAGGATCAGGTGATGCGTCTCGAGACGACCTTGGAGAAAACATGACATTAAGGCATTCAGTTTTAAACGCCACCCAAAAGCACCATCAGATGTAGTTTACAGTCACAGAGCCGACTGTAAAACCATCGTCGCTTTGATGGCACAACTTGAGCTGCAGTCAAAGTGGCACCACACACAAGCTTAAGTTAAGAAACTTGAGAGGTAAAAGGTGGATCAACTTTACATATATACTATAGCATATTTTCAGTGCTTTTGCAGGCTGAGCATTATCTGAGCCGCAGCCTCTCCGCATAGTGATCAAAGTTTCTCCAACAGGAAACCTGACAAATCTCTCTTTTAATGTTTGCAGTGCTGTGATTTTAGTACACTTTGTTACTGAAGAACATTTTCACTGATCTTCAGCTCATGAAGCTCAAAGGGGGAAGTTGTTGCTGCTCCTTTCACCAGAGGTCTGAATCCATAGGTTTCCACCATGTGGGAATAAAAACTAACTGCAGCTATGCAGCAAAATAATGCAAATAAACCAACCTGTGTGAATATTGAACAACCTCTGGGTTATTAGGACTGTACATATATGATATTATACACGTCAAGCATGATCTCTCATAGCAGCATGCACTCACTGTAAGCTGGTGTGTTCATGGGGTGCACTGAGGATGAGGCTTATTTTTAATATGCAGGTGTCACCAGAAATAAAACTTAAATTACACACACACTGTGTCACATGTGTTATTGTCACTGTGTGACAGATGCACAAATTGTGCCAAGACAAAATGTGAAGAAAATATAAACACAGTTAAACGACCCCTTGCGTTTCAAGAAACCTGTGGATAATCACTGCATCAGAAGACAGTGTAGATGAGGCAGGTGTCAAATTACAAGCGCTAATGTTAAATTATTATTATTATTTTTTTTAAACTATTAAATCAGGAGTTATTATAATCTGGACAGTTTCAGAAAATGAGCTCAGGAGGTAAACATGTAAACAGACAGAATCTAAAACAGCTTATTATAAATAACATGAAAATCAGAGGGTTATCCACACACACACACAAAAAAAATCTCTGAGATTGATTATGCACGCAATTCAGGACACATGCAATGAAAATTAAATTCCTGGTCTCGCTGAGAGGGGTTATATATTCAGCAGATATAATTAACCATATTTACATAATCAAGTAGCCTAGATTTAGCAGCAGAGAAAAGGTTTAAAGAGTTTTTAACAGCCCTGTGAGAAAAATGGTTATTCCAAGTAGTTTAAAGGCTTTAAAGGATTTCTAAGTGGCTTTGGCTGGGTGAGTTCTGTGATTTCACCGTGATGAAGAGTCATTATCTGAACACAGACTTATGCACACAGGAACGTGTAGAGAGTACGGACTGCTTGTACTCTTACCTGCAATGTCTGATGCCAATATTTGTTCATTTTTCCTCTTTCTTTTTTTTTTTCTTTAAGGTTAGGGTTACATGAGTTGTAATGAGACGGTGAAATGAAAGCGAGCAGCCGGCAGAGTCATTGAATGATTTCCAAGTGTGTGTGTGTGTTTGCATTTGTGATTGTGACGCTCTGCCCATGTAAAAACACAGAAAAAAGCTCCAGCTCGCACTGAGAAATGAGCCCCACCCGGATCTGCATTGAACAACAAAACCAGCAACAATGTGAGTCTTGATCCACTGGGTTTAAGTGCACAGCCCCGGTTATGTAATGGACGATAATCCACCGTTAGCGCCGTAATGCTGCTCACATCTGGTGTGGAGACTGCATGTATCGAAGCGCCTCTCCCACCTCGTTGCCATTCCTCGAGCTCCGTCGCTCTCGCGTTGCTGTTGTCGGTGGATTAGAGCTGCGCTCTGGTTTATCACACTGTCGCAGAACTCGGCGAGAAGTCTCCTCTCAGACCCTTTCAGATCTTTCCCAGAAGCATTAGTGTGCGGGCATGTAAACAAGCGTCACGTCTCTGAAACATGCTTCTGACTCAAAGCCTCGACATGAAGAATGTACAGTATGTCGCTTGTCTTCGATTCCTGTGTAATCAGGAACAGGAGGACTAAAATGTGCTGGAGCAGGACGAGAGATTGTTCGATTCCAGAGGAAAGTGCACATCTAATCCCCGCTAAGCCCAACGTGATAAAAAAAACATAAGAGTGAGTAAAAGGGAGAGGCAAACCGTTCTGGTTTGGAGGAAACTGAAGCAGGGATTTATTGATGCGGCATGAAGAGGGTGTAATAGTTCAGTCTCAGTCCTACAGAGGGTCAGCATCAGGACGGCAGCTCGGATTATAAGATCAGCTGCTATAATTAAAGACTAAACTTAGACACTGTGATGGAATCTCATTTAATTTAATACATTCGAGGAGACAAATTTCTATTTGAGAAACTTATCATCTGGCTCAGCGCATAACTCACGAGACGATTCGAGAGACAGAAGGGAGGAACAAAGCATGGGAAGGACAGGGGAGATATGCAGGGAGGCGCGATCACAGTGATCCTCAGTGTCAGGAGACCCTCGAGGGATCACTGAGACCGAACATCGCTTGAATTACTGCAGCCATGCCTGGATGGGCTTAACAGGATTGGCTGGTGTTTTGTGGCTTGGATACCATTAATCCCTCTTATCCACTCGCTGCACCTTAAACTGTGGAGGAAGCATGTGCAGCGTAGCGAGCTGTTGATATCTCCAGTCGGTCTTTAAACCTGCAGGAGAGGAAAACATGCAGAAGATCCAAAAACCACTTATTCATGCCATTTGGAGAATTCTTACAAATCTCCAGGACTTTGATCCAGTTGATCTTGTTAGGCGCCGGTAGAGTCTTTGTATGAATCACACTGTATGTTATTTTTAATGAAGTCCTAAAACGGCAACATTTCTGAATTGCTCCAATCATTCTGACATAAAACAATCTGAAAGAGAAACATCATTCCAGGAAAATGCTGAACGTTAACTACATTAAGAAGTCACACTGCAACATTGTGCTACTTTGTAACCTGTGTATAAACTTGAGTAATCCACAGCACATAAAGAGGAATGTACACAATGTATTTACAAAAATCTGTTAAAAGTTTGATATTTGTGTTCCTGTGTACCGAGGATGGGGAGTTTTTAAAGAATGTAGAATGTCATTCAGATTAAACAGAGTGAATACATCAAATGGGTGTCAAACATATTTTAGTTTAGGGGCCACATGCAGCCCAGTTTCATCTTGAGCGGGCCGGACGAGTAAAATAGAGGCCATAATAAACTTTGAATTTAAACTTCAAAGTTTTTTTTATTATGGCACAGGGAACATCACAAAAATGTCTATATGTTCACAAAACCAAACATTTTGTAATGAAAATGCTGACAATCTCAACGTAAAGCCAATTAACAAAGTACAGTGAGATGTCTAAAAAAACTTCTTTTCTCACAGGCCTAGTGTTTTCCCCCTGCTGTATCACAACATAGTGCATCATATTGAAAACCGTATGGTATTGTATTGTATTGTATTGTGTTCTGTTGCATCATGTTGACGTTATATAACATGATCATTCTGTATGAAATCCTCTCATATGTGTCATGCTGTGTCATGTCAGGTCATGTTATTTAGCGTTGTATCATTTCCTGTTGCCATCATGCTGTATTGGCCTGTGAAATGTCGTTGAGTAGAATATCATGTCGTATCAGATCATGTTGTGTCATATGGTATGGCATTGTGTCATATTTTGACATTTTCTATTGTTTTTTCATATACAGGACCTGATTCTAGATCCTGCATGAAGCCTGCTGTTGCACACTGACGCAAATAGATTGCACTTTCAGTTTTGCTCGTGGTTTGTGGGTGAGTTACTAAAAATGGCACTACGATTGACAATAAGTACAACCAGGAGTACTTAAATGAGGGTTTTGCGTGCATTAAAGCCTGTTTACATGAGTTTCTTTTAAGTATTTTATCTATTGAATGGAAAGAGCCCTAACAAACATTAAATGTGTGTGACATGTTGACATCCTCGATCCCTACTGCAAATTATCTGAATCTTATATTAAACAAACAAACAAACAAACAAAAAACAGACCAAACAGCTCAGAGCACAGAAATGTTTCAACATATATGCTTATCCACTCTTTTTGCTGATGTTCACTTTTCCATTTTTTCAGCCTTCTGGAGATCAGATCTGTACTGATATCTATTGTATTATTCCATTACTGTGTAAACTTGCAACATCTTAACCTCACATCTTTGGTGTCTGTGGGATTCTTCCCCACTAAAGCATGGATGAACTGGAGAAAGCTGTCATGGAGCCTCTTTTATCCTGCGGCCATCATCTATAGTAGGAAATCTCGCTTTTCTAACATCTTGAATAAAACTCCCTTGAGTCTGACAGAAAATTGTCTGTGCGCCGGACCAGTGGCTAAAATCAATGAGCTGAGCATTCATGACAGAAAGAACTGAAACCGTGGGCCTTAATTAAGTTAGATTGATGCACAGCAGCACGCCCTGTTAGCTTTTCTCTCTTCTTCTGTGGGTGGTTGAAATCTTGAAATTAAATAAGATAATGGCAAAGAGGAACATTATTGGATTATTCCACAAGGGTTACAAGTTAAGCCCCGTTCTCTGCACAGCAGTTTATGGCAGTCCCAGCGATCCCCCCCACCCCTCGCCATTACGTGCGCCACATTTGCATGCCCTGGCATCTACCCCCAGCTCCTCTTCCCCACTTTTGAATTGCATTAACCTGCCGTGTGTGAATGTGCCAACGTTAGCTTATCTCCTAAAAGATAATGCCGCGCTCTCCCGGGAACGCTCTGCTATCGCGCGCTCGGAGGAATTGATCTTCCCGTCATAACGTGCAGGAAATCCATCCTCTGCTGTCAAAGCAATATTACAGCGAAGGCGGTCCTCGTGCGCTTCCTGGAGAGCTCGGATGGCACTCCAGCTCAAACACAATTAGAAGTCAGTGTTTGGAAGGAAAGTGTCTGGATTTAATGAAGCAGGTGTTTTTTTGTGTGTGTTTTTCAAAAACTGCGCTGGCAATTTTGGAAAGCTGTTGACAGTGATTGGGGTGCAAGCTGCTTCCATTAGCTGAGAGGAATTAGCGGCGCTTTATTAGCATTTCTTTGTGATTAGGACTGATTGCAGATGGCTTTCACCAACAAAATTGAGTACAACCTTGTTTTTTTGGTTTGAGCTGTGTGAAGAGTTTCTACTTCATCGTGCGCAGATTTCATATTAGCACTTGAAAACTTCAAAAACTCCAAAGGCTCATTATTATTAAACTCCTGAAACTCCACAGGTGAACTGCAGTATCAGGAGTCTTTTAAGGTACAATTTACAGCCTCATACCTTCATCACAAGTTGATACACATCACATGAAAAACTCAATCTACCCCATACCTTTCATGGCAATAATATTTTGTCTGCACAGGAAGGCTTTTTTTGGGCACTTATGTCTTTTAGCACACTATTAGATCAGTTCTCATTTCTCTGAGCCATGCACATTCCACTTGGGCTAATAAGTCAGGACTCCTGCATGAATTTGCAGTATATTAGATTTATGACTCATCTCTGAAGGTTAGAATGCAAGAAGAGAAAGAAAGAGATTGTGAGAAAGCATCTTATGATGCTGCTGGGGTTTTTTTTGTTGCTTGTTTGTTTTTTAGAACTGATTTTGGAATCCATCACTAAATATAAATTCAGTGCATGTAGTCATTTCGCTCCAGATGTTGCACCCTGACTTCACCTGTAGTCGGCAGAGATGGACTCCAGCAGCAAGTTATGAACCAAAAATGACCATCAGGTGACCAGATTAGATTCAAACCATCACTGATACTAATTACGTGTATTTTGTTCTTACCTGTCGTATCCCTCTTTCAAAAGTCAATAAAGAGTAGCTCCTTCAAGTGGCTTTCTTTTCTTTCCAACAAAGCTGTATCTCAATGAACCCTTCCCCTTTCTCCTGCTGTCCAACACAGAAAACCTTGCTCTGTTTCCACCTCTTCACAGATCTGCCACACTGTGACGCTGATTGTAACCGACAAGAGCTGGCAGAAGCATTTTGGTGGAGATCACTTCGGGGCCTGTGCAAATGGAGAATGACAAATATTCTTCATCACTATAGTCTTTGAAAGGCGAATCCACACAAACTAAGACAGAGATAGAATATGTGTTGTCAGTGAGTGGGACTTTCAAGGAGGGCTGGACACAGGTTAATAGTTTCACTTTTGTCTTTAATAAAATGTGAGATGTGGAGGAAAACCTGCAGGAAGATGATCCAGATATAAAGCGCGTTTGTCCTGTGCCTGCATTAATCCAACTTCCAACTTACTGAAAGGTTAAAGTTTTGAGTGTGACTGTTTGAATGTGTCAGCCTTGTGATGGACTGGTGACCTGCGCTGTGGTTTCACAAAAAGCTCTAATTTCGCCTGACTTTAAAGGCTCATTCATGCCTACGTACTCACAAGAATTAATGCATCCATTCAAAACATTTATTTGTCTCTGCCCGTACTTTTGCATGCAGCCTTTATGTTGTAAATAGATGTTTCACTATTTCCCCACAAGGCAAGGTTTATTTATTTATTCTCCATTCAGACACAAGGAAACTCACAGCACTTTACAAGGAAATAAAGGAAATACCTTAAAACAAGTTGTTTCTGAATCACCGCTACAATAATCCAGCCTGCTGAAAATAAACGCAAGAACAAGTTTCTCTAAAGCTTGTTCAGTTGGATTCGTTAGGTCTTGTAATATTTTGCAGATGGCAGTGAACTGATTTTGTTGTTGAATTTCAGGGCGTGTCCATAACTACGTCCAGATTTCAGAGTGCTGACCTTTCCACCTTTCTTCCTTGGGATCATAACTATGTGGGTTATCAGGGAGGTGTGTCACGCTGTGAGGACAAGTTTGTTTCTTTTTCATGTCACAGTCAATCGGTTCCTCTCAGTGGCCGCTCTGCTGCATATCACAAACAGCATAAATGAATCTTAACCTGTATAGACTCTTTCTTTTTGTAAATGTATTCAGAATTAATTCTAGCTTATCAGTCAGTGATGGTTGAGCATCAAAGGGGAGCACACTGCAGAGCGGAGAACACAGAATATGCTCGTCGGTGGTTAAATGCGGATCGGAGAGTTTAGTGAGTACATTTCTCACCCTTCAGTCTCATTGCAGTCTGTTGTGAAGTTATTAAGTTGAGTGGGTGGTTGGAAGACTGTCATGTTGCAAAGCCGCAGTAACATTTTGCTCAGGGACAGTCTCACTGTCTCACAGAAACTGTGAAGCTAAAAGCGGGCAGATTTTCCAAAGAGACAGGCTTTCACTGTTATTGTTCTGATTTCTGGTTCACATCTTAATTTGAACTGAAATGAGCTTGAAAAATCAAAATGGTGTATTTTTAATTGCACAGGATTTCAGAAAAAATGTGAAGGGCATGGTTCAACTTGTTCTGAGGAATTCTTTTGTCTTTCTAATAGTTACACATTTGGGAAGATTTGGATCTCATTTGACTTGATATCACTTGAGCCTAAATGTAAATGGAGAGAGCTCGACACTGAACTACACTGAACATCACTTGCTCCAGTGATTTAGGTCCACCATCGTTCATCAAGAGTGTTTCCAATAACAAGCTGCTCTGTGGCCTCAGATGTGGATGAATCTGCACACACTGTGCATCTTTCCAAACTATGTAATTCATAGAAAACATGGTTTGATGGATGGATGCGTATGCTCACATACTTGTCCTCTTTCACCATTTAAATCAATTCACAAATTCAGGCTTCTACATCCTGTCAGCACAATGCAGGCCTCACGCCAGAAGGAATCATTAAAGTGTGTTTCACATGTTAGAACGAAGATTGGAATGATTGCAGAAGTAAAATTCGTTCCTTGAACATCTGTTAAAACCTTGTTTTGGTATTTCAAGTAGTTTGCATGGAGCATATCAGTATACATTTTATGGAGTTGTGGTGTTTTATGTTAGAACAGGAATACACTGATAACATTATCCTTGTCATTTAATGGAATTACATGTTAGCCACATTGGCTTTGTTCGTAGCAGAAGCATGTGGATGTGTCCCATTCTGCAGTTGCTCGGATGAGTTTTCGAGCAATACTTATTATGTTGTCAGTGTGGAGAGTGGCCGGGTTGAGATGTCCCATCTATGCTCAAATCAGCTTTTCTTTTTTCACTAATGCCGACAGGCCTATTTGAGTGGATGCTTATTATGTTGTCAGTGGGTTTTTTTTTTTTTTTTTTTGGTCCATGAACAGCTCCAGTGGTCTTAGTTCTTCCATTTCTTTTAAGATGAGCTCACTCCCTTAAAGCTGGAGCATCGGTGTTTATATAATCCCGATCTTGGTGTTTCTACATGCGCGGCAGCATCAGGTGTTCCTTCGATCCTTACCGCAATATCGCTCACTGTTTGCCAAAGCTTATATCAGTGGCTACTGTATTCTGCCGTATGTCAAAGGAGATGTATTACACACAAATCTCACAAGTCTGTACAAGTGTCCTCCTATTGTCTGCCCTCTGCTTTCATCTTCCACAAAGCGCTCTGTATTCTCCAGATCCTTAAAAAGGAAATAGTCGTCACAGGGTCTGCTTTGACGGTGAAAAGAAAGAAAGAAAAAAAAAACAACTTTATTATCTTCTGCCCACTTCCTTTATTGAGCTTCAGACTGTTTGGATAATCAGCTGTTGAATGAGTGGAGGGAGGATTGAGTCACTCTGCGTCCGCTGCGTTTCTCCACCTAGTTAAACCTGTTTTCACTCATGCTGTGTCGTCTTCTGTTTGGAAGCCGTCACTTGTTGGTGATGTCTGTGCTGCTATTTTAAGAACTCTTCATTTAACGTAAAATTGTTTGTTTTTTTTCATCGATGGAAAGACTTGACATTCCCGTTCGTGATAATTCTATATTTTCATACAATGGGAGACGTCTACAATACATTCAATGATATGTGGCATAATTTTAGTGTAAGAGCGAGGTAATAAAACACACTGGTTCTCTTTAAAATAATGGGGAACCAGGGCGTCACTGAGTTGCCTGGGGATTTTTTTTTAATCGTTGAGTTAAAACATTAAGCTCTCCATTGTTAAACAGTCAATCTCACACATCCACCCACATTTGTCTGCTATGTTATTGCTGTTCTTGCTGTTTCTTTTCTTCTGATGGCAACAGTCGTCCACAGCTGCACACCTCAGTCACTGTGGGGAGGCTTGTTTGTTTTCTGCTGCAGAAACACACAATAATACATCTCAGGAGTTTGGTTGGAATTTCTCTTATTTTAGATTTTCTTCTACAGACATTTTTTTTAATATTGATTCAAAAAGAAAGTGTTTTATGGAGGAAAAATAAAAACCTCTTGCACCACACATGCTTTGTCTCACACGGCATCATATATACTTTATTATGAACTACTCAATTAAATGTCTGTTAACAGCAGTTTGGAACCATAAGTAGGTTTTAAGAAATCAAGATGAGACAAGAGACTCTGATTATCCCAGATGGAGACATTTTGCAATCAGAGCAGCTCCACGTTGCACAAATATAAGAGAATAAGTATATTAAATAATGATGACTTTTAGGAAAGGAAAGACAAATTTCTTTCTATAGCACCATTCAGAGACCAGGCGATTCATCACGATTTGCAAGGAAATAAAGGAAAAACATTAAAACAAAGCGATAAAGAAAGGCATAAAAAGGAGAATAAAGTTAAAAATCTAATGCTTAATAGGAAACCTGGGCAAAGTATATTTTTTAAATGATTTCGAATAAGTGCGTGTGTCAGCAGTCCTCAGGTGTTCAGGAAGTTTGTTCCACAGGTGAGGAGTGGAGGAAGTAAAGCTGTTTCATCTTGTTTCTTCTGACTCTGAAACACTTGATGCTTCATTTTGTATAAGAAAATTGTAAATATAGTCAGACCTTTAAATATTTTGTATTTTTTGAATATTTTGCAAATTTCCAACAATAAACATTTACAATAAGCATAAGCACCAATATTTCCAACATATAATGAAACTGGAGACTTCTATTGAGAAATATGCTTAATATTTACAGTGATTAACAGGCGCAGAGTCTCATTCGGCTGGACTGGTGGTAAAGGGGACAGATCATTCCAGGACGGGGCTTCCTTCCTCCTGACCCTCACCCAAAGCGTCCACGCCCCTCCAAAGCATAATGGTTGCTTCTCGGGAAACTTTCTGCACGTCAAACATCTTCTCCAGTCAGTCCGAGACATTTTTTAGAAACGATGACCCACATAAAGCATCAGATAAAGCTTCTGGTTTCATCACTTGTGCAGATAGCTGTGGTTTTTTGGCTCCTATCATGTTCTTTAAACACTTTAAAGCAACTGCTTATCGGTCACCCAACCTCCAGCCCGAAAGCTTAAAATAGTTTAGCTCAAGAAAATGCTAAATTTTCACATTTTGCACATTAGCTAGAAGTCAGAACTACCTAACAGTGCACCATGCCTGCACTGTTTTGATGTTGTTACAGCATCAGTGTGTGTGTGTGTGTGTGTGTGTGTGTATGTAGGATATAACTATCAGTAATGATTTGTGCACTTGAGAGTCTCCCTCTCAAGTATCGGACTCATAAGTGTGGTCAGTGTCGGGGTGAGGAGGTTAATGTGCATGCAGTCATAAACTCTATTATGCATGATCGTCGAAGACCGTGCGCGAGAGGAGAGCCCAGGAAGGGTGGAGCTCATGAGGCTCGTCATTAAAACTTTAATGAAGCTGATGCATTTGGAAAAAATGTAGGAGGAATTTATGGCAGGATGGTAAAGGTGTGCTTAAAAAGTTGAGATCCGATTAAGGTGGAGGTCAAGTTAAGTGTTGGAATTCAGTTTGGAGTCAATCTGCAGGAAGTTCATGCAGCAACCCCGCAAAGTATGCACCCTTGTCTCACACACTCGGTTGTAAAACAAAGGGTCCGTGGGCCTAAACCGGCAAACAAGAGGCTCCAATCTGATCTCCCAGGCAAATGATAAAATTTTCAATAAGAAATTTTTGTTTTTTTTTTATTTTCCTGCACATAAGAGAACACAGCGCAACACTGAGACACAAGGTGGGATATCAGTAATGCTGCCACCAAAGACAGCAAACCGTCGTCGGCCTCTAAGTCATGCTGCCAGGGTGAGTTTGTAAAAATATTTTCATGATGCAACAGTTTTCTGGGGCATTTCATTGTATTTTGGAATGTATTTGCATCAGAATACATTATAAAAAAATTGTTTTATTTTAGTCAGTTTAGTCGATTAGTCATTTATAGGAGTAATTCTTTGGTTTTGTGAAAATATACGCTTCGTTGTCACGTTTATTGTGCGCCACGACAAAGAGAAACTTTAAAGGATAAACTTAAAGGCTGCTATTTTACTATTTTACCAGTCCAGCAGCATTTAGACAGAATGTGCCCCGCAAACTGAAATGTGTTTGACACCACTGAGCTAAGGTTTGGTGGTTATCTGTGGTTTGGGGCAGCAGTGAAGGGTCCCCTTGAACTCAACTATTTATTTGTACTTTGAATTGAAAAAAAATCTTAGATACGTTGCATTTTTTTAGTGATTTAAACAACAAAAAAACTGTATTTGATCACTTGAATACTGAATTAGCAGTTTTAATATAAAAATGAGTGTATGTGTGTGTGTGTGTGTGTGTGTGTGTGTGTGTGTGTGTGTGTGTGTGTGTGTGTGTGTGTGTGTGTGTGTGTCCGGATGAAGGCAACCTGGAAATGTAAGTATTTCTGAATGAGTAGAGAAAGTTTGTGAACCACTAATCTTTCTGGCACTGGCATGCATTTCTAGGCATCGGGGCTGTCAATCAGAGCTGCCCGGCTCCAGACGTCTGAGCACACAGCCATGGTCTGGACTTTGGGAACTTGTTTTTGTCTGATGCACGATGTGTCAGTGTGTACAAATAACTTCCACTATAAATCATGCAGAACTCATCCAGGGCAGCCGTGATGCCCCACAGGTTGGAAACTACTCATGATGAAACCACTCAGGAAGAGGTTAGAATGACTACTACTCCTCAATCACTGGGACCTACCGGTAAAGCTTTATATTTGAAGCAATAAATTAACTCACATATTTGAAGGCAATCATTTGATGAATTTGTAAAATGACATGCTAAATAGATGAAGAAAGCTGAATAATTTTATTTATTTGAGTTAACTATTCTCCTTCAGTGGGTGAACTCTCAGCTGTGCAGCCATCGCAAAGCCTCATGTCCTTGTGAACACGTGCGTCATGTAACTAGGGCTGCCTCTCCCAGGTGGAACACCTACTGTCGATATATGTGTCTGCACATAAGTATTATACCAGCCATTGAGTGTGGCATGTTGACGCATGTCCTCTGCGGCTCTGGAAAAAAAAATGGTTGCCTGGGAGTCCCGAACAGAAAAGGAAGAAGGTGAGGCCTTGTGACGGGGAAGAGTGAGGTGTAGTGTCTGGTCACGGACAGCTGCTGGTCTCTGGCAGGAAAAAAGGTCTCGGAACACAGGGCGTGTGCTCAAAATTTCTCAGAAAAACACTGATTCATAAATACCCATACATTTGAATTAGGGTTAGTGCATGAGTCTGTTGTTTTTGTTTTTTCTCCAATACTTTATATATATATATATATATATATATATATATATATATATATATATATATATATATATACACACACACACACACACACACACACACACACACACACACACACACACACATATATATATATATATATATATATATATATATATATATATATATATATATATATATATATATATATATATATATATTTCCGGTTTTAGCTGGCTTTACATTCTTAAAGTGCAGAAACGTCCTTCAGCATGTAGTTCATTTCAGCACTGATTTTCAGAAGCAGTTGGAGAAACACCAACATTAAAAATCTCTGCCAGGATGTCAAAACGTGAGTGAATGGGATGTCATAAGCCACAGGTAAACAGTGCACACCTGGGCGGTGTGTGTGTGTGATTGTGTGTGAGTGTGTGTGCGTGTGTCCTCCCAGCTGTCAATCACCGCCGGCCGCAGACCACGCCCCCTACAGGGAACTACAGGCGGCTGTCCGACACGTGATTAATTCAGTATGGCGGAGTTTGTTGGCTCGGTGGTGCTTCGCCCCCGTCCTGAGAGCCCGCACTGTGGATGCTACCGGAGAGTGGGAGGAAATCTGGCGACGGTGCGCCGCAGGGTGCTCGAACCAGGTAGCGTCTCCTTTGCGTCTTTTGTCGCAGACCCCGCTGTTTGGGGAAACGAAAGAAAAAAAGAAAGTTGCCAGTGTTTATGTTCCGTGCTGTTGCGCTCGCGCTCCCTGTGCCTCTGCTCTGCCTTGCTTTACTTTCCCCTTCATAAACACTCACGGCGCTCTGCAGCCAGGAGGAGGGAAGCGTGAAATAAAATTTAAAAGAAGTTGCGCAATCCTTGGATTGAAGTGTTCGAGCAGTTTGGAGCGGATTTACCGAAAACAAGCCGCCGAGTATTGTGCAACAACTTTCGCTGCTCGATTGAGACATGACAGATACATTGTTTCCTAAATGTTGGGAAGTAGATTAGAAGAGAAACTCTCAGCTCTGTGCGCTGATTTTCGACTGGGACCGAGGAGTAGGATCCCCTGCCAGATGTAGGGAGGGATTTTTTTTTTGTTTTTTGTCACCTTGTTTAAGTTGTGAACCACAGTTGCACCCAAAACTTGGCTCATTCAGAAGTAGAAACCGACGCGCATTGGCGCACGGAGCGCCAGGTAGGTCTGCGCTCGTTTGCGTCATTTTACGCACGGCTGGATGTGTGCGAGGTGTTTGCGTGTGATGTGCTGAGGTTGGACCGCCGCTGCCGCAGCTTTGGGTGTAAACTTGTGTCTTCTTGAAGTGTAAACACGGGAGAGAGCAGCAGCAGCAGCGGGGTTGTCTGGGCTTCGCTCTCTCTCTCTCTCTCTCCCTTTAGTGGAAACTATTCCCTCTGCATTACAAGCTCCAGGGGACTGCTGGCTGGCACATGCTGGTAAACTCCAGGCCCCACAGGAACAAGGTCAGAGCGGCCTTCTGGAAAAGAGAAAAGGCCCTCGGAGTTCCTCTGAAGCATGAGTTCAGCACAATAAGGGAAATGAGTAGTCTTGTAGCACAAGAGACACAACATCATGTTAAAGAAGATAAATACATCCCTGAATCAGTAACCAATGTCAAACCATAATGAGACACTTTCGCAAATCTGAAGAGAACCTTATAAACTGCGTGGAACTGTGTGTGTTGTCTACTTTTTTTTTATTCTTTTGTGTTTACATATTTACACCACTGGAGCAAGATGATATTTCTGTTCTGCTGTGTGTCTTGCATATGCAGCAGTAATTGACAAAACTCACTTTGACTTGAGTTTGGAAGCGTTCGCCTGAGTGTGACTGTTGGAAAACAAAACAATTTCAGTTCAGAATTCCATAATAATGTTTTCACTTTGTGAGGTCCTCTCACGTTCCAGATTGACTCCTCTGACAGGCCAAACAGGCCACGTCACTGACACCCCTGCTTTACCCACTCAGGCCCGTAGCAGCTAATCTAAATAATGAATCTGCTTTTGAAGAAAAACACAGTCAACATGTTTAGATTTTCTATTTATAATCAGTATTGAAATTGTGTGGACGGCATGCAGAAATCATTAAGCTCAAATGCATGTGTTTGGACGGTGAGAGCACAACATGAGGAAAATGTATAGGCATAGGGAGAACATGCAAACTCCACACAGAAAGAGCCCCCGGTCTTTTTTGAATACCACTGACCTGAAGTTAGGACCAGTCTCCAGGACGCCGGTGTGGCATGAAGCAGCAGCAGCATGGGTTTGTTCTGGCTCAGTGAAACATGGAGGGAGGCAGAGCGCCACAGACTTTTGTCCTTGTGTGAGGATTAAATTTTAAGTATTGTTAGTTTTTTTTTAACTTTCAGAAACCTGCTGAGTCAGACTAAAGTAAACATGGTAACCTGTCTGCAGACTAAGCTTTATCTCATTTGTATCATGTTAATTTGTTGAGCGAAGACATGTCATTCAAAGGAAATGCTCAGGACGAAATTGCCAGTTGATTAGTGCAAAATCGAGGTAATATTAGAAAGTGACGTGTATTAATAATGTGTCTCTAAAACACATGTTTCCATCAGTTTTGAAACTCTTCCCTGGCGTCCACCCAGCCATCGATCTATCGTCAGAATTTCCTCAAAGACTAAAAACTGATCATGACATAAAACTTTTAGGCTCTTAAATCTCCATTTAGCTTAAAGGAAATTTAAAAAATGCACTCGTTGGAGCACATCCAGTATTTTCTAAAAATATTGTTGCTGATGGCGTCGAGTCAAGGTGTGCCAAGGTTACTGAAGTTGCATAAACACCAAACACTGACTTAATGAAGCGGCAAGAGGCGATGCTTTCAGCGGTTTGCTCTGCAAAATAGTTCTCATGTTTTTCGGTCAGCATTGTGTGCGCCCACCTCCAAATTCCCACTTCACTGATTTGATTGGTTTATGTCTACGTTTACTGTGTAGCATGAGGGCGTACGAGCCGATCGGAGACGGAGTAGCGCAGGTCATGACGTCATGACGAGGAAAGTATTGCCAACTGCTGAATTTTGCTGAAATTATGAGACAGTGGGAAAAAAAAAAAGTGTGAACAAACTGCTTTAAAAGAAGGCAGTAATTGAGCGTATACTCATTTCTCCGGGAAGCACTGCGCCACTGGAGGGACCAATGCAGAAAATATACAGTTATAACAAGTATGAGTAGAAATCATTATTTTATTCTCAAGACCGCTGTAAATTCGTAATTGCGAGGCGATGCCGCAGTACAGCTTCTATAGTGCTATAAAAACATCTAATCAGTGTTTTTGTGAAGCCACAGATGGAAAACTGAGGGTCATAAAGCTATGCGTTAGTGGAGTGATGCCTAGTGTGTCGACTGTGCTGTTGAAACGTGTCAGGAAGGGCGGCCGGTCCGAGATCTCTCCTCCTCTCAGGTACAAACCGCAGTGCAGGTACGCTCGGAATCAGTCGACCAAGACTTCACTGAGGTATTTCTCGTGTTGCATGGTTATTGCAGAAGTCCCCGTGTGGCCAAGTGTCTGTGACGTCCCGCGCAAAACCGTAAAAACAGCGTGGTGACAATATGACAGGGGTGGCGTTTCGGTGTCTCCGCCAGTTTCCATGGCAACCGTTGACGGCTTTCCAACGTGGCCTGCGGTTGCTGTTTGTTACAGCAGATGTTTGAAAGTGAAAGTGAGGGAAAACATGGAGTAGCACGGCCAGAGGACGTCCTGCGTCCAGCTCGGCTCTGAGTGGACGTTCGGTACCAAACTCACAGAGCTTGGTTTAACCGAAATGCCAGCAAGTAGTTACACTGTTGATGGTCAGTCTTATTGATTTTCAAAGATGTTTTTTGG
Source organism: Salarias fasciatus (assembly GCF_902148845.1). Taxonomy (NCBI): domain Eukaryota; kingdom Metazoa; phylum Chordata; class Actinopteri; order Blenniiformes; family Blenniidae; genus Salarias; species Salarias fasciatus. The sequence goes on from NC_043760.1 coordinate 14,554,258, forward strand.
GCGTGTTTGATCCAAAAAGGTTAATCCTCACTCACATCTAGACAGAAAATAAAAGCCTGTCATTTTCATTTATATGTAGGATGTTTTGACCTTTTGTTTACAAAGTAGCTCAGAAGATGTAGAAGTGTGGGAGCCTCTGGTCTGGAGGTGCACCGAAGTATGACATGGGAAAAAGTGGATTATTGACCTTTTCCAATAAATGGATTCGTTACATCGTAAGCAAAGCTGCTTTAAGAAATATTCTGATTGAGAGTTTATCTCTGCGCTGATCACAGTTCCTGCTGTATTTCACAATCACAAATCGAGGGAGGCGCTCACATGACTCGGCCGTGTTCTCTCCTCACCGCAGGAGTTGTTGCTGTTATAAATATGTAAATCACTTTATTGTTTCCTGTCTGGTGGTGAAGCTATTTCTGGAATGTGCAGCGTGTCCCTCAGCAGAGCTGCGTTTTGGTCTTCATGAACCTCGGATGACTTGCTGGATGATTTCTCTTGTTATGATTGATAAAATGTCCATAAAATGACAGTAGCATTGTTGATGTATAGATGTTTGTGCACATTTGTGAGTATCAGCTCTTGAGATGTTTGAATGCCCACAGAAAATGTTATTCAATCACTGTTTTGGTTGTGGTATTGACTTTATAACCCAGAGATTAAACTTTTCTTCCAGATTATTTTGGATCTTTGAATTGATGTGTTCAGTTTAGATGTTGCAGAGTTAATTTTTTTAAAACTGAAGTTTATCAATTATTTAAAAAGAAAAAAAAACTGCTTAGTTTTGTATTGGGTCGTTGGATTTATGTTCATAGTTTATATATTCACTCCTGAGTGCAGCACTTGCTTTAGTACGTTATCGTATGAGGTCTTTTTTTCCGTTTGTTGCAGTGGCCTCTTTCCAAGCTATCGAGCTCTTTGTGTTTTTTTTGAACACTGACATTAAAATGAGAGGATTAAAAGTGAAGTGCCTTCAGATTAACAGGTGGTGGCATTAATTCTCTCTGGGCTGTGAGAAACCACAGAAGAAGACGTGCTAGTCCCTGTGAGCAGATGTCTGTAGAGGAGGAGCCCCAGTCACACCTTCGACTGGTGGAAAACGGTTTGGAAACAGTGATGAAAACTTGACTCTTGTTGCTTTAATCCAGCTGTTTTCATGCAGATGAATGGAAGCGGTGATGCAGAGTGACTGCGGTCAGGCCACGGGTTATGTAATGATTGTGACAAACCTCGTTCATCTCTTTTTTTTTTTTTTCTTTTACTCAGGCTTTATATGTCATTTAATCTCATGCACAAACTTTCCTCTTACTGTGTTACCGCAGCTCGTGACTGATTAATTTTCCCTCTTTACTGCTTATGAAGTTTGCGTCTCCTGATCTCATTAATAAGCTCATTTAGCGAAGTTTCTCTGTGCTCTGTCACATCGCAGGTCTGACTTTCCAGCTTACTCCTATTTATTTAGCCTGGAGCTGGCGCGCGGTATGTTTGTTTGTTTGTTTGTGGACATTTTGTGGATGTTGTCACACTAATGGAATGTAATGGGGGTCTATTAATGCCTCTGTTGTGTCTGGGGACAAATAAGGTGACAGGAGCCTGTAATGCACAGACACATTTACCCAGCAGGAATTCGTTTGGCAGGGATTTCCCTTCAGCTCGGAGCTGCCCAGCATATTACTGCATCTTTGTTTCCGCTCGTTCTTGTGATTGCACACGTTGTGAGAAGAGACACTAATATGGTCTGAATGACACTAGAAGGAATCCGTAAACCAATTACGGTGACATGCACATTCATCGGTTTGAATCGTCTTTCATCCGTTGGGTTATTTTAACATTCAAGGCAAAGGTGAGGTCCATCTTTGCACAGTTACTTCACTTGTCATTCTTGCCGTTGTGCAAGTTACTGAAGGAAGGGAAGCTGGATATTGGCCAAAGAAGCAGTAAAAGTAGACAAGAAGAAGATTCAGAGCAGTTAAAGGGACTCAGAGCTTTTAATGGGCAACTATACAGAAGCTCTCAGCCTCGACTGATGTGATTTGAGGCTCGATGAATCCCTGTGTTGATCCTTGTGGCCGCCCAATGAGTTCATGGCTGTGAATCATTCTCTCACATTCAGCCCCCTTATACCCCGTTGTGCCTCACAACTTGAATAATAAACCCATTTTAGCTCCTTTGTGCTCTGCCAGGACCTTGTCCTGACTTTGAACCCGCCCCGGCTCGTTCAAATCAGTCAGCAAGTGGCTGGCAATTTGAGGTAAGGCCATCCTCGTCCGTGTTTATGTCGAGGACGTTACAGTGAGTCGGCCTGTCGGCGGAGGAGGCAGTGCCGGGGACGAGCTGCGGTGCCTGCGGTGCGTCGGCACACTCAACCAGCAGGACTGTAAAAAACCGGCTTACCCCCTTCCCGACCACATCATCTCACTCAAACCGGGCGCAGTGATCCCCTGGCATGCCGCATTTTGTTTCAAACAAATGCTTCGAATGTAAAATACCCTCATGTTGATAGTTAAGGTTTTTTTTTCTTTTTTTCCCAGCAACTCAAAACTAATTTAAACTTTACTTTCTGTTCGTGCCAGCAGGTGGTGGTTCGTTTAGCAGGAATGCGCTTATACTTAAAGCAGCACTCTATGTCTATTATGTCTGTTTAATTCTTTTAGAGTTTAAAATTTCTGTTTTCAGGACTGTTTTTGCTCAAATGTATCTGCCGTACCTTTTCTGCATTGTCAGCTAAGACAAACATTTATATCATTCAGAGAATGAACTTCGGGTTTCTGGAGGAATACGTCTTCATAAAATCTGCACAGATCATCACCACAACAGGTTGATAGAGCTCATATACATCGCATATCTGTCTGTCGGACGGTTAAAAAGTCAACTTGGAGCGATAACTCTGTACCTGAAGAGGTCGAAACACAAACGATCATCAGTCCCGTTGTGGCCGGACCTCGGTTTCCCCCGGCTGGATTGGTTCATGAGTTTGTGCAAGAGCTCAGAAGACTTCACTTGTTCATTTTTGTCTAAACTTAAAGAACGTCATGACAAATGTCACTTCCTCAATGAATACATAAGATCTAAGCAGGAAAACTGTCACATTACTGATTTCCTTTGTCTGTTGTTAGAAGGTATTTTTGTCTGTTTCTTTAAATTTATTTGGTCTTTAATTCCAGTTTCTCCTACTGAGAGTTGAGTTTTGATTCCTTTCATGGAATCACATGGTGAAAGTTACTTCTTGGCATCTGGCTGCAGAATAGAAAGGTCAAAAGACAGCTTTATGTCCATGTTTGAACCCTGGGTTGGCGTTCAGGACTCCTGAAACGTTTATTGTGCAGTATGTTGGAGCATGAGGTCGAGCGTCATCACTTTTTTTTTGAAGAGCTTGATATTAGTCGGCGGTCTGATCATGTGGAAGCAGCTTCACGCTTTCGTTTGCACAGCAATCATCAAAAACCCAATGTCTCTGAGGAGAGAGTGCTACAAAGCCAGCTTTTACTTGGAAAAAGCAATAAAACTCCCGGCACAGAAAGGAAAGTTTCATAAATGTAATTGGTGATGTAAATGTGTGGAGCTGTGAGAAAGGTGCAAAAATACATTAGTGTGAGAACAAGAGTGACCGTGAAGGAGTGCATGTATAAAAAGTGGAGTGGGCTGCAGGGTTTGATGAAGACTGCTTGAAAAGGTGCTGCTTTCTGCTTTTCTTCTTAGAATAGAGAAATGTTTTGTTGCAACATTAAAATCACATGAAGATTAAATGACTCATTAATAACAGGCTGATAATCAGGTTGGTTATGTTTTTTGGCAAGAGGATGGTCTATAAGGCAGTGAACATTGTGAAAGGAAAAAAAAAAACCCTGTGAATCCCTTTGGTTGTCAACTGTTCACGACGATCTCATTAAGTTATAAATTTGTTTTTTTTTTAACCTGATTATTCCACGACTTGCATGTATTTTAAAGCAGACAGGGAAGGACTGAAGGCATTATTGTGGTGTTTTACATTACAGGATGCCAAAACTTGTAATCACCAACCTCGCATTCCTCTCCAGAAAGTGCCCACTCCACTTTCAAAGCGAATCGCAGCGCTTTCCAGATTTCTCCCACCGACTTAAATTACACATTTGAACTCGGACATGTCGAGCTTGAGCTCACCAGAGAAATTCACCTCTCTTGCATCACTTTCATGGGTATGAAAACACAGTTCAGACAGATTTAACAGACTCAAACCATTACCGGGAAATGCCAAATTAGGTAGTTGTTGATAAGGAAGCATTACCTTTCATGCTCAGGTTATCTGTCTGCCACATCTGGTTTTTGCAAGGACAGAGTACTGTAGAACTGCTAAATGAAGAGTCTGTCTCTTTAGAGATAAGACTTTTTGAACTTCTATGCTGCCAGCAAACACTTTGGAGAGGTTGTTGAGTTTTCTTCAGATATTTGTTGTTTGCATTCAGCCCAGTTATGCATGTCTGCATAGTTTTCTTCAACATCTAACTCAAGTGTTTTCTGAAAAACTGAATAAGTGGAGGAACAAAAAAAAAAAAAAACTTGAAGGCATTTTCTGTAAAACTTGAGGGTTTTGAGCGATGGAGCGTTTTTAGAAGTCTTGACATTGACACCGGGGAATATTTGTTTTTAACTACTGTTGTGGTGGGAAGGACATCCAGAGTAAAAAGTAGTCAAGTCTACAAAATTACTAAACGTAACAGCTTATCTTTAAAATATTGGTCCCTATGAATTTTCTTTATTGATTGACCCACTGGGTAAAAATCATTACCTTCACTTCCATCAAAAGCATGCCTTTTTTTTTCCAGCACATGTAACCTACAGCAGTCCAGGAGCAAAGTTTGTACATTTCAACAGCAATACAGAGTTGATGAACCTCTATCATCAAATTCAGATTGTTGGGTCAAAATTTGGCTTAAGCAACAGGAAAATCTTGATCAATACACTTCAGACTGCTGGTGTTGTAATTTTCACTGAAAAGTTCAGTCTGTGTTCTTGTGGTTGTTTTCAGAGTGCATGAGAATTCCCCATGTCAGGACTCAGATTCCCAATTCTACAATCACCACATCTTAGTTGGGTTGCAGTGCAGCAGGAAATTCACATCATCAAGTAAAGCCTCAGAGGAATCAGTCCTGTACCTTAATACGTCAGTGTCCACAAGAATGAAAGAGACTCTGGAGGCAAATTTTTTTGATCTGTTGCACTTAATGTTTCATGTTGGTCGGGGATGTTGCTGATAACGGTCGGTCATACAAAGTTGCCATTCTGGTAGCCCTTGACTTTCTCGTTTCGGCTGCCCAGGAGCACCTTCGCGCCCTCATCCATGCCGTATCAAACGAATGCACAATCTGAAACAATAAAAAAAGTCATGTTCCTCATTTCTCTTATCTTCAAAGTAATTTTAGGACATTTTTCACGCACCGCTTCAGGATTGGTTGCTAATATGTTGCAACACATTCCTCTGTTGTTTGATTTTGATAGTCTAATCTATAATCACGCACAGACGTGTGTATTATTGGCATATTAAGTGTTGATACGAGCAGCTGTCTGGTGGCGCGCAGAACACTTGGAGCTGTGCACCGACAAGAAAAACGATCCCGCTTTGCCACTTGATACTGCTCGTCCTTGTTTGTCGTCTTGTCACCGTTTAGCCAACAGCTGATTCATTTGACGTCCTGCAGCCGTGGCTGACCTTGTTCCTCCGAGAACAAGCAGCAGAGAATATTGCGTTACCGCAGGCGTATTAATGCAGGGTAACCTGCTCACTTGTTCCCCTCTGCCTTGCATGGCCTGTGATCAATTTTCTCCAAAGTTACAAGTATAATATTACCTTTAAATCCCCTCCTATAAAAAATTTAAACCGGAAAAGATGATTTCAGTTTGGAGTCATGCTCTCAGCTGAGGCAGCAACAGTTGGACACAGTGTGATCTCGTCTTGTTGCAGGAGCAGTTATATATGCAACTTTTTTTTAATTCGAGTTTCGATATTGACTTGAGAAAGATAACGCCACGTACCTGAACTATTTTTGCCAACACCAGAGACAAATGAGGAACAAATCAATCTGTGGCATACGAGCGATGCTGATAATCTCATTCGCCACATGAATAATTTATGGTCAATTAGAGCTGAAAGGCCGACGCAGTCTTCATGGAACAAGTGCGTTTTCAATGATTCATTTCATGAGCTATGCAAGGGGCTTTCTTAATTGTTGTTTACTGCTCACTATCTGACCACATGTTATTTTTATGCCACCGTGATTACTCCCGGCAGTGCTTGGAGTGCTTGGGAAATGAAGTCCATTAAGGCGCCCGGAGAGCTGTTTTCCTGTCGAGCGCCATGAAATGATTTCAGACTCAAACTTGACTTGCAGTAGAACAATAAATCTCATCCAATCATCAGTGTCAGCAGGTAGAAATGACTCAAATGATTTATTAGAGATACAGTCGCCTCCAAAGGTATTAGAACGGAAGAGTCGATTCCTTTATTATTGTCTTTCAACTGAAAACATTTCAATTTAAGTTGAAAAGATGAATTTTTGACGAAAGTTTAGAATTTCATCCTTTGCTTCCTGATATTTATGTCAACATGTGGGAAACAATATATTCGAATTTACAAAGAAGTAAAGAGGTCAGTCACAAAAGTTCTGGAACAGTCTTATGGACTGATGAGACCAATATTCATCTCCACCAACAGGATGGAAATCATCTGTGATGCATGGTGGAGGTAACATCATGGCTCAGGCTTCCATAGCTGCTTTTGGAATGGGCTCATTAATATTTATTGATCACACAACCGATGTTAGAAGAAAAATACAGAATCATTTTGCCTGCCAAGTTTACAGAGAAATCCATCTGTGCAAAGCAATACAATGAAGTTTATCATGTTCATTTTTATTATTATTATTATTATTTTTTTTTTTGCGCAGTGGCACAGTGATTACTGCTCTTGCCTCAAAACAAGGTCCTGGGTTCAAATGCCGGCTGGGGCCTTTTCTGTGTGGAGTTTGCATGTTCTCCCCATATGTACATGGTTCCCTCCAGCTAAACCAACATTATCTTCAGTGAGTCACTAAAACAAAGGAATTCGCTTTGCTGTTCCAATGCTTTTGGAGGGGAATACACATACTGCTGTTGTACACAGGTTGTTTTAAGTGAAAGAAAATTAAAAAAAAAAAAAAAAAGATGAAATCACATGTAAGTAGAGTTGTCAAAAATATCAATAACTTGATACTAAGTCCATTCTGAAGCTGGCATTGAGCAGCAATATTCAGTTCCTGTTGTATCGATGCTTTATTTTAGTATTGTGACAACACTGGGAGTGTCATTGCAACCTCTGCTGCTGATCACACTCTTGTTTTTCAGTCTCCGGCATCGGTTAAAGAGCATTTTAGGGTTTCCCTTGCAGCTGTGTGCTATGTGTGTGTCATGAAGAGGGAAAGTGAAAGGGATGACATGCCGGAGGTCATTGGTGACATCGTGTTTCAAGCTGTGACAGATTCCCGAGTGACGGGAGACTCCTCTGACTAAAATAGGGTGTTTGATCTGAGCCGAGCACCGCTGGCCTCTTTTTGACAGGCTGAGGGCTTTTTTTGGTGCCATATCACGCCTAAACAAATCCATCAACACATTTTGTGTCCCTTCAGCCGACTGCATGGAGAGGTGAACATCTACGCTGCTCATGCGAGCACCAGGCTGTAGGAGATACTTTGGGAGGCAGCAGTGGTCCAAAGCACCACCCGCCACTCCCTGTGAAGTACGTATAAGAATGATACCCGCTACGTCTCATTGGAGACTCTCCAAAAGTCTCCAGTGGTGCCAGAAAAAGTTACCCGATGTGTTGCTCATCACTTTTCGGAGTTCAGTTGCTAGAGGGGTGTAAATTGGTGTTAAACATAGTGACAAAGTCACTCAGTTAGCAACACTGACTTCAGTATCACCTCATTAAGACTGTGGTGATCGAGGTGGAGAAGTGGGGAAAAAAAATCCATTTACATAGGTATCACAATTTTTTTTTTTAAATACATCCAATTCTAACTTATGTTCAGAAGTTGGGTTCAGAGAAGTTTCCACTTTTGTCCAGCAGAGAGTGACAAGATTTCCACTTACCATATACATTTGTGGGGAAAAAGAAAAAAGGCTGAAGGGTTGGTGGAGGAAAAACCACCATCAACTCTTTTTAAATCAAGAGTGCATACATATTTCAGATTTTTTTGTCTTGATGGGGAAAGCTGAGCTTGACAGGTCAAAAAGTATTTGTAAACTCTTTGAAAGGCTTTTTAAAGAGGATTGAAGTTCACTTTCTGATGGCGCATGACAATTTAAAGCACCCTAGTTGTTTTTTGCAAATAATGGCAGCAGTTTACTTCACAATATCGATATTTTTTGTTAATTCTGAAAAAAAGGTTTCATTTTTCGAAAAACTGCAGCCCAGACTTTGGAAAGGGACTCAGATGTCAGATGTCCCAAATGTTTTTCCGGTTCAGATGCCATGGTGTTGCATGTTCTCTCACTGTCATGCATCTACACACTGAACACCCTTTCTCCACTATACCTATCATTCCTTCATTTTTGCCACTGGTGAAAATCCATAAAGGCTGCACCGTATGTTACTTTAAATTTCCCATGGATGGGTCGTTATATATAGTTCTTTCCTGGTAAATTATGTTTTTCCGTGAAGTTCTGTCTATCCAAGCACTTTAACTTCTTTGTTGGCGAGTCAGTTGAACAGCTTTTAAGTCCTGGGGATGGAAGCAGAGTGGGGCTGGGAGCACATCCACACGCTTCCTGCGGCCTCTGTGGGATTTCTATTGACTGATTGTAGCTCTCATTACCACTTGTTTGTGTTCAGCTCGCTTGACACCTGTTCGATGTGACAGAGGTGAGTTTCTTCTGGTTAGTGTGTGTGTATGTGTGTGTGTCTGTGTGTGTGTGTGTGTGTGCGCTAACGCACGCCCATGGTTGTTTACATACTTCTCGCAGTTTGGTTGCATAAGACCCACGCACATACAAGACAGTATGAAAATGTTCCTCCCCGCTCTGCTGGGCTGTTGACTCAGAGGTAAGACGAAGCCTTCAGGAGGCCTCTGTTTACATTTAATTTTGGCGTCCACTACAGAGATGAGCGTTTCATCGAGGCTGTGACTTCCCATGCTGACCGTGCAATCTGTGCAAGGGAAGTGATTGCAGTGAGGAGCGCTAAACCGCCTCAGAAAGTCGTGTCTTTATCGGTTGGGCTTAATAAAATGTGGAATTTTAGGTGTGGAGCCCGTGGTTTGGGATGGTTTGAGTCCACATGATTTAATTACTTTTCTTGACTGGATGAGCGCAGAGAGTCAGACAGTGTAGCGCTGACAGCTACGTAAACATGCTGCAATTTATAGTAAATCCAGATGGACACCAGTAATTTAACACTTGGTGCAGTTTCTGTCTTTCTGAAAACTTCTTTTCCTCCTCATTTTTCAAGTAACTTTAAAAAAGTGTCACTTGTAATTAATTTCCAGCAGCAGATATTTACGATCAGCCAACATATCGCGACCAATGATGGGTGAAGTGAATTAACCTGTCTGTCGCTGCACCTCTCAATAGGTGATTTATACAGTATCGTCCTAAATTTTTCATGCCAAAGGAAAATTTTGACTTTAAGTTACTTTTATTCAACAAGCAAGTTTATTTATTTTTTTGACCAGGAATGACAGACTTCCTCCTAAAGATAAGACGATGTACAAGAATAGACGGACGCGACTTTCGCAGATTTCGGCTCACGTTGACGAGTCTCACTTGAGACAGGAAGATTGAGATGCAGACAGACGGCTCTGAATATGTATTGATCGATAGTGTTGCTAAGACTTTCGTGGTGTTCCTCTTTCCTCCTGATCTGCACAGGTGTCACCTTTGGCTTCCGGCCATGTCCTCTGAGATCTTCCACAGTGCGGAACGTCTCGTATTTTATTTATTTTTTTTAATAATGCTTTGCACTGTAGCCACTGAAACTTTGAAAACATTTAGATAAGAACTTACAACCCTTTCCTGACTTGTGAGCAGCCACAATGTGAAGCAGCAGAATTTGTGGCTCCCATGTGGAAGATCTGGATTCAAATCCTGACGACAGCAGTCATTTTTTTTTTTCCAAGAATGCTGAGTGACGCTGTAGAAAAACAGACAATCCACCGTCAAACCTGTGATTCTACAGCATCAGAGTGGTTGTGGTGCACATCTTCATCATAGATTGTAGTCAACTAGATCAGTCTTGTGTCTTTATTTCCTCCCGCAGAGAGTATTCCACTTTTTTCTTTGTTCAGTTGTATAGAGTTTATCCAACTAGAATTGTTATCGCTGTGTTTGTACAACAATGATCGGCTCGAAACGGCGTTCTGGTTTGAGAAGTTTTCACATTCTCACAGCAGCGGTTTGATAGAAAAGAAAAGAAGCAGCTCAAACCCTGACATCCTCCATTGTTGTTGTCAGTCTGCTCGCACATATGCAGAAAAATCTATTGACTGATAATGGTGTGGATACGCTGCGCTCAACGTTTCCTGTTTGCATGGAAATGAAGGCCAGTGCTTTTTGGGGGAAAAAAAAAAAAAAAAGTCATTCTGGAAGCTGTTTCCAGAGTCTTAAAGCAAGAAAACTCCAGATTATTTATACTCAACACAGCCAGCTGCTGTGTTGTCGTAGTGTGGAAATCAGTGGAAAAACCGACTAATGATGCTGATTCAAGCAATGTATAATCATGAAACATACAGAGACCCACTAAGACACTTTCCTCTTGTTGTTTGGTTTGGGTTCTAGCTGTTAATCGTCATATGGATCAACGATTTTCATTTCTTCACGTTATCTTGTCTCTACCAAAAACAATGTCTTGTTTTGTGTTTGTGTGTCTTTAAGATGAATGAGCTCCACAATTTTCCAGTGCAGGCGATCTCCATGTTTTTGTGCGTCTGTGTGTTTCTTATTTTTACTCATGGTGCTTGCCAGCTCAACAACAGTGCTTTTGTTTCTCTTTCCTTTGAGATTATTGTTCTTGGACTAATCAGTACCTCGTTACAGAACATGACGATATTACCTAAAGTCAAGTCACTGACTTTTCAACAATATCCAGGCTGTGTGCTTTGCCCCCATAAAACTGTTTTCCATGATTTGAGTAGTACAGACACTTGTTTTGTTGGAAAAGAAAATGCATTGTGTTACTGGTCACATAATAATGTGAAGGAGGTTATTGTTTGATAGGAAAAATTATGCTTTTTTTTTCCAGTGTATGGGATGGAACAAGTTTGCAGAAGGCTTGAAGAAAGTTAAAATATAATCTTTCAATGAAAACAAAACTCAAACGCAATACAAACGGGTACCATTAAGTAGGGGTGTGACGAGATCTCGCGAGATTAAATCATGACGAGATTTCTCGGTTAAATGAAAAGCTGTCTCGCTGGCACGAGGCAGAAGCCTATCAGACGGTGAACGCTCAGCAAATGGAGCGGACACTTTGCCAAACCTGGACAAGGGACTAGTTTTTTAATTTTTTTTTTTTTTTTTTTTGGCAAATTTCAATCCGAGTGGACAGAGAAATGGCCAAAATTTGGTTGATTTTTAAGTCCATCTTCCCGGTGCTCCCAAAGTTATTTGGTTTAATAAAGCGTAGTTTTCTTGTGTTCTGTGTTCAGAGAGCGCAGCAGAGTTTAGAGCTCCGTGTCTTCTTCTCCGGTGCATTTCTGGCTGAGTTACAGCGCCACCTAAAGGGCTGGCATATGAACTACATTGTGTTGAAGGGTTAGCAGCAATTGGCAATCAAACTCTTCCTTTAGTTACTGAGCAGCTTTTGGCATGGCAATGAGCTCAAAGTATTTTGCTTTAAACATGTCCTCCATTTAGTCCTCATAGCATGTCCCTCTAAGAGACTCCTGTCTCCAGGGGACACTGTCGCTTGGATTTGAAGGTGTCCCTTCATTAGACCTGCACACAAAATGCACAAAATAAGAAACGTCTATTGTTCCAGTCATATATTTTGTCATTTTAGTTTTCTTGAAATCTCGTCTCGTGATTGTGAGCCCAATATCGTGTCCCGTCACACCCCTACCAGGAAGAGAAAATTATGCCGTTAGAGAATGTGAACATAGTTTTTGTCTCTCCAATAATTGGATCGTCGATGTTTTGTTAAAGTTGTACAATTCTTAATTTTGGCCAATTGAAAAAAAGGATTACTGCAGATATATGTAAGAATCTGCAAATTATTGAGACTAATGGAAAAGTGAAAAAGATCTGGACACATGTACCCACTCGTTTTCTAAAATGTACTTTTTTTTTTTTTTTTTATAACATTTGTTTTGAACTACAGTCTGAAACTCACGTGGTCATCTCTATTATTTGACAGGTGATCCCATAAAGGAAGTTGTTCACAGCCCTCCGTGTGAAGTGTCCGATATTTACCAGAACACCGTTTCTTCTTTTCCTTCCAGTTGTTTAGTTGTGATGCTGCTGTGAGAACCGACCCCCCGCCGCCCTCTGTGCCTCTTCGGTTTCCCGGCCCAGCTCATGCTGGTCACTACACCCCCGTCACAGGGGCGCTGATACCACCTCTCCTTCCCGACCAGCTCGCCACGACCATGAACTCCCACAGCCGACAAGGTAAGACGGAGAAAAAAATAGTATCACAGCCACAACTTCTTCGCCTGGACATGGAAAAGCCTCGGGCTTTTGGAATCAAGGGTAACATTTGGCGGCGGGGATTATGGTCACGATGACGATTTTGCGCAGCAGGTGTTCACGTTGATTCATTCGTCGCAGAGATTATGATTTTTAAACCCGAGCCCCGAAACCTTAATGTGTGTGAAACTGTTAACTGCAGTTACGTTACAGCCTGTGGCAGCTATTCGTGGATTTTTTTTTTTTTTTTTTTTTTTTTGCAGACACAAGTTGTGAAGTGACAAAAAGCAAGAGCGCCAATAAAAAAAAAAAAAAAAACTAAAAGAAAGCAGCGGTATGTCCTCTTTGAAACCGAATCTGAAGAGTTCAGGGAGGTCTGACGCTTCGCCGAGCGTAGCGTTTGCTGTGAACAAACCTTTTTCTTGCACCTGAAAGAGAAGGAGCGGTGGTGTGGGAGGAACCGGGTCCGCTGTCCTCTGTGGCATCAATTCAAGGGACAGTTTTCTTGTGAATTCATCTTTGCTTTTGTGTGTGTGTGCGTGTGTGCGCGCACGTCACTCTTGGTACCTTTTCTTCCTCTGGCTTTACTTTGAAACTATCTAAATCCTGCCCTTGGTACCTCAGATGAAAGCATCAGTGAAAGAGATGAGAACACTCTTTATATGCATCTATTATACTGACTTATTGTGAATGTGTTTAAAAATCTATATATTTTTAGCACTTTCAGCCCGTTCTTTCAGTGTATTTCTCCCTTTATAAATAACCAGGTTGTCAAATTACCCTGAAAATCATGCATCTTGTACGGTATGTGTGTGTGTGTGTGTGTTTTTTTTGGCTTTGTTTTTTTTCTATCTATTTTGTGCACTATTGATGTTTTTATTGAAAACCTGTGGTCTGGAAAGTCTGGGATTGCTGATTGTGTCCTGCTTCTGGTCACATTCCTCTTTGGGGGACACTTAAGGAAATTGCAACTAAATGTCAGTGTCAGTTTAACACAGGAACTCTGTTTTAAAGATCCAGCTTCAAGTCAAAAGGTTGTGACTTGACTGCATTTGGGAATCCACTTTAGCTTCTTTTTGATGGAAGATAATGGCAGCAGAAAAAAAATGAACATGGTTCAAAACTTAATGACACTAGTGTTGTGGGTGGAGCATTACATTAGAAAGCCATGTCTCGTGGTGTCTTTTTTTTTTTTTGGTAGCAGATGCACTTACATCTTTGTGCTTTGTGACTCGTGTCACGATCAAGTATTCCAGTTCCTGCTTTCTGCGGTGTAAATGTCAGCCCCTCCACAGATGCACGCTGTTGGCTCATGGGGCATTTGATAAGCTTAGAGGAGGAACAGAAAAGCTGAAAGGAAGAAACATTTAGCGCCTTGTAATCAGTGTTTTATATCAGACCAGCCCGGTTGCGGGAACATTAACTGATGAAGACGCTCAACGTCACCATCAGGTGTTTGAATTGTGGCAGGAAGTGGAGTTCACCAAAGAATTTGAACTTTCTTAATGTGGGATGGAATCCTTAACCACCACATCCTTCCTGGTGTAACACACTGTCAGCCAACTGGCTTTGCAGACGTATTACTCAGCACAGTGGTTTTCCAGAACAATTGATTAGCTGCCAACACACTTCTAATAATTTTTGAGCAAGCCTGTGTTGTGACTTGTTTGATGATGGAAGCATTTTTTTTTTTTTTTCCAAATAGCACATCATCATTCTGACTGGCCACCGTCTCCGAGGACGCTCGGCGGGAAGCTTCTAGCTTTGGTCGTGACTTCCATGTTAATGTTTGTTTCTTCTTGAATAATTAAAAAAAGGGATTGTGCATTTGACCTCATTCTATGAAAGCTACTCATGTGGTCCTTTTCCTCCTCGTCACCCACCGTGACATAAAGCTGGATTTACCTCGGCTGAAGAACCGGAACGAACAAAAGCCCGATTGTGTGCTCCGTCCCCGTTGTGCTGGGGTCGTCTTGCTCACATTGAGCAGATTGATGTCATGGCCATTGATTAATTGTGGCTGTCTTCAGGGTCTTGTGTGCCTCGATGTCTGCTCTTGGCATCTGCTTATTTCTCTTGGTGCCATGTGGCCAGTCAGGCCTGCGTCAGCGGTTGTTTCAGATGGTCACACGAAGGCCAAATGCTGGAACAGGCCAATACATATCTCTGCTTTCTTAGTTCATCTTCTTTCTTCTTTCATTAAAAGCCTTGTGTTATGTGAGTGGAACATGGGGAGGAGACCCCGTTTCCCTCTTTCATTACTTTCCTCTTCTGAAAAGGTTTGCTTCTTTTTAATATTGTTTCATGATTGCCAATTTTTGACATGTTTGTCTGCTTTTTTATTGAGTCACTTGCTGATGCTTTCATGGACAAAAGTTCCATTTCAGTGTAAAGAAAAAAAAAAGTTTTTTTGGGGGTTATAATTCCACGTTATCCTAGTTTGGAAACATGTTGCTTAAACTGTGGCAACTGTTTCTACCTCACATGAACACTTTTCAGTGGTTAAATCTCTTAAAACTACTACTGCTCTTCTAACTATCCCAACCGTTTCGTCCGTCTGACTTTTCCTTCGTGTTTTGGAGTTCAGAACGAGTCCCTCTCTTCTCAGCTCGCCTCCTGTTCGCAGTTCATTTTCTCCTTGTCGCCCTCTGGTCTGTGCAGCACCACTGAGCCCTTTTTCCACATATGACAAATCATCGTTTCCTATTCTCAAACCACCATGTTAGAGCACTGAAGCACCTTTCTGTCTAATACTTTTTTTTTTTTAAACCTGGGTGGTGAAAGCTGGCATGTTGACTTGCTACTTCGCATTTTGGAGCTGGGACTTTACGGCCTTGGAGGTGGAGCGAGAGCACACGCGCGCACACACACACACACACACACATCCTCAGAAGGAAAAGAACCTCTCATCTTCTCACCCTCCTCTCCCCGGCTGCAGTAATCGGTGGCGGGTCCTGGCTCAGGGAGATCTTGCGTCAATAAATCGTCATGCGCCGCGACTCCCCGGGCCTGGAACGCAAACAGAGAGGGGCCGTCTGCTACTGGAGGCCTGGTGGAGCTCGTTAAAAACACTCGGAGGCCTGCGCAGTTCCACCAGAATACTGCAATAAAAAAAAAAAAAAAAAAAAAGCAAATGGTGGATTTTGTAGGTGTGCGCTGACCCTTGGCGCCTCCTCTTGTCTTATCCGAGATGCTGTAGTTGCGGCTGGCTGACATTCAAGCTGAGTTTTTCTTCCCTGCTTGTGTGTGTGTTCCCAAAGTGAGGCAAAAGAAAACTCTTCTCCCTTGTGAGTTTTGTCATAGATATCTGAATTTCCCTTTGGATCTTTTTTTTTTTTCTTTTCCTTCTTCTTTTTCATTTTTGGCCCATTCTCCTGTTCCCGTTCCATCTTCTGAATATATTTTATTTACTCCATTTGCATACGCCTGCTCATACATTTCTCTGTCTTCAAATTAACTCTCACACACACACACACACACACACACACACACACACACACACACACACACACACACACACACACACACACACACACACACACACACACACACACACACACACACACACCAGAAAGAGCAGAGTCTGTTTTTTAAAGTAGCTGGGTGGTGTGTGGGGGATTACAGTTGTCACTCACTTGTCTGAGCAGTGCAGTGGAGTACAGAGTACACCGAGCTGCCACCCGTCATATTTTATTTATTTTAAGATAGCCACATGAACTCCCGGCATATCTCTACCCGTTCATTTCATTCTGCATTAATTCTGTCAACTCTTTTAATTTTAGCACAACTGTAAAGAAAATATGACAACAAGAGAATCACACCTCCTCACTTTCTTTTTTTTCCGGTCCGCCGATCCGTGGCAGATGGTTGTGAATAATTCACGACAAGATTTTTGGGGATGACCGCAGCCATGTGTAGATTTTATTCTGTATCATGGAGGAGGAGAGACGGGGCTGAGTGTAAACAGCTTATAAGGTTGATGTTTGTTGTGTGATTGAAGCGTCTTTGGTCAATTTGATTTAATTTAACTTTTTATTCTGAATCCTTTTGTCACCTCTGATTCCAAAAGCAATGCTGATTGGACTCAGTCACTTAGGCCGTTGTTTCAGAAAGGTTTTGCGTTTCTTGCCGGCCACTGCAGGCTCTTCTTCTCTGTTTTTATCATCTGTTCATATTAATTCCTCTTCTCAAAATCGGGAAGTGCTACCTCCGTTTCTGCTTGCCATCTCAGAGTGTGGTGATGTGATACATTTGAGGAGGTTCTTGTCGTATTGGGGATTATTTCCATTCTGGGTCAGGTTTCCTTTCACCTTCATTTAAGCCTCAATATTCCACACAGATGGAATGAAAGGCAGCTGAGGTGCACTTTAGGCAGTCACTTCTCCAATAGCAGTCTTTTTAAAGTTCTTCTTCTCGCCCTTTCCTGCCTTCTGTCACTCTAATTTCTGTATCTGTTTTATCCCCCCCCCCCCTTCCTTTTCCGGCACCCAGTTTTAATCAGTCGCGGTAATAAGGACTCTCAGTGGGAGCTATCAAAAGCCTGCAGTGGTGGATTAGAGACGACCGGCTAGTGTCTGGGCTGGGCCACTGGAAAGTGGAGCGTAATCTTCAAAAAGGGAGAGCTTAACACCTGCCGGTCCGCGCTGATGGAGCCTCATTTGCGGAGGCCGCCGTTGCAAGGAAGAGGCTGGCGGTGTTAATTGACGCTTTTAGTTGGGAACGTTTTGAAAGTTGTCAGGAGATGACTGAAGTCCACCAAGGCGAGAGGCGAAACGAAGTGGAGAGGAGCTTATTGAGGAGGAGTTATTAAGAAAAAAGTGACGGCGCTCGCTGGATGTGCGCGCGGGGAGGCTCGCCGCCGCCGCCGCTATCTAGTGATTTGCCCAAAAGGAGCTGGAGGGGCACAATGGCGCTCTCTGCTATCTGCGCTCGGTGGCTGTTATTGTTATTTCTCCTTGGCTCTGCAGAATATTTCCGTGCGTCGAGATGGATCAGAAGGAGAGCTGAACCCGACTAAACAGAGGAGGCTTTTTGGGAGGACAATGGAAGCTGCTGTGGATAAATTAGATTACTGCTTCATTATTGTCTTCCTCTCCACAGTTTTCCAGAATATTCCATTCGCCTAATCTCATTGTCAGATGAAACAAGTGTGCAATGTGGCCCTGGGAAGAATTTATTAAGCATTCAAAGCTTTGCTTCTTGCAGGAAGAGAGGCTCAGAATTAAATTATGGGTTTTTGTGCTCAAACTGCGATGCAGTTTTGTTTCTAATAAACAAAGATGATTACATAATTAGATAAAGCTTTTATGGCTGCTTTGGCAGCTAAATTAGAGAGTTTAACAATAACTTACCTTTTTGTTTCTTCCTTCTTCCTTGTTGATGCAGACTTAGCTTCTGCACAAACACTGTTGCTTGGTGGGAGAACATGTAATTAAAGCTCAGTGGGTTTTTACAGGGGTTGATCTTGTAATAGAGGCCAAAGATAGAAATTCTGCTCTCGCATTGAGCTGACACAGGACAGAGATGGAGCCATTAACATGTGACGCTTCCACACAGCTGTCGGAACAGCCCAGATGTCCAGTCTGCCATGGATAGGGAGATTAAGAATCCCCAAGACCTCAAAGATTAACCTCTGAGGATTCACATCTGCTGTGGAGCTTACAGCACAGTGAGTGTTCGAAGGTCCCATCACCCGCCCAGGGTCTCTGCCCGGCGAGCAACTCCACCACAGCGAGGAGGAGAAACCAGCCCCGCTCTTGGTTCTCATGTGTCGGGGCGGTCCGGGTTCAAAGGGGGACAGCGGGGAGGAGGGAGGCGGGTCAGGTGGGTCCCTGAGGATGTAATCCTCCAGCTTCTATGAACAAAACAAAATCAAAAGTTCCCAGCAGTTACACAATCCCTGTTAGGAAGGGCTCAGTGCACCCTGGGTCTCCCAGGGCAGAATGAACTTTTCCAGGCACTAATCCGAGGATAAGCCCCAAAACAGAGGCCTTCGAGCTCCGCTGTGTGCCGCACTGTGCTAAAAATGCATGAAATGCCCCAGCGAGCCGCGGACGGTGATTGGCTTCGCCGGCAGGTTCGTACTCGCCGCGCCGCAGCAGTGATTCCAGGATGCAGACCGTGGCCGCCAGGAGAGCTGTTTAAATTCAGAAAATGTATCTTTCGGCCTTTATGTTCTCAGAAAGAGTTGTTGGCTCTTCAGACTGACACGTTTTCATGGATCTTTAATCAATTATGAATGATTCACCAAGCCTCCTCCACATAACACAGCATACAGCAGGAATACACAAAGATCTCAGCTCTCACTCTTTAGGTCTGTATGTAGATGTAATGCTGCTGGCCTTTAATAAATAGTACTTTCAGACATTTCTGCACATTACAAAGGAATCATTTTTATTTATTTATTTTTTTTACAGAATTTTCCTTTCATAGCACCGTGACCCAAACTGGGATATCAGCACCTCACTGCTAGCATGTTAGCATTAGCATTTGCATGCTATCACCTGCAAAGTGTAAAAATGATAGTTTTTGGACATTTCACTGTATTTTGCAGGAAATATCATGAAAATTGCCTTTATGCTGAGGTTGTAGTTTAAACATTTAAGGGTATGAATTTGTATATAAAAGTCATAGCCTACTATTTATCCAGTCCGACCCAGTCAAGATGACATTGGACCACATGTGGCCCCTGAAATAAAACGACTACTGATTTAAGAGCTCTACCTTGTCAGGCATGGATTTATCAAGCATTTCAGCAGCAAACCTATTTTCCACTTTTTATATTTTATATTCTCTCCTCTTGTAACGTTCAAGCAGTCCATCTCACAGTAGCAGTTAAATCTCTGAAGCTCTTACATAGGTTGGTTGGTTGGCCTTGTGTTTGGGCTGCACAATATCAGGTGAACGTGCAATCTGCAATCATCTTGTCGTAGCATGTTGCAATTCAGTTGGTCCCTATTTTACACCAGTTGTGCATCCCCGCCTCGCGGTTTTGCATTTGGTGAATTTCATGTCATTAGTCCTTCTTTGCAAATTCACCCATGATTAAAATTGCCAAGTCTGAGATTTGCCAAGTCGGGTAATGCATTCCAAGTTGAAGGTGTAAAAACTTCAGTTCTGAGTCCTTGAAAATTCACCATAATGAAACAAAAGCCTCTTGCTTCAGCGTCATTTCCATCTCCTTTCCGAACCAACACATACTGCAGCTCTCAGCTGGCAGCAGTTGCATTAAACTCAGGATTGGCAGATTGACTGACACGTTGAACGTCTTTATTGACGTGTCCTCAAACTCTGCTTTTCTTAGCAGAACAGCGTTACCGACAGCATACCAAAACAGCATTTCCATATATGGAATTTCTTTGTGAATTAAGTCAGTTAAAGATATCAAGTCACAACCATTGTGAAGATTTTATTTGGTTTCTATCACATTATTTCTTTTAAATCATAATTTGTGAACAGGAAGAAGGTGTGCTTGGAAAATATTTCCTCCTCCCGACTCCTCAACCACGTGCGCTGCTGACCTGACCTTGGTGAAAGTGGTTGTGTCTTTGTTGCAGGAAGTTGTTTGTGGTTAAAAATCAAACCTGGCGGTCTCGGCTCGGTTGAATCCTGTGTGAAATTTAACTATTAAGTGACACTGTCTGCCTGAGCGCTCCTCTGACAGAGGCTGGTGTTTGTTTCCTCCTCGAGCAGGCGGCAGTGGGGTACTGTGTCACGACTCCAGTGCAGTGGGCGGTTTTGCCTCTGGCCCGGTCAAAAGATTGCATTTGAATCTTCTCTCCACTTGATCCCGACATCCACTCATTGCATTTGCTTAGAATGGAAAGCAATTCATCCCTTTTGAGACTCGACATTTGACATTTTCTAAGCAGCGCAGCAGCACAGGATCCCCTGTGAACCGTTGAAATTTACTCTATAGCGAGAGACTCGTCCAAATTTTCCCCAAGTGGTGTATGACTAAACTTTCCTGAGGTAGTGGAAGACCGTTTTAAACCAGGAGTTTTTTTCTGGTTTTATAAGTCGGTTCCAACTGGGGAAATCAGGGTTGTTTGAGTGAATGTGCTGCGTTCCTCTCCGAGCCTTCCACTCAGCAAGTCTTTTGAACTCCTACCGCTCCACTGGAGCTGCTCTCCTGCCAAGAGCAGACTCCCGTGGCTGCACTTGGCAACTCACATGTGTGAGTGTGTGTGTGCGATTTAAATGCCTTTTTAGAAGGAAAAAAAAAAAAAGAAGAAGCTTGCCCTCTTTGCAAATATCTCTTAAAGAAGAGTTACAGTGATCTCTCAGAATTTCAGGAACACACACAAACCCAGGTTTACATCTCTTTTTGTCTTCAGTGTAATGTAAATGAAGACACATTGATTTTATTGTGCTGTTGAGATATATATTTTTTCGAGTTTATTTTACAGACCAGTCCACTTGTTACTTCCAGTGTAGGAACCCACAAGAGTTTGAGGTTATTATCTCAGTGTTTTGGATAAACAAGCCTGCTATTTTGGATCTGGAGTGATAAACGAGTGGGCGGCTGATGTGCACAGCGCCAAGCTCTTGCTTCAGGTATATTTAGCGGCGCAGAATGAACTGTACAGACCCATCTGGAGTTTTAAACATTTACGATTCAAACCACACAAAGTGGGCTGTACGCTTGTTTTCCGTATCAGTTCTTGAGAGCAGAGCGGTAAATAATAGAGGATGAAACCTAAGCGAGGGACTGAGGTGTTAGATGTGTCACAGTAGATCTTTTGGGCCAGCCTGTGCTCTGATCTTTGGTTAGCAATGAGGTCTTCTGCTTCACAATGGCAGGAAGAGCCAACATCAACGGATCAAACTCATCAATGTTGGAACTTTTCTGATACTTCCTGCCTCATATCCAGAAAAAGGCTGAAGGACGGTGAGCAGCTTTCAGGGTCTGTATTCATAATGAATGTTGAGATCAATCCAGCTTTTGCTCTTGTGGAGGTTTCTATCCCTCCTAAGCTCACCTGAGCACTCCTGCATTACTATTGTCACGACTCAAAGGTCCCTGGGAAACGGTGGTAATGGCTGCTCCTGTGATGCTTTTCGTACACAAACACACCACGTCCACAATTAGTATTGCTTCAGTATTGCCAAAAAACAGGGTAGTATTTATTCATTCTTCTCTAAAACTTCTCAGCATTGGAGTAAGAAGCTAGCATGCTATATTTCAGGGTGACCTGCGTTGCTCTGTTGTGTCGTCATATTTTGAAAACAATTCAAATAAATTTGAAATGACTGCAGTCTGCCACTTTACAGTCTGTCTGAAACAAGAATGTCTCACAAAATATACTTTGTTTTCAATCATTCAGCTCGAAGAAAGTCTGAGCTGCACAATCTGCATCCTTGAGCAGTTGTAATTTGACGCCAGCCTCATGGTCTTGTCACTCTCGAGACCATGAGGCCTCGTTTTCCTTTGTCACAAAGACGCTGTATTTGTATAGAAATGTTTTAAGGCCCAAACAGGAATGTAGTAATAAGTCCTCTCATCCCACAGTGTGATCAACCCTCCTCACACCTGTGTTTGGTGGCTTTTCTCTGTGGGAGTTTGCATGTTCTCCCTGTGCATATGTGAGTTTTCTATGACTTGAGTTTTCATCAAGATGTCTCATCAGAATCTCCAGTGCAGGGAATAACGTTACCAAGCCGCCCACATGAGGAATTCAGCACACCAGAAAACTTGCATTAGAAATTCTTCCGAGATCACCGAGTTCAGTGGAACTCGTCATCAGTCACAACTGCATGAAAGCTAGGCTTGTCGTCCTCCCGCTTTGTAATTTACCAGACTTTTCTTACCACCATTAGCATAATGTATCAGGCTCATTTCTCCGGCTTCCACGCGCAGTGGCCTGTTAGATGAATGGGAGTTCTGCGGCGCGCTGTGCACTTGGTAGCAGCTAGATAAATGAGGCGGTGTGAACGCGCTTGTTGAATAAAAAATATAGCTTGCCGTGACCTGCGATTTTGTAATCTCATCACTAAAATGAATTGTCAGAAAGGCTAGTGCTCTGATGGATTTGCCCTTTCTCTTTCAGCGAGTTGATTCTGTTTGCCGAACGGCTCGGCGGACGGGGTCGTGTGCGCCGCGCCGAGGTGCGCTCGGCTCGAGATGTTACGCAACAATCGGAACGACAGGTTTTCAATTCAGTGGGGGAATAAATGCAGAATTAGTGCAAAAAAATGGAGGTCTGTCAACTTCCCCGCGTCTGTGCTCCTCCCGAAATGTCAGCGGCGGTTAGCTCATGCTAAACTCGCTCCTCTTTGTCAACCTGACTGTGATTCCGCCTTTTGTGTCGGCGTCCATCAGGCTCACTGTCGTTCTCACACGATTGCACCGGGGAGCTAACACTCTAATGAGCATCCGTGCAACGGCAGGCTTGAGTGGCGAGCATTCCCCTCGCATGGAACCGCACGAGGAAGATGCTGACACATCGTGTACTACACGCAAACGCCGGGCCCGCCGTGGGAATGTTTATTTGACCTGACAAAGACGCACTCTGGCAGGGTTGTGTTGGACCGGACAATTAGATGGTTTGTAGCAAACACACTGGGTGCAGAAAGCGACACTTGGACAACGGCGCTCGCCGCAGCATTTGTGGAAGGTAATGTGTTCTCATGACGGATAGACAGACAGGTTAGGAACCAGTTTAACACACAAAACACTTCTAATTTTAAAATCTATAGAAATACTAAATATTGAAAATCAATATGCTGTACAGAGATTTAAAGTGATCCGAAGTGACCTCAAGTGATCTCAACAGGCTGCATGGAAAAACTGCTGAACAGCATAAATTGCACAGAAATCCCACGGATCAGTTCCAATGTGATCGTGACTGCGACCCCCTCTGAGTCGTGCCGTCTGAGGCCAGGGGGACAGAGCCGTTCCTGAGTGTGTTTGTGGAGCAGGTCAGAGGCAGCAGCCTGGAGCTGAACACACTCCTCTGCCTGATCAGAGGGTGCCGAGTCTCATCCAGCATCCAGGATGGAATCTTCTCCAGACTCCAGCTCTGAGCTCAGTTCAGAGTAAATGGACAACATCTTCGGTGCTGTTTAAAAAAAACAAAACAAAAAACAAAATGTTCTGAACCAAAAATGCTAAAACGGCACATTTTCCCTTTAACCATTGTAGTGTGAAAACTCCTTACTTTAGCCTGCAAAAAACGAGAAACGTGTTCCTTCCGTATGTTGCGAGAAAACAATGTCAGTTGTTTGAAGCAGCCTGTTCTTGACACATCAGTGCACATAGCTTTTTTTCTCCTGTGATGTCCGATTACTTTTGGGTCATAGGTGAGAAATCTGGAATGTTTATAAAACGGAACATGCCCCCTACTGGCAGAGTGCAGCACCACTGATGACCTTTCCAGGCAGATTCCAGACCGAAGTCGCAGAAAAAAGTCGAACGTGTGACGGTAACTTGAAGACAAGAAAAGAAGGAAGTTGAAGATATTTACTTTGAAGTGATTGTTATAAAGAGACACTAAGGAATAGGTGCTCCTGTTTCTTTATCTCAACTCTCAGTGGAAGAAGTTTGTGATGCCAACCACCAGGAAATACGACCTGCATTGTCTCATGATGTTCAAATCTTATGAAAAGCAAACATTTACTTAAAAATGGAGACACCTGACTGACTGTGGACAGACTGGCTGCTGCAGCTTCAGCCACGTGTGTGTAGCCTCAATATCCACAATGCTCTCCTGCGCGCTTCTCAGACATCAACAATAGTAGGAAAAAAAAACCACGTTGGTCCAAAGGATTATTAATTAACGGGCTTTGAGAAGGGGGACCATTAATGCTTTTCATCTATTTTCGGACACTATTAATAGCCACCAGTTATCTGTGCGCCCCAGTGTTTTCCTCCCTCTCAAATGTATTTTATTTAGAGAACAGAGGACATTTTGTTGCAGATCTAATGGGGCCCCCTGTCCCCTTTTGTCCGCACCAGACGCTCAGTAGCCTCATGCCAAAACACAAATAAACAAACTGCATCAGAGTGCAAACTCGGCTGTGCGATCCCCCGCCGCCTGTGTGATGCTCGTTCTCCA
The DNA here is from genome assembly GCF_902148845.1 of Salarias fasciatus. Classification (NCBI taxonomy): domain Eukaryota; kingdom Metazoa; phylum Chordata; class Actinopteri; order Blenniiformes; family Blenniidae; genus Salarias; species Salarias fasciatus. Next base: position 14,578,938 of record NC_043760.1, read on the forward strand.
CCACAGAGGGGATTACTCTGGCATTAAAGTTAATTTCCAAGTTTGTTCTCAAGTAGCGCAAGCAAAAACGGGTCCAGGAGAATTCTAGCTGCTGCCAACCAGGATAACAAGAGGCTCCCATTTCAATATTTATGGTTGTTTATAGCTGGTGAAGGTTTGCTTTGTGCTCCTCGTGCACTATACAGCACTAGACCTACAGATGAGAATCAAAGCAGTCGACTTCATTGAGTCGACTCAATGAAGTTAATTCCTCTAATAACATCCACGATGATCGAAGACGGCTCCTAGATTACAACGCATTCGTCACAATGTTATTCAGATGTAGGAGATGTCGTTTAAGGCAAGATTGCAGACTGTAACGCAAATCTAAGACCAGGTCCAGGTTTGCTAATTTAACAGGAATAATTAAAGGAATTGAAATTACGCCTTCGATTTTGACGGATAATTTTGATTATTTCTCACATAAATAAAATGCGTTTGCAAGTAATTAATGATGAAATCACTTTGAGGTGTAAAACTGTCCAAAATAACTACTCCAGAATTTGTATGTAACAAAATACAATTTCATTTGATGCCTCAGTCGCCAAAACTCCTTATAAACGGATTGCAAATGTCTCATATAAACACCGAAGTGGATCCGATTCACTCGGATCGGATTGTGAGAGCTATTCTACACCGACTGATAATCCGCTCGATGCCTCATCTAAGCAGCTGAAGACAGCGGCTCGCGTAATATGAGCAGGTTGTTCATTCTGCAGTTGGGAGGAAGTAGGAAAGACAAAACCTAATCAAGCTGAAAGATCAGAACCGGAATGCTGGGAGAGAAAGACCTTTTTATGCATGTCACACTTACTGTATATTCCATTTAAACTGGGGCTGATGTATACAAGGATTGAACATGGATCGCTTCATTTAGTGTTCAGAAGCTGTCCGTTTTCACGTTGACAAGATCTCAGTCTTTCAATAAATTCTAGAATTGGTTCCAGTCTTTTAATTTGCTACCTTTTATCATTCAAGCTAAACCGGCGTGACTCCCATCACTTTATTTAATGTATCTTCTCAGTACCGTAATTTGGGGTCAGTTAATTGATGCCACAGTAAAAACCCCTTTAGGTCCAGGGATTTAGAAGCAGCAGCAGAACCCAACCATTCGTATCGTGGCTGCAGAAGCAGACGACCCTCCAGCTCAAAGGTCAAGCTGCACGTAGTCCTCTGCTATTGAAAGCCCTTTTGTTAAAGCGACCACAACAAACAAGCAAGCCATTCTCCGCTGTGTGCGAGTGCGCTCATGCTGCATGAAAACAAGCGTGACTATTTTAATTGTAATTAGAGGAGGAAAATTGGTGTAGGGACTGAGCCAATTGTGGGCTTGAACAAACTGCTGCGTGTGTGTGTGTGTGTGTGTGTGTGTGTGTTCGAGACTATACTCTTTGCCCGAGCACAGTTGTATTTCTCCGCGTGTGAATACCGCAGCCGTGATGACTGGCATTTCATGAAGCCTTGCTTTAAAGTGACGCGCCCGGAAGCCTCCGTCATGTCATCCTTAGTCACACTCTTCATGCATTACTTTGTGTGAGACTTCCAGAGGTGGGGGGCGATGCTACTTTTATTTAGTTGCCGGTTCCGTTGAATGACTCACATTCAAACATATTCTTCTCCGGTGCGTCATCTCCGCGTCTAAGAGTCTGCAGCGCACTCAGTGACACTTTTTTATTTTAATATATATTATATATAAGGTCACTGTGTGAGCACCATCATTAAACGGATGGTTTAAAAGTCTTTTTGTTTATTTTTCACCTTTGAAGTGACCAAAGTAAAGACGTATTAAAACTGTTGAAATCATGCTGAGTTAGAAGGTGGGAAACACTCTTTAAAGATCAGATACATCAAATTGTTCTGGAATGTTTTGTAGGTGTTGCTGTGAACAGTTTAACAACAGGAGAACATTTAAGATGCCGGTTATATAAGGCTGTTTTTGTATCGGTGCTTCACACTATAAGCAACAAGAAAACTTGGCATTTTTGCTACTAACAACTCAGCCCTTCCAAAGAAAACGCATGGAGGATGAGTGAGAACTTGGAAATGTCTGAGAAAGAACGTTTAAGCCAGGAGTGTCAATCATAAACATAAAGCAGTTTTTATTTTATTAGATATTCATTTTTGTTTTGAATATTGTAACATACTTTGTGTTGTTTTTTGGGATATGAAAAGTGCGTATCAAATAAAGATTGATTGAAGAGGCTCTAATCGGGTCCACAAAACCACCAAGCAAATTGTAAGAATTCCAAATAAATCAATGATCTTTTTTTTTTTTTTTTTTTTTTTTTTTTTTTTTAATGCATTGGCTATAGAAGGTTTTGTTTTTTGACATTTCATTGTATTTTTGCACCAGACGTTTCCATTAAAATGAGCTTTATGTTGAGTCTTTTTCAGGTAGTAATTATCAAGGTTAAAGAGAAGGACAGAATTTTTAACAGTGACTTTTGTTTAATTGATATGAGAAGAGTGACTGGAATCATACGTACTCGCTATACCACAGTGCTGCCGAAGAGTGCTTCATTTCTTGGATGTATTTTAGTCATAAACTCAAAGAAAGCCCAATGCTTAACATTGAATTCTATAAACCAGCTTTAAAGCAACATCATAGCAATGAAAATTAAAAGACAGAATATATTCTGTGATTCACCAAAAGACATTTTCTGCTCCGTTGAAAAATAGAAATAAAACCATCACTGTTATTATTTCACCTGAACAAACCTCGTCACACTGCTGCCTTTTCCTGGAACGCAGCTCTTCTCATAATCAACCAGCATTCAAAATACCCTGTGATATAAATTTTAGGTCACACCGCTCTGCCTCACGCTGAATGCGCTCCTAAAGGTGTTTAAAACTCTGTTTGTGTCTCTAAGGGATTATCCACGCTTCCCCTTTACCGCAGACAAAGCTTGATCTTACTCCGCTCCCCCCCACCCCTCCCCACATCCCCGCATTTTGCTTCAGTCAAACGATTTATGTCTAATTACCGGGTATAAGCTCTGCACTTCCTCTGAAAGGCTCCATATTAGAAACCAAATCTTATAATTAACCCATCCTCTCACATGAAAGTAATGGCAGTGCTCTGCCTTGTCAGAGGCCCGTGTTGACAGTTCTGTCATCTCAGCACAGCCCCCCCCCCAGCGGCGCTGCCTCCCCAAATATGCCAGCAGTTTAAGGAAAGATGAGCTGGCTAATGGACTGCTTACCAGTGGAGAGGGGCAATGAGATTGACCTTGAAGGTTTTTTGTTTGGCGAAGTTGCAGAGAGAGAGAGAGAGAGAGAGAGAATGAGCGAGCGAGCGCATCCTCTAAATCGGTCAGGGAATGTGATCCTGGCTAAGCCGCGGATTGAACAAATATCTGTTCATTTTAGATAAATTACACTTTAAGTGCCGTCGAGTGTGTGCAAACATTCAGAATGTTATTGTTTCATCGTTAATATGGAATCAGTCACTCTGTAAAGAATGAGCAGATTTATTGTTCCTCTCAGGATCCCATTTCATGCAATAACACTCCAGTCCTTATTCAGATGAGGTGGGAGTGTGTGAGCGCTTATGGGTTATATATAATATTAGAAAGTTATGTTGTCTGCATAAGCGTGGATAATTGGGTTTAGATTAGGATCTGGTAACACCTCTGTCGGTCTCACCCTGACCATTTGGGGGAGACGCTGATCACATTGCTCCACATGGCGTGCGATCACTGACGTTTTCATTGTTGTGTGAATGGAAAGTTGTTTTAGATTGCTCTGTAAAGGTAAAAATGGAAGTTGAGACTTGTAACTCATCACTTGACACTTCATTGTGGTCATTGCCGTCTAAACTTTTTTTTAAAAATGATGTTTTTTTCACTCGTCCAGAGCCACGGATGTGACGGACAGTGCGGCGTGTCAGATGGCCGATACGTTTCTAACAATTTTTTATGAGGTGATTTTCTTGAGTCCGGAACAAACTGTGTGAAACTTGGCCGTCCTTCGGTTTGTTGCCTCTGATAACTGATCTCGGGGAGTTTTCGGCAGTGGATTAGTGTTGCTGGAGGAGCTTGTTGACATCAGATGGCATGGGAACTTCGAATCCACACACAAGGCTCAGCGCAGGAGCTCAAGGCAAACCTGCACCGGGCACGTAGAGAGGGGGAGAAAAACAAATAAACTAAGCCCACAGTAAGTATCCGCACAGTTGGCCTGTTCCCATGGACATTTGGTGAAGGAAGGGAAGACTTGATCAGAAATGTCCCAGCTATTTGTAACAATGTGAATGGATTTGTTAAAAAGCCATCGAGCCATTTTTTAAGTTGGATAATTATTGAGTTCTGAAATTATAAGATTAAATTGTTTTTTTTTACATGTTTATTTGCGCCGCACCATACACTCATTCTGTTCTATACCTCCTGGTTATCTTCAAGCACAATGTGCGATCAGGTGATTGAGCAAAGAGGGCACTTTGTAACAGAAACACTGAAGGTAAGTGACAGATCCCAGTATGAAGAATAATAATAATCATAATCATAATGACAGCACAATCCACTCTGCATCAGATTGCTCTGTAATCCCACAGTAAACTCTTGCTAAAACCTGAGTGAGTCAGTATTATTACAGATAATCCCCTGGTCTGGTTTATGTGACGTAGAGCTGAACTACACATACAGAGGCACGTACACTCGCTATACACACACACTATACACACACACACACACTAGCACAAGCCGATTGCATTCCAGCTATTGTCTCACTTTCAGCAGACACAGATCACAGCGCAAAGCAGATGGCTGATGTACATATTTTTTTTTTTCCTTTATCAGATTGTCGGTCTTATTGGTACAGCGCTCATAAGGTTGTCATCAGCTAAATGCAGGCCCTATATTCACTTTGCACTTAACGAAATCAGGTCATTACACGTGGATTTACAGCGACGGAGTCAGAGTTCGCAACAGAGGGTTTGAAAGAGGGAGACGCCCCCCAACCCAGCCGCATTGAGGTGGAGGGTATTTATGAGCTTAAAATAGCCCTGGGCGGAGCGTTGTGGTGATGAGAATGTGATGCACAGTGGTGCAGTGGTTAGCACTTTCACACCTTGTTTATATTTTGGGCATATCTGTGTTGAGTTTGCATATTCTCTCTGTGCGTGTGTTTTTTTTTTTACCCTGCCTGCTGGATTGTGCGTGAGTGAATTATGAAGTAAGTTAGGTAAATGGATAGTAGTTGCAAAACGCATTGATATTAGAGTAGGTTTGTGATTTTCTTCAAAGTTCTTGAGGTTTGGTTCCAAAAGAAAAATCGTGATTCGAAATGCATGTAGAAAATCAGCCTGATTCACGCCACACTTACCTCTGCCAGAATCATAAAGCTTTGCGTTTCTAGCATTGGTAGGGATTTGATGAATGTACATTTAGAAGTCAGTGGGCCAATCTTTTATTTATTTTTTTTTACACAATTTAAACAGAAAATCAGTTGAAATTAATAAAGAACAGTGTCTGAAAAAAAAAGCATTTGAAGCCTCAACTAAACATTTTCTCAGCAGGAATAAAATCGTAAAAGTCCATTTGATTACAGCGGAACAAATGGTTGAAACAATGAGAAAATGAATTATTTGGAATGTAATGATTAGCAGAGAATGTGTGTTTGTGAGTGTGTGCAAAGGGGGTTAATATACTGCAGGGAGCTTTGAGCAGTCCTAGAAATGCATCGTCATGATATAAACACTATTACAGTATAGACAATAAAACATGAGGGAAAAATTATGAAAGAATAGCAGGTAAAAAAAAGTTATCTTTTGTTATATCTTATGGAGTCACAGAAATTTCTTTATTAGTAGTCATATCAGTATTCAGAGCGACACAGACATTTCAGAAAAGTTGTGTTTTCCTCTGTTTACACTGAGATGTAGTCAGAGCGTTTTCAATTTTTTTATTGGCTCCGATAGCTGTTGTGTGACCAGTGTAAACGGAGCTTTCATTAGTTAAAGTAATCCAGCACCTCTCCATCAACATGTCTTGAAAAACTTTGCTTTAGAACACTTTAAATTTGTTAAATAGTTTTCCTCAGTCCGGCTGCTGCCAGCACGCACACAAACATGGGAAAGCCAGATGCTTGAACTGGGGTTCCCGTGCTCATCCCCTGCTTGCTTATTAAGCAAGCAAAAAGTAGAAGAAGGGGAAAAAAAAAAATAAAAAGAACCTCCCCTCTTTCCCTGCTAGCACCCAGGTCCAGGAGGCGTGCCAAAAGCAGCCTAACACTAAACATTCACAGCTCCGGGGAAGAGAAAGCAAACTCTGGGAAGGTACAGGATTGACGTCAGAGAGAGCCACATGTAAGAAATTCCTTCCTAATTACTGGGAATGCTCTGGATTATTGTATAAAAAAAAAAAAAAAAAAGTTCCAGTCCATATTCATCTCTTAATAGGTGTCTCTTTGTTTGGTAGTTTGCTCGACCTTTCAGTGGAGTAATGACTCTCTCAGCCTTCTCTAATAAAGTAACTTCCTCTGTTCCAACTCTCTTTTTTCCCCCTCTCTTTTCTCACCCTGGATCCACTTTCATCCTCTGCTTCCCTCTCTCTTTCCCCCACCTTCACCCCCTCCTGCTGCAGATCCTCCTTCCTTCCTTCCTCTTCAACTCCAGCTTACAACATTGGGGTAGATGATTTAAAATGACCAGACGACGCTCTACGCCCACCTCGCCTGCCTTTTTTTCCCCCCCTCCTCTCTTCCTCCCTTGCGTTTGGATTATTCCTGCTGACCTTCCTCGCTCCTCTTCCTCCTCCCAGCAGCACGGCCGTCTCGGACGTGACTCGACTAGTCCGCCTTGCTCTTTATTGCCGTTATAGATATTAACAGATAAACCCGTTCATAAAGCTTTTGTAGTAGTAATAAGCTGTGGCTTTGACAGCGTTGTTGTAACTGATGCAGATTTACCTTTAATAATTTTTTTTAATTGTATATGAATTTGAATTTCTCCTGGTTGCTAAGTTTTGAGCTTTATTTCGAGGTGGAAGGCGATTGGCTGAAATGTGTGCAGGGCGAGTTAATTTAGCAGAAAGGACTGCGGTGGTGAGTTGAGTGGGTTTCACACACACAGGGAGGATTTGTGCTGAAAATGGAGACGGGAGGGAACTCGCGGATTTATGGGGGCTCCCATATCGACCCAAGGAATGCCTTTGAAGCTCTTTCTTCCTCCCTGTGGAAGCATTTTATTAGAGAGGGACAGCGACTGATCGGTCATATTTTGCTGGACAAAGAGACAGATGTTGGGATCGAAATGGACTCAGCAGACAAGGGGGAGGGTGAAGGAGGCCAAAAGCTGCAAACCTGTCGATACCTTTCCACTCCATCCAGCCTGGCCATGTGACACCTGTGAGCAGCGGCCTCAGGCCCCCTAATGCTATTGACATATCGTTGGCTCTCACCACTTCACTGGCCACGGCACACACATTATTCTTGGGGGACGCGGAGTGTGTCAGGCAGGCCTCTCAGTCGACCCCTTAACCCTGCTCTCCTGACAAAGGCACCTGAGGCTCCGGGGCAGCGCAGCAGGTCCGTCCATTCAGCTTCCATAGTCAGACTCACTTGCATCAGTTATCTGTACCGTATCTCGGTGTTCTGATTTTGACTGAATTATCTGATCACATCTGAAGTATTTGTTTATGTGGAAGTTTGTGTTCTAAATTTACATTCAGTCAAATCATTGCATGTGGTCATGCATGATTCAGTGGATAATGTTATGGCTGCTGTTCTATTTTAAAGTCGAATTGGACTTTTTAAGCGTCATATATTCTACCCCTATTTAGCAGAGGAGAACATTGTCTGCTGGAATAATTAACGCAGACTTTGTGGATGTTTTGTGTTGCTGTCTATCCCTCTGTTCAAACACCTACCAGCACTGATAGTAATGCTGGATTTTGTTAGATTTGCTGATGTAACAACAAGAGATGCTTCCAGATTGTCCATCTCGACCTTGACAGCTTGTGCAATTATTGCTTTAAAGGAAACTATTAAAGGTGTAATACACGATTTTGATTTCCGGGTGGATCACCTAAATAATTGGTGGGTCCGTTTGTCAATCATTCTGACGAGCTGCTGTCGTAAGGCGGTTCTACGTGCTTGCGCCCAATCAGCTTCTCCCTTTTGCGCATGCGCATTCAGAGTGTTTATGTAGCCGGTGAGCTTCTGAGCTAGTACTTACCGATGGCGAGTCTGACATAATGAAACTGTAACTGTTTCGGAAAAAAAGCTTTATTTATGAGCGAGGCGGATCGCAGAAACTGTAAACAGAGCCGTGCACGCCGGAGAAGAGGAGATCGCGCTCGTACACTTCCGCGTTTCCTGGGAGAAGCAGGAGAGCCGGGCGGATGGTCTGGCGCATGCGCGTTGTTCAAAAAGTGAGTAACAGACGTGGGGCTTCGTCTTTTCGAGAAAATCGTGTATTAGACCTTTAACTATACAGTTTCTTACAGTAATTTTGAAGCTATTTAGTAGTGCAAAAAAAAAAAAAAAAAAAAGTCTGTTGGGTTGTCCTGTCAACACAAGTCCATGGAAGAATGGCGGTGCTATCGCTTTCACTGCGCCTGCCAAGCCACACACGTAGCCTATAGAGAGAGGTACTAATCACAGGCCTCGACAACATGCACACAAATACACACACACACACACTCTCACAGGACACACGCACAAAATTAATGTGATTCAACGTGACTGGACATGTTGGGAATCACACCCATATTCCGGGCCTCACCGCTCAGCTCAATACAGTTCTTGTGAAAACAGGCTGCGAATCACAAAAGGTGTTATTAACTCCAGTGGTTACAGGCTGCTGGTGAAGCTACCCCGTCATGGCCGGTGTCTGTCCGCCTCACTCTTTGAAATCGACACTCTAGGAGATCAAAACACGCGGGTGTACGGAAGGTGAGAGGATGTGGCGAAAGCAAAGTGTGACGGATTTAGAGATTGGACAAAGCAAACACTTGGATTGGTTCTGTATGAACTTTATGTCGTCGTCACACTGGCCTCGCTCACATTTAAAACCAGCGTTGTTTACAAACAACAAATATGCTCAAGACAACATTCCTCACTCTCACCATGAATAAGAAATTGAGATTTCCTCGAGTATTCAGGCACTAAAAGCAACATTTTTGAGTCTACATATCGAGAGAACATCCATAAAATGCTTTCAATTTTGTTTTTGTCTCTTGCTACATTTTCTTGATTGTTCAGTGAAGCTGAAGGTCAGCTGAAGATGTCAGTAGTTGGAGTCTTTGTTGTAAAATCAGATGTCAGCAGATCATTTACAGATGTGCTCAGAGCTTTGACAATAGTGTCCATCGTTCTCTGCAGTGGAGAAATGGCCTTGAGTGCTCAACTGTATTGAACTTTATCTGAGTAATGCTACCGAGCACATACTGCAGTACAGAGCCACATTCACCCCAATCTTGTTTTCTTAAAGTTAAATATGAAAATACAGAGAACAGTGTCCTCACCTTCAGGGAAAATCTCCTCCTGTCCTTCTGGTCTGTTTCTCTTTGGACTTCTGTTCCCTCTGAAATCAAACAAAACGTGACCTTTGCCTTGGGGTTTCCATACCTTTGCGTACAGTTGTATATATTGGAATGTTTGTGACCTGTTGTAAGTGGAATCTACCATGTGATGTCCACATGTCTGATGTTATTCCAGAGAGAAAGGCCCTTCTCTCTACCCAGTGACCCCTGCTCTCCCATGCAGATGTCTCAGTTTCTTCCTGTACACTTTCAGGGCCCTTAACAAACACACCGCTCAGATGACACCCGTCTTTGGTGTCACGAGGATCTCTGGTCTCCCCGCGGACCTGCTGGATGCTCCCTGCCTGCTGCCAGACCACATGGCCTCTGCTTGTGAGCGCTCGCTGCGTGGGCACGGAGCGTCGGCGGTCAGACACCGATGGCTCAAAGTTGATCATCAAAAATCCGACTGACAAACTTTCTAGAGATAATGGCAATAATTTACTTCTGTATTTCCTTTAAATGAGAACAGTCTGAAGCCATGTCTTACATGCAGTAATCACAGCATCCTAGCTGAACATAATAAATTGAAATCTATGGGAATCAATTACCTCCATGTATGAAAAATGCAGAAAATAAAACATGTAACTACCCCAAGTGGTCTATTTAATCATTCATCTCAAGTAAATATTTCTCCAGCATATTTTAGGGTTTTTCATTTCTTTCTAATTCATTAATTGGGGACATTACATGGTCACAACTATAACTGCAACCTCCACTGGACTACATCCAGCCTCCCTTCGCTTTGAATAGGACTGTAGCAGTTTCTGTCATTTGACATTTTCACCAAGCTGGCATGCTGTCCAACTCCCGATAAACTTCAAAAAGGTTCTGAAAATCTACCGCACAGGCCAGTGAACTCCTTTCAGGTTACAGTGTCTACCTGTTGTCATTGAAATGTTTGCCGTAGTATTCTGGGCGCTTGGCGGTGGCGTCTGCGTTGCGGCATAAGGTCGCTGCCGTTTTGTGCAAACAACATCTTGTTATGTCATGGATTCTGCACAGATTATTAAAGTGGCATTCCACCATTTTCTAAATATTCACGTGCACATTTTAATACAATATTAAGATTCAATTTTCCAATATCATGAAAAGATTCAATATCTGTGTACTGCAACAGGCCTAGTCTGACATTGTCTAATTCCACAGTGAGACTTGAAGGTTTGTGAGTTCAGGTAAGCCACAGTGCCAGCCACTCGTTGGCCCTCATTTATCAAACTTGCGTAGAAACGAGTGCAGATCTGAGCGCAGGATTCATCGTACGACAGGACCCATGTGAGATTTATGAAACTTTAATATCTGACCGATCTCGGCATACAAATGAGCGGTTGTTAATAAATTTGGCGGCTGAAATTAATCGTCATTAACATGTCACGCCCTTTAATATTCATGGTTTTCATGGATGGTCCACTGAGGTCAAACATCCAGAGGAGAAACCTTATGTAAAAACCAAAACCTTTCCTCTCTGGAAATTGATCCCCTCATGCCTGAGGTAGAGGTAAATAAGGATGAGATATTTGGAAATCTGTACTTTATTGTCATTGAATTGTCATTGAATCACAGGAGGTCAAACATGTCTGTAGAAATACATGATAAAACTTTGGAAAAACTCATTTAGAGAAGATGCTTTAAGTTTACACCCTAAGCATAAACTTTGCCCCAGCATACTTTTTTTTTAACTTGTCACACTCAACAGACACTGCACACTTAAAAAAAGACAATTTTCCTTTTTGTCAGCAGAGCCACACAACGGCCAAACACGCAGCACATCGACAGAGTGGTTTATAAAGGTTCCAAGTGTAAAAATAAAGTGAAAGGCTGTGGTTGGGCCTGTAGGTTAAAAATGCCCAGAGGAAGTGTTGGTTAGTTGGTAAACATGGCCGCAACACCAACAAGTGGTTTGTAGCAATGCAGTGGTGAGAAGTTTATTTCTGGATGCAGTCCTGCATGTCGCAGTGAGAAGAGGTTGAAATCTCTCGATCTGTTGTTCCCTTTCGTTTGTACCCTTGAATTCTAATTTGTCATGCATAAGATTTTTTTTTTTTTGCAAATAAATACTAAAATTTCACCGTCCTGCTCTCTATTTCTCTTTCAGGATACATAATAAAAAGTTTGAGTCAGTCAGAAGTCATTTCTGTCTGGTAAACCAGCCCAGATTATGTAATGTGTTTTCACCGTTTGGAAATGGTTCGAGCTGTCATTGATCTTTTCTCCCACCATTGGCACCCTCCCTCTGGACCGAATTCTGTCTTTTTATGTGCCATATCAGCACATGAACTTACAGAAGCTGAAATCGAGTGTAAGACCCAGCAATGTTTTGAAAATGATTTCCGTTTACACACAAACAGCAGGACAAACTGGGCCTGAATCTGCTCAGACTTCATTAGACATGTGATCAGATGCTTATTTGTCTTTAATCAAACAAAAATGGGTTTGTGTTCAACCACTGGTTGTTTTATCTGTGGTCATAATAGGGGCTTAAAAGGTTTATCTACATTTTTTGTCATCATTCTCATTAACTCGTCTTTTCAACAGCTGTAAAATGAAAAAAAAAACCTCTTTCACTGTCACTCAGAATGAACTGATATGACTTTCTAGCAACAGCTTTTAAACGTCTTTAAAAAAAAATGTTTTCAGTCGTTGGACACGTTGACTTTTTTTTTTTCTTACTTGATTTAATTACATTTCGAAAGCTCAAGTGTTTCCTTCTTTTTTGTGAACCGAGTATCTCAAGAAAGCCTTGAGGAAATGTTTTTGTGTTTTTCACAAACGTTCTCAGGCACTTCAGGATAAAGTCCTCAGGTTTTGATGGTGAAAGGTCGTCACGGCCTCGTATTTCTCCCACAATTACGCACGATCCTGCTCAGAAAAGCCTGCACTTGATAGATTGTATTACATTCTTACGAGCCTTTTGTTACATATGCAATGTGAGCATGGACAGACAATATCAAACGGCTACTTCAGTTGTTGGCAGACACATTCATTTGCGAAGCAGTATTTCTCATTCTCCTTCTGTTTCCAGTGGAACAAAAGGACAGTATATATGAAGCTGCCATATGACCACGTGAACTTGATGTAACTAGTATCTTCATACTAACTGCTTACTGTGTGTGTGTGAAAAACAACCAACTAAAGATTCTTCTTGCAACTCGATCGAGGAAAGGAATTTATTTCAGGCAATATCAAATTTCACTACAGTGGTTTATCTTTTCAGAATGTTGAAGTTGTGGTCATTTAGGTTTGTCTTTTTCAGGGGACAGCTTAAATTGCTCAAGGCAACACAGAATTAGCTTCCTTTTAGCTCGAACCATTTCAGCGCTTATTGTGATGCTCATAATACAGTGAGATTTTTTTTTTAAGCTTGCTATGAACTAATGTGGTGAAAAGAACATTTCTAACACTTCTCTTCACTTTCCATGAGGAAAATCGGATGAAGAAATAGACTATTGTCTCTGCTAAATACAGAAATTGCAAGTTTACCCAGAGATGAAGTAGTTTTTTTTTTCAGTTTCGTGATGGATATCTCAATTTGGAATGAGTCTCTTCATATGTTGGACGCTCGGCAGATAATCTCGTGGTTTAGAGTGTTGGTGACAGGTTGGCGTTGCTGGCACCCTTTCCGGCTGGCTCCGAGTTTGCTTGTAGCAGAAGGGCAATTTTGGTGGAGCCTCAGCAGACAGGATGGCATAGTTGGCAGAGCGGAGGGTGGCAGAGCTCTGACGCCGGTATCGGGGGCTCGGAATACACCAGACTCGAGTTGTAGAGGACTAGACAGGTTGGCATCGGCCGGCGCGCTGTCGCGATGACTGCTGGTCAGGTGTTGCAGGAGAAAGTGGCCCCAATCGAGACAAGTTAGCACTTTTTCCAGTCTTTCAGGGAAAGTGCGTCATCATTTTTGACATACTTGTTTTGTGTTGCTTAATGCTTCCCACTGTTTGTGTATTATTCTCATATCTGTCGTTGCATTGTTGAGAGGTTCTCCTTAGCTCTGTATGCCCGGGTGTGTATCCACTGAAGCAGCACTCCTGCTTCCTGCTAGCCTGCGAGCCAACTTGTCGCCTTGCCAGCCATCGGTAACTTGGCGCTGCCCCTCTTCCTTTTCCATGTGGTGATCACGTATGTCTATCCACAAGGAAGTCTGTCGACATATCCCGGCTTTTAAAAGTGGGATGTGACACGTGGGGGGGGGGGAGGCAAATCGCTTTCCTCTCATACTTTTTAACATCTATAATCACTTTCACTGGCCACAGGTATCGTGCTGTATGTGATGAGGGAATAGCGTGGATCGCATGGTGCTCTTCACTGAAGCAGGAACATGACAACAACCTGCAGGACTTAAGTACACTCATAATAACATATTAGCATGTAAAGAAACCTCTTGGTGTGGTTTAATTTCTCAATGGGATCTGCATGCTCCTCTTCAGCGCCGCTCTCTCCATCTCCACACAGCCCAGAGTGAAGGCCCGGACCACAGGGGTCCTCTGGAAGTGGCTGCGAACCTCTCCGTCTCGTCTCTCTTTAGCCCCATCACCGCGGATACTGGTCGGACTGTGGAGAGGGCGGCCATTCAGCTGAACGCTGAGACAACAGGGATATAATTTGGGCCGTGGGGCTGAGAACATGAACCGTACTGCTGCTCTCTACTCGGTTGTCTTCTCTAGTGGAGTTTACACCTGACCTCTCTGTTTTTCTGGGGCTTCAGTGAGAGTGTGGTCTAATTTTATCCTGCTTTCAATGTGCCAGTGTTCTATAATACAGCTCAGACTAGTGTCTTCATAGGTAATTCTTCTTATTCATCAACAGGAAGGGGTTTGATTGGCAAAGAAGAAAGTAATCCCAAACATACAGCATGTTTTTAACAAGAAGTACTTTCAGTGTAAAGAAGAACAAGGGGTCCTGGAAGTGGAGCTGTTGCCCACATAGAGCCCTGATCTTGGCATAATAAAGTCTGTGTGGGTTTCCATGAAGAGACAAAATAATCTGAACCAGGCTACATCTACAACAGATCTGTGCTCAGTTCTCCTCAAACAACCTCTGTGCACGCTCCCTCAAGAACTGAGTGCTGAGAAGAATTGATGCTGCTTTGAAGATCACTCCATGAACTGACTCCTCCCAACATGTTTCACTTTGTAATTGCAGGAACTTGATGAAAATAAACAAGAAACAGTCTTGCAGGTCTTCCACACCATCTGAAACCTCTGACCTCTGACCTTTCCTCTTTGTTCGTCCATAAGATGAACAGCAGACTCTGGAGAACAATAGAAGCTCACTTGTTGCTGCTGCTGCTTGATTTTTTTCTTCCCCTGGATCCTGATCTTATTAATGATACTAACCTCAGGTGTCGCCATGTTATGTTTACATTGCGCACTAATTAAGTTGCCGCTCTGCTTGTTGTCCAGGGACTGCTTGGCGTTTGTCAGCTGCCGTGCAGTGAAACGCATCAACAGTCAGCAACTGGCACTGAGACTGCTCCACTTTGGTGGCTAATATGTGTCTTCTGAGACTAAAACATCCTGGCTGCTCAGATTTTATTAAAAAAAAAAAAAAGAAGAAGAAGAAGAAGACTGTTTGAGCTGTGAGTCCGTCTCTGTGGATCTTTGTATGTTTGTTTGCTCTGGTTCCCATGGCGATTTCCTCTCATCACACTGTGTCAAGGCAGAGAGCACTTGACCCGTCTTCCTGCTCAGGCGCTGAAGGTCACTGTGGACAAGCCATAAAGCTGCCTGGTTACCACGAGACAAGTTTACTGCACACACGCCGAGAAATGCACACACTGGTGTGCACTCGCCACACTCGACTGAACCGTTAGTGGGAGGGATTTCTAGCATTTCCACACAATAGCAAGTTATTTCACAGCAAAGCAGCAGATAGTCGTGGACATTAAATCCGGATCCTGGAGGACCGTTGTCCTGCATGTTTTCAGGTTTTCTGAACTGTTCTCTTGAGAACAAGTAAGCAAACTGGATCACTGCAGAAAACAGGGCAAGAAATTGGTTTGTTCAACCGTAGTGGGGCCAGCAGTCACTGGAATAATCTAATCAGCTGATCAAATGATTTTTGTTTTTTTACACCTAGTCACAGCTTATGTTTCTATTCAAGGAGACAGAATTGTGAAAAGATACGTCAGCAACCTCAAGTGTCCTAAATTTACCATCCATCCATGTGTCCGTTGATCCATTCTTCTGTCCATTCATCTGTGCTTCCGTTTGTTTATCCTGCTGTCCATCCATCCATCCATCCATCCATCCATCCATTCATCATCCATCCATCAGAAGTAGTAATTCTGTGTTTTTGTCATGAACAGTTGCGTTCATTCCCACACTGAGGGGACTGAAGGGCGGCGTTATACAGGACTGTCTCAGAAAATTAGAATATTGTGATAAAGTTCTTTATTTTCTGAAATGCAATTAAAAGAACAAAAATGTCATACATTCTGGATTCATTACAAATCAACTGAGATATTTCAAGCCTTTTATTATTTTAATATTGCTGATTATGGCTTACAGCTTAAGAAAACTCAAAAATCCTATCTCAAAATATTAGAATATTTCCTCAGACCAAGTAAAAAAACAAAATTATAACAGCAAAACAAAATCAAACATTAGAAAATGTCCATTAATGCACTCAGTACTTGGTTGGGAATCCTTTTGCACGAATTACTGCATCAATGCGGCGTGGCATGGAGGCAATCAGCCTGTGGCATTGCTGAGGTGTTGTGGATGCCCAGGATGCTTCAATCGCGGCCTTTAGCTCATTTGCATTGTTGGGTCTGGTGTCTTTCAGCTTCTTCTTGACAATACCCCACAAATTCTCAATGGGGTTCAGGTCAGGGGAATTGGCAGGCCAATCGAGGACAGTAATGCCATGGTCAGTACACCAGTTACTGCTGGTTTTGGCACTGTGGGCAGGTGCCAGATCATGCTGGAAAATGAAATCATCATCTCCATAGAGCTTTTCAGCAGAAGGAAGCATGTCGTGCTCTAAAATCTCTTGGTACACAGCTGCATTTACTCTGGACTTGATGAGACACAGTGGACCAACACCAGCAGCTGACATGGCTCCCCAAACCATCGCTGACTGTGGGAACTTCACACTGGATTTCAAGCAACTTGGATTTTGCTCCTCTCCAGCCTTTCTCCAGACTCTGGCGCCTTGACTTCCAAATGAAATACAAAACTTGCTTTCGTCTGAAAAGAGGACTTTGGACCACTCTTCAACTGTCCAGTGCTTCTTTTCCATAGCCCAAGTCAGACGCTTTTTCCGTTGTCTTGAGTTCAGAAGTGGCTTGACCATGGGAATACGGCTCTTGTAGCCCATTTCCCGGACACGTCTGTGAACAGTGGCTTTTGATACCTGGACTCCAGCTTCAGTCCACTGTCTTTGAAGCTCCCCCAAATTCTGGAAGCGGCTCTTCTTCACAATGCTGTTAAGCCTGCGGTCATCTCTCTTGGTTGTGCAGCGTTTCCTGCCACATTTCTCCCTTCCAACAGACTTTTTGTGAATGTGCTTTGAAACTGCACTCTGTGAACAGGCTGCTCTTTGAGAAATTTCTTTTTGTGTCTTACCCTCCTGATGGAGGGTGTCAATGATGGTCCTCTGGACAGCAGTCAGATCAGCAGTCTTCCCCATACTTGTGATTTAGTTTACTGAACCAAGCTGAGTGTTTTTCAAGGCTCAGGAAACACTTGCAGGTGTTTCGAGTTATTTAGACGATTCAAGTGATTAGTTAAATAGTCTACTAGTATACTTTTTCATGATATTCTAATATTTTGAGATAGGATTTTTGAGTTTTCTTAAGCTGTAAGCCATAATCAGCAATATTAAAATAATAAAAGGCTTGAAATATTTCAGTTGATTTGTAATGAATCCAGAATGTATGACATTTTTGTTTTTTTAATTGCATTTCAGAAAATAAAGAACTTTATCACAATATTCTAATTTTCTGAGACAGTCCTGTAAATGAAGGGATGGCTATGAGAGCAACAGAGGGAAGATTCACTCACTTTCATTTTCAACTCCTCCTTTGTGTGCGTGTGTGTGTGTGTGTGTGTGTGTGTGTGTGTTTGAGTATGAGTGTGTGATTGCTTGGCCTGTCTCGTGCCCGTCAAGCTCTGGTGTCGTCTTTCTGCCATCTGCCACTGCCACCCTACTGACACACACACACACACACCACACAGACACTGTATTCAGCTTTCTTATAATAGTCTGTCAATTTGAAACCACCTCTTATCTTGGAGAATACTTCTTTCTTGCTTTGTTAGTTTTCCACAAACAAAAATTCTGCCTACAGACATATTAATTTTGGGGTTTTTTTTGGCTTTGCCTATCTGGTGATCTGGTTGACATGAAGGACCGGCTCAGGGTGTGGGCAGCGTTGATTTGGTTCTGGTTCTGAAGGAGCTGTTGATGGCTTGAACAGTCCAGTCATAACTGGGTGGTTGAGGAAGTTTTTTGGTGTGTAGTTGACTGTGTTGTTTTAAATGGGAAAAAAAAGACAGTAATTTGGTTCAAAACGATATATATCTATATTTTTTTTAACTTTTATATTTATTTTGAATTTATATAGCTTTGTTTTTAATGAATGGACTTTGAAAAGCAAATATCTTCTGCTTGTATTGCTTTCTGTTTTCATCTGCTTTGTTTATGTCGGGGAAACAAAGGGAGCAGGCTTTTTCCCAGAATATGAAATTCAAGAAATGCATTCGGTGTGTGTGTGTGTGTGTGTGTGTGTGTGTGTGTGTACGACATGAATATTTAATTGGGCTCCTCCTCCTGTCATGTATAAATCATGGAGCAGTCTGCTTGGGCTGAAAATAGCGCTTAGCAACCCAGAAAAACAAAGTCCATAGTAGTGGTGGGTATGTCATATGCCGCTGCTCGCTCATGTGTGACACAGCACATGGTCTCTGTTCACATTTTCCTTCTGCGAGGTTCCCCCCCTCTCTCATGCCGGTGCCCTCGGATTCGGGACAGACGTCGGTGGAGCTTTGCGATCTTTGTTTGTTTAGAACTCTTTAAAGATCTTCGTCACTTTTGGAAGATATTTCTCGTCTCGAGCGGCTTCAGAGTAAACCCCGGCAGCCTGCTGTGTCTGCGCCGACACCCACTGAGCGCAGACAAAGTTAGAAAAACGCAGCTTTATAAGAGTTTGCTTCCTGAAAGCTGCAATAATTGCGGGATTACTGACCCCGCCATCCGCAGCAGCTGCCAATCTTAAAGATAAACTAATGTAGGCTGAGTGATTGCATAATGTCAGCAAGCCTGGCAGTGCACAGCTTGGAGCAGAATATCCAGAGTGAGAGCAGAGACTTTCACAGACGCTCAAATTCGAACTACATACAAAGTAAAAAAATATATATATATCATGAAGTTAATGTTGGAAACTGACAGGCCTTCTAATAGTTCAGCCCACAAGGGTATTTATATTACAGTCGGAAAGCATTAGGACTGTGGTGTATGGGTTTATGTTTCACTGGAATATATTTTTTGATAAGTGATTATTAGGTGCTGACCTACAGACTGAAAGACTTACATCAGTGCTTTTGATTTGTGTGCTAAATACTAGGAATTTGACAACAGTGATGTATTACTTTAGAAATACCAGCAACAGGAATATAGAATATGTGGACATATAGCATGTCATTTAGTCCGATTCATCCAGACTACAACCTTGTTTGTGTTTTAAATCAGAGTTTTCCAAATTAATTGGATTAATTAATAGGAGTTGTGAAAAAGATGCATCTAAAGGTGTACTTTGAACCTTTCTAGAAAATAACCCGCCTTCATCCATTGATTTGACATCGGCCGGAAAACAGAATTCTTCAGTTTATCGAGGTTGTTATGAGACTTGATCTGTCTTCCTAATGACTGTTCAACAACCGGAGCAGAAAACAGTCTGGAAACATAAAACAGAGGAGTGAAATGATCTAAAAATGTGTAGAAAGTGGTTCTGAAGGAGAATAATCACTGATCTGAGTAGATTTTAGTAGAAGCTACATCACGAGACGTCGGTGTCAGGCTTGAAAACGCATTAGAGCTCTGGCTTCTGGACAAACCTCGAGTTTAGTTCTGGCTGGACTGGCGAACTCCTCAAACTGGATTTATCATTTTGATTTCCAGAGGCATCAACCATTCTCTTTTCAGAAGAATAAAGATGCACTCATGGACAGATCTATAAAAACATTAATTTTAAGCACGTTCCTTCGGCGCTGAAGGCAGTTTAGCAAACAGTCAGAGATGAAGTTTGCTTGAAGCAAAAGCTTTTGACATCTCGCCTGTGATTGCTGTCTCTTGAGTGTTTTTTTTTCCAAAGTGTGATTACTCTCACTGTGAAAGGAAAACGACTGTGCATGAAATTGATTATATTCACCATAATCTTAATCTTTTTGAACCAGTCGGAACCGTTGCAGGACTGGAGCTCATATTAACTCCTTTTGTCTGTGTTTTCCAGGTGGTCTGACCAGTAAGGAGCAGCCGCTGGAGCTTCTGAAACCAGCTGCACGCAACCATTTCAGTAAGACTTGTGCACATGTGCCTGTTTTTTTGTTTTCCATCTTGACACGGTCGTTGAGATGTCGGGTCATTAGTATCCAGACGGACTGGGGTTCTCTCCTGCAGCACCCATCGCCACCAGAAACACTCTGCAGCTGAGTGATTGATCCTGTCACGCTGTCGGGGTTTTTTTTTTTTTTTTTTTTTTCTCTTCCCCCAGCGTTACACCACAGGTGATTACAGAACATTAGCGCTCAATGGGGGATTCAGTAATATGCCGTTGTTGCCTTTGCCTGCTAATGCACAGCTTAGGAAGTCACTCTGTCAGTGCCTGTTTATGAGGAAACTTATCATTTAGTCCCAAGCATGTAATCATTTCCACCAGCTGACGTCGCACGTCGTTTTTAGTACGCGACGATGTATTATTCAGCGGCCGACTCCATTTAGAATTAGCGCTCCCGCGTGCCGGCGCCCGCGTGCGTTTTACGTGCGAGTGCACGTGCATCCGGGGGTGAATTTTCTCGGGGCCGTAATGTTCTTGTTGACTCTGGCGTAGGACGGTCGCACCACATCAGCACGTCATCAGCCCACAAGCGGCATGTTTGTCCCATGTGGCGGCAGGAAATGCTGATGCGGCGCTGATGTCACCGTGACGGGTGCCAGGGCCCGACGCTAATGGCATGTTTCCTGACACACGTACACCGATGGCATCAACAAAGAGAGGCAGATGTACGCTCGTTCGGTGTTAGGTATCTGGGCCCCGAGCGTGACGAGGGACCCGAACGTACAACGAAGAAACCGAAGTGCCTTGGATGTCTGGAGCCACCGGGAGTCATGCAGCAGATGGTGTGGCCCCCACACAGGCCTGATCTCAACATCATGGAGTCAGTCTGGGAGTGCACACAGAGACAGACGGC
Organism: Salarias fasciatus; assembly: GCF_902148845.1. NCBI lineage: Eukaryota > Metazoa > Chordata > Actinopteri > Blenniiformes > Blenniidae > Salarias > Salarias fasciatus. The sequence continues at coordinate 14,599,906 of NC_043760.1, forward strand.
ACATCCCACAACCACAGAAGAAAAGTGGCATCTCAAGATGTTTTCACCAACCTACATGACAATAATCTCACATTAAATCTGCGCGAGTTACTCTAAAAGAAAATATATTGTTTTAATGGTTCCATTTCCATTCAGTAGTTTTTTAGGTTACTGCGCTTTTTTGATTGTGATGATACACGTGATATTAGCAATATATTGTAGACTTCACTACATTTAAATGGTGAATTGTTTAACATTATTGTCCATTAATACTGGTTGCTGCGTGACGTCTGGCACCTTGACGAGCAATGCAAGCAGTTGTCTCTTCAGATTTGGTGATTCACGGTGCAAAAAAAGGGATAATGAAGTGTCGTTTTTATTTCCTTAATTACAGAACTTGAAAATTAGATTGATTCAAGATTGCCAGACTGGGAAATACTGAGAAACTGTGATGCAGAACAACTTGTAAAAATAGCAACACAAACTGCTTTTTATCAAGAGATAAACAACATAACCTAACTGATGTTCTCTCAGTGGATCAATTATTAATGCACGTTTAATGCATTCCTCAAAACCACATTTACTGCGAAATCATTTCAGTAAGATTTAATTCCCTGGGGGTGTGATTATAATATACAGTTGGACAACTGAATTCAGACAAACGGAGTCCCTGAGCAGACTCCCATATGTTATCTCGCCCTGCTTCACCACCTTGCATTAATCCTTCGAGTGTGGGTTCGATACCTGCCTTTGGCGCGCCGCCGTCTTTTATGAGAATTCGAATTAATCAGATTTTACCATTCACAGGTTGTTTAACCCGCTCCCTGAACGAGAGAGCGAAGCAGAAAGAGGAGGAACGAGTGGGCGAGTGGCCGTACAGAGAAAGAGGAGGAAATGGACGGAAAACTTCTCCGTAATGGTGTACTCTAATTCTGCGGTTTGTGAGACGCTGTAACTTCCGTTCCCTGCAATTAGTGACAGGCGGAGATTAACCTCCGACAGCTTGTCTCGTGTGAAGGGGTCAAACGCGTTCAGACGATCGCCGGCGTCGTGCATACGCTTCCTCTGCCTTAATGCTGGTAGCATGTTGAAGCCAATACACTCCTCTGTTGTCTGTCATTTTGACTGACGGAAGATCCACACTGCTGTTTATCCTGCTCACATGATGGAAAGACCGCCATGTTAAAAGAAAAAAGGTGGCTAATAAATAACTCTGATAAGCAGGATAAGTGCATTTAGCAACCTTTTTTTGCTGCCGGGTAACCGAAGCTTATAAATGGATGTTCGGAAGCTGACATGCAGAGACTCAGGAGATGCCGTGGGTGTTTAGAGTGGTTTCTTTACTTCAGCAAATAACTCAAGTACCAGATGAGTGTCACAGTTTTGAATTAATTCCTGGCCTTCAATCACTTCCCACTTGAAATGACTTGCAGTGTCAGTATTGATGTCAGAAAGATAACTTTTCCTCTGTTCTCTCTTAACCTGACGGCGAGTGTCGCTCCTTCACGTACCGCTGGCGCTCCGACGCGATGAGGCAAAGTGTCTGAAACGTACCGATGCTTCGCTCCTGACGTCGGACTCCTCGCGGCGCCGATCAGTCAGGGAGGGGCGGTGTCGCGGACACTCGTATGGACAGATGGCGAAGTTGAAGTGTTCTGATGAAGTTTTTCATCAGATCAACAGTGAGAAGCACAAACGTTTCAAAATGTGGTTATATTTTAAACCCAGTGTATCTTTAAGGTTAAGAGTTGAGACAACCAATAAGCGAACAAACTTCTTATTGAATTAATGTCTAATATATCAGCATTCCGCAGCATCAGTGACTCGAAAGTAAATACACTATTTTTTTACATTTTACTGCAAAAACCATTCCACGTCTAATCCTTGAACTGCCTGGTGAATTTAACACGCTCGCATCTGTGCTCCTTGTTGATGGAATCACTGGATCAACGAGCTGAATGTATTCAGTAGAGAAACGCCGCGCTCGTTCCAGCTCTAAGAATAACTAAACGTTTAAACGCCTGCCAAAAAAAGGACAACAGCATTTTATTGGAATGAGTACAGTACAATGCTCTATTAACACATTCAGAGGATGTGTTAGAATTAATTAACTGGATGCCAAGAGCAACAGTGACACTTCCTCTGTATAAGTGTGTGTGTTTGTTTGTTCTGTCCTGTAAAGTCCTTTAGAACGGGCCTTAATGCGATGGCAGCAGCAGTTGGCACCAGTCACCTCCTGTGCGTGTATGTGAGTGTGTGAGTGCGTGAGTGTGTGTGTGTGTGTGTGTCGGGATCAAAAGAGGGATCATAAGGACAATCGGTGTCAGTCGAAGGGAAACATGAATATAATGGTAACTTAAAAAAAAAGAATGAACAGCGAGGAGGAGGAGGATGAGGATGAAGAAGGCTGCGATGGAAACAGATTTGGGTGCATATTAATCAGGATGACTAAATTGCGCACAGGAGGAGGTACTGTACGAGGAGCAGAAGTCGGCACCTTTCAAAGTCACTTCCACACTTGGATGTGAATGCAGATCGGAGCATCTGTTTGTATCTGTGAAAGCACATGTGACTTCAGAAGAGCGCGCGACAATTACAGACTAAACAAACCTTTATAAGTGTGTGTGTACGTGTGTGTGAGAGAGAGTGTGTGTTTGCATGTCTGTCCATCCATCCCACCGTATAAGCTAAACTGGGCTTTTTTTTTTTTTTTCCTCCTCCCTCTGCAAGCCAAAACAGCTTTCTCCCACTCTGCACAAATTAGCAGCAGCCCACGCTCCACTCACACATAACTGTCAGAGCACAGACGCTGCAGGGAGTGAGGAGGAGGGAGGGGAAGGTGAGAGAAGTGATGAAGGAGGTGGAGGAGGAGGAGGAGGAGGAGGAGGAAAACGAAGACAAATTGAGAGGACTGAAAAAAAAAAATATATATATATATATATATATAAAAATGGAGGAGCGGAGTGGGAGAAGGGGCCGAAGTGACAGATAATGTAGACCAGAAGTGGTTTTGTAGCTCGCAGAAGGGCTTCATTATGGCTCCTTTCATCAGCGCCTGCCTGGCGCGCTCTGCTGTAATCGGCAAGAAACATGACAGTTGTCTTTTTTTAGCCCCCCCCCCCCCCCCCCCCCCAACCACCCCTCCAAAAGACTCGATGCTTTTGTGCACATGTCCATTTTCTGTCTGCTCATCCCTGGTATTAAGCCGCGGCGGCGGCGAGCGAGCTGACGGGGTGGAAGACCTGTTGGTCAGCCCTCCGTCCTCCGGCTCATCCTATCTTCATAAAGAGTTGTCAATAATCTATGAGCACTTAAGAATGTGAGAGCAGGTTAGTGGGAGAGGCAGGAGTGGGGAGAATAAATGCAGTGAATGGTGAAGGAAAGAGAGAGAGAGAGAGAGAGAGAGAGAGAGAGAGAGAGAGAGGGAGAAACAGGAGGGGAATGGCAATTTGAGGAGAAGAGGGCCTGAGTAAATAGAAAAAGAGGGATGAGGAAAGGCACATTATGCAAATACCAGCAGCCTCATTACCATTTCAAAACTCTGAGAAGGAAATTACAAAAAAAAAAAGTGGAGGAGAGATATTTTTTTGGACTATGCCAAATTCTCTCTCACTCTGCATCTCCCGTTTCTATACACAAATCTCACACTTGTGCATCTTTATATCTCTGGCATAACATATCCCCTAATCTTAACCGCTACCCTCATCCCTTGCTGAACTGCCATTCAGTTAGAACTTGCCCACATGTTAAACACATTTAGAAAGAAAGGGGGAAAAAAAAAACAGACGTAACACTCAATCAGAAACGGAGAGGAGTGCAGCATGAAAGCTGACAGTCTTCCTGCTGAAAAGCCTGAGATTGGAGGACGAGGTGTGTTCCAGAGGACAGCCCATCTGTAGGTCACCATGACCAGACACTTGTCTGCCAGCCAGACCCCCCCGCTGCCGCCCTCCCCCCTCCCCCTCCTCCCCTCCTCCCCTCCTTTCCTGCTCCCTGCAACATGGAGTTTTGTCTCCATGTGCACGACTGAATGTTTGACCCTAATCCTCACACTGTTAATGTGTGTTTGCTCCAATATTCACGTCAGATCACGTTTGTTTGGGGTTTTTTTTAAATCAACAGTCCTGCTGCTGTGATTTGACATGGTCTTTGTAAAGTTTTATTTCAATGAATGCTGCAGTTTTCCCAGAAGAGTCAGTTATGGATGATGCACAAAAATCTCTACATCTTCAGTTTTTTTCTATCATCACAGCAAAAACCGATTCCCAGTATATTTGGCAGATATGTATTGGAGCTTTAATTCGGTCAATCATAGGTAGGCTTCCTTTATTTCCATACCTTTTTTGGCAAGTCTTTGCTCGCCGTTAACTGGTTAAACGGCGCTCTTGCAAGCTTTGAAAGACATTTGAGCGAGAGCTGACGTCAGGATTCATGTCAGGACGTGGGAGCTTGGCTCTGATCCTGAGATGATGAGGCCTGATTTAACTCACCTGACCTGTATGGGTGTACCACTGGTATTTATATCAAAGAGTCGTTTGGCAGACAAATAGTGTTTATTTGTACTATTGCATATTATAATGACACAAGATTTGAGTCTTAGTTGTTACCTTACAGACCTGTTTAGATACTGAGAGAAACTTTAAGGTCATCTCTGCCCTCCTAAATAGGAATGTGCCGGCCTTCCTCCTCCCATTTTGTTGTTGTTTCATGTAGCAAGGTTTACTGTCTGGCTCTTTTCGTACCTGCGGTTTATTGGTCTTTGTTTACACATGTGTTTCTCCACCTGGTACATAGTCTTTGAGCAATTCATTTACTTAAAAGCTTAAATCTTATTTTTATTTTTTGATGTCAAAAGTTATTATCGATTGCCTCCAAAGATACATACAGCCCAACCTTCTCAAACAACGAATTTTAAAGAATACAAGCAACCTTAGAATACAACTATATTTCGCATTTCTCCATTTGAGAGACTCACAGTTGGTCTAAATCAACTCTCTTTATGCCTATGCAATCTCAGCATAGTCAGTTTTTAGCTTCTACAGCCTAGGCAACGATATAAAAATCCTCCAATAATATGTCAACTTGACACAAGGATCAGGAAAACCATAGATAGCGCTGCTATTCTAAGAACGAACTGGATCTTTTTGTGTTAATGCCTCACTATTTAGACATTGATCAATCTGCACATGTGATATCGGACTGATCACATTCTTTTGGACTGTAGTCCTCAACCTTGCGGCGAGTGGTTCATCTGCACCTGCCGAATAGGCGCTTGTCCGAACAGAGGACCACTTGTTTCCCCACACATATGCCCACCAGGGAGACCACATGGTTGTCAGGCGCAAGTCCCAAACCCCCCAGATGGGTCCCTAGAGCCACCTACCAACTTCCCCCTGCACCCACCCTCACTCCCTGACCTGGCAGAGATTCTCCTGCCGAGTGCCAGTTTGGTGTAGGAAGGAGTTGGTTGGCAGCTGCTGCTTTCCTGCTAAGCCACCATTACACACACACACACACACAGACACACACACACACACACAGAGCCCAAGTCACCGCCCAAGGGAAGTTTCCAAATCGTTCTTTTGAACTTGTGATGAACTGCTGAAATTTAATCCCCCGTACTTTGCTTCTTGTCAAGTCTGTCTTCGTTTCTGTTGCGCAATGTAGCGGTTTCAGTGTTGTCGATGCGTTACACCGGGAAGTCCTTGAAGTGCGTGAGCATTTGGTCAAAATCATCACGCTGTAAGAAACTGAGAGGCGTCAGTCAATCCACCATTAAATGAGATGTGATCCTGAGTGAAGGGTTAACGTTTAGAGAAGATACAAGACTGTCTGCGAGTGGCTAATTGCCTGTATAGACATCGCCTGAGGTTGAAGCCTTGATGTCAACCCCATTAAAGACAGACATACACACACTCTCCCTAGTTAGGTCTCGTGTACTGCGAGCGCTGAGAGCCAGACTTGTTTTTGTCTTCCGGCAGAACAGGCAATGCCTTAACCTACTTTGGCTGCGTCGGTGCCATTATCCTGACAGCCGCACAAGGTTGTGAAAGCAACTTTGCGCCGATCTCATGGATGGGGGAAGGTTTTTTTTTTACTGTGTTAGCATGTTATAAATATTGCATACGGCCTGGTGTAGTTGGCCCTTCTGTCTGGCTGGGTGGCTCAGCTTTCCAAGAGTTACCAGACGTCTGGAGTCTGAAGTAGAGTATGTGCACGAATACAATTTATTTATTTTTAACTTGAAATGTTAAATAAGCAGAAGATCAGGGGAAAGGTGAGACGAGGGGTGTCAGAGTGAGGAAAGTTGGTCAAGCATTTATTGTGAATATTTGTCTGAGTTCAAGAGTTCGAAAGAAAGAAAATGCAACGGTTTTTGACACCAAGTGAAGCCTAAATATTGTAATAAAAACACATTTCGAAAAACCTCCCAAATATCACTCAATTAAAGATGTGTAATGGAAACACGTTTTCAGCGTTAAGAAGACAGTGAACACAACGTATGATGTCACGTGGACAGCGTTGCCAGATTGGGTGGATTTCTGCCAAACCAGGCCTCTTCTGAACACGCTGGGCTGGAAACAAATAATGGTCGATTTAATTACAGTAAGCTGGATTCAAATGTTTGCCTGCTCACGTTTCCGTTTTACCACTGGATAACGTTTTTTTTGCTGCTGCAATGATCCAGTGGTTGAGGTGTGGCTGTTTGTAGGGAGCCTGTTTGTGTTGCCTTTTGTCTTTGTTTGTTTGGTGCAGTTGTGTGCTTATGGTGTGTTTCTTTATTATATAGATAATAGTTGAGTATTGAGTTGAGTGGGTTTTACGATGCGTTTGGACTGGAAACAGTCAGATCTGGCAACCCTGAACGTGACCAATCCGCTCAAGCTAATGACAGCGCGGTGCGTTAGGAGACGGAATTCTTTTCACACATAGCTAAAAAGAAAAATATAATCACCATCCATGGTTGCAAACAACAGCAGAATGCAGAGCTTTACAAGGAAAACGCAAAATGTTGTGGAGTCCCGCGGTTCAAGGTTGTATGAGACTTAATGCTTATACGTTAAACAGTATTCAATGGAAGCGCCTGCAAATCACAATTGCACTGAGGTGAAATTTGGAAAATATAACTTATTTTGTGAAGAAGTGTAATGGAAATGGAGCTCGTGATTAGCATACTCAAATCAAGCACTTGATGGGTAAAGGAAAAAATACACGTGTTCCTCTGTGTGTCTGCAAAGCTCAACTGGAAGTTTTGTGATATGTGGAAATGGGGTCAGGGGCCCTGGGTGACTTAACGTTGCACTGACAGATGTTCAGACTCATGTGGTCATAAAATTGTTCCATCTCAGTTTATATACATATATATGGATGTGTGTACGTTCACCTCTTGCTATTCTCTGCCCTTTCATTTCCTGTTAACCTCACTTGTTGTTAATGCAGAGGTGTGTTTTGTAAAGGCTTTTAAAAGTCCTACAAGGACCATATGGGCCTGGGAGAGTCCTCTTCAAGCCATCTATTATGAATGACCACTTCAAGGTTCAGACCTTTGTTGTTGTTTTTTTTTTTTTGCTTGCATGGGTTTTGCTCGCATCTGGTCAGAACACCATCACCACCGCAGGCTGGCCCACCTCGGTCCGGGAAGAGGAAGTTCATTACAGACGAGGCCGCAGCCTAATGGCTACGACCAGACTGTCAGAGAAAGACGGTTTCACCACAGACTCGTTTTAGAGACGGAAACGGGCCACGGTTCTCCATCAGCGATCAAAAGCAGCTCATCTTCTGAGGGGAGTGGACCTGTTAGGAGTTCAGAAGTTAGAAAAGCTTTGGACATGTGTAGAATTATGTTATTTTAATTTTATTTTATTTATTGTTGCTTTAATTCTCATTGCCATTTTCCCCACTGCCTCCATCCTGAGAAGCTTGACTGTAAACAGGTTGCTGTTATCTACACTTGATCCATAAAACAACAACAAAAAAAACGTGACCTGCGTGATTTTCAGAGCGCGCGGAGCTGTGCGGTGAGCTGACATCTTTCATAAGTTGAGTTTAGCATCGCTGACAGCTAATGGCTCTGTCTGCTGCGAGCTGGGTGCAGACGGGGAAGGCATTACCACTCAGATGGAAGGGAAAGGCGTAAAATATGAATGAACGACAGCTCCCCACAGCAGCCTCAAGCTAAAATCATCTCTCTTTTTTTTTTTTTTTGCCCTTTCTGGCTTTTATGAAGTCTTCTTTGGAATGGTCAGAATTAGATTTTTGTGTACATTAGTAGAGCCAGATCCAATTGAAAGCCTCAAGCGGACTTCAGCTGAGGACTGTTTCTGTATGCCTGTTCACGTGTACAGACGGAGGGTTATTGCAGAACAGCTGTATGTTCTTTAATGTAATGCACCGTATAAAATTAAGCACTGCTCATGAACATTTTGAGTTTTTCAATGTGGAGGACCTATAGTCAAAAATACTTCTAAAAACATTGATGGTCGTGTTACCACTAAACAAGACTGTTGACTTTCTTAGATATTTTTGTTTCTCTTCTTCTTCTCTTCTTCCCTTAAGTCGCTCAGACTCAGAGAGTCGCTTCTCTGACCCCTCACAGAAAATTAAGGAAACATTTGCTGAGTCAAACCACGGGTGTAAAAGTAGGAGCTCTCATCGTCAAAACCACAAACGCAACACTCCTCTCACACCTCGTATATAAACATTCGCCTTCAAACTGTCCCAAGTCGAGTCAAATGGCTGCCGACCCTCAGGATGTTGAGGTTGAGCTGCTTCTCCGTGATTCTGCAGCACAAACTCTTTGTCTGTTTGAGGAAGACGAACACAGCTGTTCTGAGCTGTTTTTTTTTTTTTATTATTGTCAATACCTAGTACAATACACTGCAAAGCACAACTTTACAAAATATCATTTACTCCATGGTTGTTATAAATGGTACCCAAAGCAGAATCCCCCTCAAGTCTGTACTGGAGAAAACAGCAGATGTTTCAATATTTGCGATGGTGAAAGAAATGTTTATTTTTTACATGATATATTTTCTTCACATGTCTGCAGTGTTTTTTTTTTATGTTAATGCATTTTTATGTGAAGGACTTAATAAGTGGAGTATTTCATTCCTCTTCAGCTGATTTGAGATTAATTGATTTATGTATTAATAATGAGAGAGTCATCACTGAATTATATAAATCTTTTTTTTTCTTGAACAAAGAATTAAAAAAAGTGATTTTTTTTTTTTGGGGGGGGTGTTCGTTGTGTCAAACACAATATGAATAGCAGTTTTAAATTTAGTATTTGTATTTTCAGATTCCCCAAGATAGTCAATGGAACAGGGAGAGAGGGAGAAAGGGTTGAGGGGGAGGGGGAGGGGGGGGGGTTACAGAAAGAGAGCGAGTGAGTGTGTGTATTATAAATAACCCAAATCAATAATAAACGACACAGTATCTCACATATTTAGAGTCGGGTCTGGGGCTCTCAGGGGAGATGGATGAAAAAAGCGCCCCCACCCTCATCCCCCTGTCACGGTGCAGAAAGAGTGGGAGTGGGGGGGTGGGGGTGGGGGGGGGCATGAGTGCAAGAAGCTTCAAAAATAAGATCTGCTGTCTATTCTCCCTGCTGAGCATGAACAGGCTCGTGGTTATGGTTTGCATGCACGCCTCGTGTGTGTGTGTGTGTGTGTGTGTGTGTGTGTGTGTGTGTGTGTGTGTACATTACGAGTCGGACGCCATCCATTACTTATTCATCAGTCCTGTCTGCCTGGTTGCCACAGCGTGTACTTCAGCATGCCTTGCAATCATTATTCTGCATGCATTATTTAAGACACACGTGCACGCTGACGCTGATGCAGATAGCTACACAAGCTATTTATCTCAGATACACTCACTTATCGCCTGCTCTGGCTCTCGGCTCAGGTTGTTGTGAATAACTCTCCTTCACATTCGCTCGCTCGCCTTCAGGGTTTCTGTCAGGGAGGCTGTATGGCCCGAAGGCCGAGTGTCTTTCATGGCAGGACGGTTTATTCACCCAAAAAGGAGGTTTTGGTCTTAAGATATTCTTTTTTGCAATCGTCGACTGTGTTTCAAGAACGTCCACCCCGTTACTAAAGCTGATGAAGCTCCATCATCTCCATTGGTTTGCAGAGTAACTGTTTAAAAACTCACTGTGTTTAATAAAGCCTATTTCATAATTTAAGCAGGAATCTATTCAATGCATCAAACCCAATTATTCCAATTAATTTATACGTTCCTATTGAGCCCCGGTGTGCCAGCAGGGGTCAGGTCTTACAGGGTGAATGACTTAGAAGATTCTCTGTTGTTCTTCCTGCTAGATTTTCTTGAATCAAATGCAAACTGTACAAAAACCTAAATCTGCTTTTGTATGTTTGTCTCTTTATGTCAAATCGAAGCATTTTGACGAATCTTTGCATTTCAGTTAGAGTTCAAAAAAGTTTTTCTTAAGCCAGAACATCATCAAAAGACTGTTTTCCATCAAGTCATTGTGACAAAAAACACAACTTGAGAAAAAGTTTGCAGATCCTGTCATCTTCAGTACGTTTTTCAATTTTTTTTTTGTATTATCTTTGATTTTTGATGATCTGATGATCTCATTGTGCTTGGAAACGCTCCAGCTTTTTGCTTCTTTAGTTCTCATCAGGTACAGCAGCACACTGGCGTTCTTGTTTTCAGCACATTCTATAGTCCAACGCATTCTTCAAAAGCTGCCCACATGCTCCCGACCGTTGAATTCAGTTTCACAAGCTGCAGGTTGAGTGTGCTCCTTCCCCACTAGTCCGTGTCCATACATTGATTTTCAGCGTGGAGCCCGCCCAGTGTTCTTCTGCTCAGTTCCACAGTCTGGTCACTGCCCTCCCCTGACGCTGATACTCCTTGTTCTAAAAATGAAAACTTGTTAGTCTTTGCTAGACACAAACTTGTGTGTGTGTGTGTGTGTGTGTGTGTGTGTGTGTGTGTGTGACCTGCTGTTGCGGTTTGGGATCAGTAGCATGAGTTGTTATCAGCTTCACGGCTGCGTGAAGCCGAGCTAAGCCTTTGACGTCAACGCCGTCCGCCGGGCCGATAACGCGGGGCTTTGTCGCAGCCAGGTGTGTCGCTGTGTTGTCTGATCAAACAAAACCCCGGGCTTCCTGGATTCTACGCTGGACTTTCAAAAATAGCTTCTGCAAACAAACGCGCTGAATCAGGCCACCACACGTGCGCCCACACCTGTGTGCTCGAACTCACACACAGGCACAGAAATTAGATAATCATACCATGTGTGCGAAAAACACACTCCTGCAGCGATTAGTGTTGGGTTCACACAGGCTGCTTTTCAGCACCGTGGAATCAGTTTGCCTTAATCAAAACTGACACTACAGTCTCAACTGTAAAGCAGTTTGTTAAACAGTTTTAGTAATTTATTTTTTGGCCTCATGACTCTCTGGACTGCGGGTGTCAAACATAAGGCCCATGGGCCAAAACTGGCTCACACGAGGCTCCAGTCCAGTCTGCCAAACCACCAAGCAAATTGTAAAAATGTCAGATAAATCTGATTTTTGTAGAAAAAAACAAAAAAAACAAAAACTTTTTTTAAGAGCAGAAAACAACACTGAGAACTGAACTGAGATATCAGTGTGAGTTTGTCAAAACATGCATAATGCAACAGCTATAGGAGATGTTTTTAGACATTTTATTTTATTTAGCACCAGAAGGTATCCTTGAAATTGACTTTGTGTTGAGATTGTAGTAACTTTTGGTGGTAATTGTTTGGTTTTGTGGAAATAAAGATATTTTGATCATGTATGCTCACAACTTAACAAAGAAAACCTTCAAAAAAAAAAATCTGTATATCGAATCAGAGAGTGAGGACATGGAGGAAGGAAGAACCACGGTCAACTCCTGGAAAAATAATTTTGTCTTTGCTGTTTTTGTCTAGTGAAGGTAGCAAAGTTGCACTTGTGTATCAAATGTCATCTAATCTTTGGCCTGAACATTTTCTGCTTGTAGTCAACAAATTGAGGTCTTGAATTTTCATAATTCTTTTTTGCAATGTCAGACACAGATTTGATCACGTTTGTGTCACAGTTGCCAATTGTACTGATTGTTTGTTGCACACCTCCCACTTGGTTGAGTCAATATCTGTTACCTCTGAGGCCGTTGGTGCAACGTCGACACCCTGCAAAGCTGCATATGCATCACAATGGCAGGGGAGGTGCAAAAAAAGATGCTGGATTCAGAAGTTGGAACAAAATTCATGAGGCATTCATTTTGCGCTGTTTAAAAAAATAAAAGGGAGAAAATTACAGCTATAAGTAAATTGAAAATATATTCAACACATCGAGACAAAAATGAATCTGATTCATAAGATCGAGGGACATGTTTTTAATTCAAGAGGTCTTCGATAGAGACCCTGGTTGTCTACAAGGGCGTCCCCCAAACCGAAGGTGTTCGATCATTATATCCTTTTAGGTCCTTTGAACGTTGAGAAGCTCGGTCCGTTGTCTTGTCTGAGTTACCATCCATTGAATCTGTCAGATTGCTTGTGTTTGTGAGTGAGAGCTGATAATGTAAGTCACTTTTCTGGTGGTGTTGCTGTGAAAACGAAGGAGTGGTTTTCATAAGTTCTTCTTGCTGCTCTATTTCATTCAGAAGTCTGGAAACTTTTGAATTGTATTGAATTGTTCTGTTTTTCTTTTTTTAATGGAATAAAACCTGACCTAAGCTAAAACAGAGAGATTGAAACAGTCATGTAATATGAGTCATCTGACTCACTTGCTCAAATATAGTTGTGATCATCAGCATAGAAATTAAAACACACTGGAACTGAAAGGTTAGTCACAAAGAATTTGTTTAAATCTGAAGAGATTGTAAGTGTGAGGGAAATTCAGTTGTTCAGTGATCAGCACATTTATCTCACAGCAAGAAAACCCTGGCACAGTTATGTGGTGAGAGAGAACCGACTGCAGCTTATGAATTAATGAAGTTTATGAGCTTCTGTGACACACCACACAGAAAAAGCTTTGAGAAATTAATATTACAAACTAAAACGGTACTATAAGTTTACTAGATGACGACATCACTGACAAGTCTATAGCTGTTTTACACTGGAAACCTTTATCTACTCGTTCTGATATAAGCATGTAGAGCAGCCGAGTGGTTGGCATTTTGTGGAGTTTGCATTTTCTCCCTGTGTGTTTGGACTATTGGACTAGAAGATGAATGAATGAGAGAAAGTTTAAAACGGAAAGTTTATTTAATGAAAATTCAAACAATTGTTTTCCTCAGAACATTTCCATGACGGGAGATCCTTCACAATCCGTCAGCATCGCTCTGCGCGCCGCTCTTTGAGTGTTTGAGTTTTTTCCGCCAGCACCAACACGTTCACTTCACAACTGGCCTCCTGTCATTCCTCCGCTCTTTGAGCTTGTTGCACTTGATGGGGGAATATAAAGCGGCCACTTCTGCCAGTGGGGACTGGCCCGACTGCTGTCATTTTTATTCAATTACACAATCGCTAAGTTGGACACTGGCAAGCGTTGGCTCTGCGGTCAGTCTCTTCCTGCAGCCTGAATATCAAACCGTCTATTAATATGACGGCAAGTCATCCGTCAGGTGCCCCCCCCCCCCACCCTCCCCACCCCCAGTAGAGCTGTGTTCATTAGCTGACTAATTCCATTCAATAGCCGAGCCCTGCAGCCGCCTTAATTGCTCCTCATTATCAGTCAATCTAAAAGTCATCACTGATTTGCATCTCACTTTTCATGTCCTCATGCGAGTGTGTGCTATGATTCATCTTCTCACTGTGTCTGTATGGGTCGCACTTTCCCGGTTAGAACCACTCAGCCGTTGGCCTCCGTGCGCTTCTAGGTGCACCGTGGCCCTAATAAATAGTCCTTTTGCACATGTGTGAGTAGATACACAATAACAGCTGTGGCGTCCTGCAGAGTGTCGTGACTCCCAGTCCATATTCTCCTGGGACTCAGTAGTTTGAGAGTTGACAGTCACCGTGAGAGCAATCCAACTGAAGATATTGCTGCTAAAGCTGTGTGTCTGACCGTGGATAGGTAGCATTTAAAGAGATCATCTGATCAAATGTCTGCGAGGACGTGAGTCTTGCTTCATTTCCATGTTTGGAAACACTTTGTGTTCACCTGGTTTCACCATGTTTAACCAGATGTGAAATGCATTGGACTGCAGACTGAAGCGGACTTCCCAACTCAGACCTGTGGCATACACCGGCCATTGGGTCTGCATCGGCTGTGATTGGCTCAGAGAGGCTGCACGGCAGTTTTAGCGGGGCCCAGAGTTTAGTTTGGCTTTTAAACTCAGAAACTCCAGAAGAAGACAAGCAAGAAACAACCAGGATGCAAAGAGATGTGAACAAAATAGGGCAGGTAGCACCAGATCCATTGTGCTTTCCCTCGGAAGTAATGCCTGCTGTGTGAAAGTTTGTTTTATGGGGAACCAGACGAATGCCTGCGACATTTCGTAGCTGCAAAGAAACGCAGCATCTATTGTCAAGTCAGCTTCACAGCTGTCTGTGCTGCTGCCTTGCTGGTGTGTAGGAGGATTGTATGTAGCGAGGAGCCAGAGAAGTGTGTGTGCAACAAGTGGAGCACATTAAAAAAAAAACAAAAAGGGTTATTTACAACTCAGGGAAAGGATGCACAGGTTAGGATTTGGTCACAACAGCCTACCTTGCTGTTAGTAGGTGAGTCAGGAGGCAGAGGGAGCAACGCTCATAACACGCTCAACATGCCTGAGACTGCCCTCTGATGTCAGGGAGAGAGAGGGAGGGAGAGGGAGAGGGAGAGAGAGAGGGAGTGGGAGGGGACCGGAGGAACAGAGGGAGAGGGAGAGAGAGAGAGAGAGTGGCAGCTGGAGGGCAGAGCAAAACACGTCAGTGAGGGAAGCAGAGCGAGGCGACAGAGTGAGAGACGGGAGTGTGGGAAAGACGGCGAGGGAGAGAGAGAGAGTGAGAGAGAGAGAGATCGGCTCTCGCTACCGAAGCCAGCGTCGGTCTGCTCCGTCTTCACGCTGCGGTGGACTTTTTACAGCTCTGCTCAGAGTCTCACTTTTGGCTGCGAATACACTTTCTTTCACTTGCGCTCAGCTATTGTACCTCACACACACACACACACACACGCACACACTGACACACACACACAGCCACAGGCGTGCAGCGACCGGACAGCACGGCGTAACTGATGGGTAAGTGCTGCTGCTGCTGCGAGCTGTTTACTGTATCGCAGTGTGGTGATGTTATTCAGCTGTGCTGAGTTGGTTTGGAGATCCTGAAGCTCGCATGGAGTTTTATCCAGCGCTTCTATGTTTACTGGATGTTCTGGATGTGTGTGTGATCACCAGGCATGCATTTGTTTGTACACATACATGTTTCTGTGTGCGTAGCCTACAGTGTGTTCACATAAGAGGTGTGTGTGCGCAAGCATTGATATATGTGGGTGTGTATGTGTGTGTGTGTGTGTGTGTGTGTGTGTGTGTGTGTGTTTGTGTGCATGTTCTTTGGCTGCGTGGGTGTGCTGCTTTGAGTAGTGACAGTGTTTATTGAATGGTACTGATGTATGGAGGCTCGCTCAGCACCACTCAGCGGCGCCGTTAACTGAATGGAGCAGATGGCGGTGGCTGCGCCTGTCTTTCCGCACAGCCTTTTGTGCACAAGTGTGCGTTTGCAAAGAATATTTATGAAAGTTTGTGTCTGAGCGCAGCACGAGCAAGGCTTGCGATGTGAAAGCGTATAGAAGACGAGGTGTTTGCTTTCGTTTGTTTTTCCTGATGAAAGCACACAGAGAGACGGTGAATTATCTGCCCTCTGGGGTGTTTTTTTTTTTTGCAGTTTAGTTTGCATATTGTGCATGCTGTGTCACCATGTGGCTCTGCTTTATGCGTAATGCCGGATTCCAGTTTGTTCCAGCCTCACAGTCACAATTTTGCCGTGCTTTCTTCAAAGTAGCAGTGAAGTGTCTCTGTGCACCCAAAACGAGAGCTCCATGGACATGAATCATTTTCCAAAGCACTTCATTAGCTGCTCTTTTGATTGCTTAATCCAGTCGGAGTCGGTCCGTGGGAACACTGCCTCGCTGTCGTCAGAGCGATGAGGAAAAACAAAGGTAGCGGCGCACGCTACTACTAACTACTGCGCTCCGGGGACGGGCAATAAGATGTGCATCAGCACACCAGTGAACCAGCACACACCCATTCAGTTTTCAAGTGTTGTGCTGAGTGCCCATGCAGGCCGTTTGTTGGACCACTTGCTCGCCCTCATTGGTTGACACTCCACCTTAAGCCCCGCCCAGTCTTCCCCGCTCTGTCCAACCGCTGGCCACGGCCCCACCGGTCGCCATGGCGTTTGCCTCCCTCCTCCTCGAGCACCTGTGTCAGCGGGGCTCCCCAACCGGGGTGACACCATGTCAGCCATCGCCGTTCATTCCTAATCTGCACGGCCATCCAGCCAACGCCAGGCGCGTTTTCAATCTCGGTGCATGTTAACGCTTGCCGGTTGGGTTTAAACTGCGAGCGAGGGCTCGGTTTCCTGTAAACTGTGAGTAAACATGCATGGGCTGGGGGTGGAGGGTGGAGGGTGGAGGTGGGGAGGTTCCCTTTCCTAGCGCGGGTGCCCGGTGGGGGTGAGGGAACTCCCTCGGGAATCCCAGCCTATAAATAACTCCTGTCTGTCTGATCCATAATCTGAGCCCGATCAGGGGAGAGAGACAGAGGGAGCTGGAGGGGGGGGGGGGGGTAGAGCGAAAGAGTGAGAGACACACAGACTGATGGGTGGATGGGAGAGGAGTGGAGAAGATGATGCAGAGCCGAACAATTACACCAGATTTGTTTGTGCCTGTCGAATGCAAGTCTGACAGCTTTATGGGATTTTCACAAAGTAAACAGAATTTCCTGTTTGTAGCTCAGCTGTTTATCTCACTTCCGGCCTTTCTAGCTTTAATGTTCATGTCGCCGCTGAAGACCCATCAGGCTTAAACTTGTTGTGAATCTCCTGTTTACATTCATAAACTGCTTTGGTGAGTCGCAGGAAAAGCAGCAGCCAATCATGTAATCTCTAACGTCAGATTTAGTAGCAGTGATGCAAGACTTGCATGTATATCTAGTAGTGTCTTATTTTAGATGCAGGTATCAGCGTTTATTGTGAACCACTCTGCGGTGTTTGCTTTATCACGTCCTGATGCTGTCAGGGTGAGTCAGCTTGTGTATCCAGCTCTCTTCCCATTGGCTGAGCACCGCAGCCTCACGGCCACAGGGTGCCGTCCTTGTGAGATTGATTAATTACCCCCCCTGCTTCCCCCATCATTGGGTGTTTGTGTGTTTGTCAAGGCTCTGTTTACTATAAACATGGTTTCAGAGGAGTTTTTGCATTGAGAGTGCAGTAATCCTTCACAGTCGTGTCGGCCTGACTGTGACCTGTCAGCGACACAAATATCCGTGCTGCGTTCTGTCTAAACTTTCGGCGGCTTTTTAAGGCGGCCTTGATGCGATCCAGAGCAGACAGTGGAAAAACGGAGGCAAATCCCTGTGAGGTTAGGAAAAAGTGCCTCATGGAAACGCCATCAAAGAGCGATTTTTGATGAATCTCGGTGGGGGGAAGAGAGGGTTGCCTCTTTAATGGATAACCACTTTAAAATTTCTGGTGGTTTGAATTTACCTTTCACATTTTATAGCTTCAAACTGTGTGTAATTAGCGTGCCTTGAAAGCCGAACTGTAAATACTGTCTCGCCTCAAACAAGGTTAGTAACGGTGTCTGATGCAAGCGCACATGTGCAGCAAACCACATGGGTTTGTTTTGGAGTCGGAGGCTTTGCTCTGAAGGTTTTTTCCCACTTCTCAGTGGACTGCATTTCTATAATCTTACTATGACTTTTTATTTACTGGTTTTTATTCAAATGAGGTTCAAGCGAACTTCCAGAAAGTATATAAACAATTAATTATATGTAAGTTGTTACACTGGGGGTGAAGTGTGTTCACAAGATCTTTATTATTAATTGTATGAGACACATTACAGTACTGTGGTGTAAGGTTTTAGTACTGGGGACTGGGCTTGATAACGCGGTTTCAAGGTCTTGCCCTCGTCACAGTTTTTGAAGCCTTCAGGTTTTGATCTTGTCCTAGTCTTGGGATGTTCTGGTCTTGGTTTTGGTGCCATCTTGGCCCCTTATAACTTTGGTCTTGTCCTTGTTTTGGGATGTTCTGGTCTTGGTCTTCTACACTGAGTCTAAGATTAGTTGGCCATGACCACAACACTACTGTGACTGCTACTGAAACGCTCCGGAGCTTTTATTGAACATAAACCGAGCCGTTTCCATTTTAACGCAACATGTTGTTGATCTTTAAGCAGCAGGTCTGCAGCCATCTGCAGACATTCAGTGAGCAGTTTGTTGCTACATTCAAGTCTCGGACAGAACTTTAGGTGAAAGAACGAAAGAGTCAAACTCTATCTCACATTTCTTCTTGATGGAATAAAGTCAGAGGTTGCAGCAAAAGGAATGATGCAACAGTCGGCAGTAATGAAGTGTGTCCATCACAGAAGAAAGATGCCAAACAATAACAAAGGGAATAAATATTTCACTCTTTCACAGTGTCAGCCGTGCTCTATCAGTGTTTTCAATGTCAGAGCTGTAACTCTTCACTCGCTTAAAGTACTGTGATGACCGAGTCCGGATCACGCTCCTCTGCATTTGGTCAGATGTTGTTCAGCCAGAAAACTTGACCCACAAAAGCAAAGACGTTCACTCTGGACACTGAAAACATCTGGATCCGACACATCTGTGTGTGTTTCAGGTAAAAGCTGTCATGTTGATGCATAAATAAATCAGGGTTCCTCAGTGCTTGGATGCGTGACTTTGTGGAGCTAATATCAGAGTTGGTACCCAGCAGCAGCTCTCCGTGCGCAGTCTTAATGTGCCAGCCAGTGTAGTTATCCTCCAAGCAGCTTGTTGGAGACAGTGATTACATTCCCTCCTGCCTTCTCTCTCTGTCTCGCTCTCGCTCGGTGCTGCCTGCACTTGTCACCCTTTAGTTCGAGGATAAGTGGCTGCAATCTTTTTTTTTCTTCCTTCTTTTAGCCTTAATCAAAGGTCTTTAAGTGATCACCTCATTTTCATTTTGTAGTGCACATATGTTAAGATAGATAGATTGAAAGTCCTACAGTATTTGCTTGGCCTTTCTTGCTATTCACTTTCTGTGCAGATCTGTTTTTATTTTTTGTTTGTCCCCTTTCTTGTTACTGTGGTGGCTTGAAGTTCCTCCTCTTTAGCAAAAGACACTAAAGTCTTTTTTTGTTGTTGTTGAACTTGTGCTTATTTATTTCATTAAATCTGACATTGTGTCACCTTTTTTGGAAAAAACAGCATTTTTCAGTTTCTGTGACTTTCTAGACTTTTTTGTAGTTTTAAAGCCACTTCATTATTTTGCATAACTTCTGTGTTACAATCATTCATACGTATTTATTTCATGAATAACTTACTTGAAAAACTTAAGTGAAATTTCTTGATGCGATGTCGAAGTACAGTCTTCCTGTATGTAATCATAGAGGCAGAATGTGTGGTTTCTGTGGTTGCGAGTCTATGAAAACAAACCGCCTTTGTGGAGCCCTTGTGGGATGCCTGTTGAGATGGGCACTTGTGAATGTGTATGTGGACAGTGCGTAGCCGATGGCTGGTGCCAAGGCCCCATTTAGAGCAAATGGGGATGGCATTTGTGTCGCTAACTCCATATGGGAAAAAACCTACAGCAGAGATGGCGTTTCTGTGAGACAAAAATA